>NC_052635.1:29398607-29702917 GCF_016161935.1 Mauremys reevesii | reverse complement strand
AGAATATTTAGATAAGGTAGTTGTTTTCAAGTCGGCAGGGCCTGATGAAATTCACCCTAGGGTACTTAAGGGACTAGCTGAAGCAATTACAGAACCATTAGCAATGATCTTTGAGAACTCACAGAGGATGGGTAAGGTCCCAGAGGACTTGAGAAGGGCAAACACAGTACCTATCTTTACAAAGGGAAACAGAGAGGACCCGGGGAACTATAGACCAGTCAACCTAAATTTGATACCTGGAAAGATACTGGAACAAATTACTAAACAATCAGTCAGGGTTATAAGGAATAGCCAGTATGGATTTGTCAAGAACAAATCATGCCAAACCAACCAAGTACAAAGGGTCAATGCTGGGATATTGTTAGCCTTTTCCAGAGAGTCTGGCTGGAGAGTCTTGCCCACATGCTCGGGGTTCAGCTGATCGCCATATTAATTTTCCTCCAGGGTAGATTGGCAGTGTCCTTATCTGCTACTTGAAGTCTTTAAATCATGATTTGGAGCATTCAACAGCAGAGTCAAGGATGTGGCCTGCATCTTGCAGAAGGTCAGACTAGATGATCATAATGGTCCCTTCTGATCTTGAATTCTATGATTCTATGAACCTAATTTACTTCTCTGACAGGGTTACTGACATAGTGGCTGGGGGGAAGCAGTAGACATGATATATCTTGATTTTAGTAAGGCTTTTGACACAGTCCCACATGACGTTCTTGTAAGTAAATTAAGGAAATGTGCTCTAGATGAAACTACTATAAGGTGGGTGCACAACTGGTTGAAAGACCATACTCAAAGAGGAGTTATCAATGGATCACTGTCAAGCTGGGAGGATATATCTAATGGGGTCCCGCAGAGGTCAGTGCTGGGTCTGGTACTTTTCAACATTTTCATTAATGACTTGGCTAATGGAATGAGAGTATGCTTATAAAATTTGCAGATGACACCAAACTGGGAGGGGTTGCAAGCACTTTGGAGAGCAGGATTAGAATTCAAAACAACCTTGACAACTTGGAGAATTGGTGTGAAATCAACAAGATGAAATTCAATAAAGACCAGTGCTACACTTAAAAGGAAAAATCAAATGCACAACTTAAAAATGGGGACTAACTGGCAAGGCAGTAGTACTGCTGGACAGAATCTGGGGGTTATAGTGGATCACAAATTGAATATATGTCAGCTATGTGATAAAGTTGCAAAAAAAAGGCTATTATCATTCTGGGGTATATTAACAGGAGTGTTGTCTGTAAGACACAGAGGTAATTGTCCCGCTCTACTCTGTACTTTTGAAGCCTCAACTGGAGTATTGTGTCCAGTTCTGGATTCCACACTTTAAGAAAGATGTGGACAAATTGGAGGGAGCATCCAGAAGAGAGCAACAAAAATGATAAAAGGTTCAGAAACCTGGACTATGAAGAAAGGTTAAAAAAAAAACCTAGGAATTTGTCTTGAGAAAGGAAGATTGTGGAGAGCCTTGATAACAGTCTTCAAATATTTTAAGCGCTGTTATACAGAGGATGGGGATCAGTTGTTCTCCACGTCCACTGAAGGTAGGAGAAGAAGTAAATTTAATCTGCAGCAAGGGAGATTTAGGTTAGACATTAGGAAAAAGTTTCTAATTATAAGGATAATTAATCACTGGAATAGGCTTCCCAGGAGGTTGTGGAACCTTCATCATTGGAGGTTTTAAGGAACAGCTTGGACAAAACTGTCAGGGATGGTCTAGGTTCACTTGGCCTTGCCTCAGCTTAAGAGGCTAAACTAGAGGATGTTCTAAGGTTTCTTCCAGACCTACATTTCTATGATTCTGTGTGTCCCGGGGCGTGGTACATCACCCTAAAAGGATCCAGCCCCAGGAAACTGTAGCACAGAGGCTATAATGGAACACAGGGAGGAAGGGGTTAACAGAACAGCCTTTCCAGAGGCAGAATGTACTAGGCATGGGTTCAGTGGGCCAAGCCCTGCTTCCACTGATGTCAATGGGAGCAACCCCGGGTTCAGTGGAGAAGGATCACACACACCCAACACCAAAGGGCTCCCAATTCAGAGTTTGAAACAGAGATGGGCTCGTGGTTCAACAATTCCCACCAAACCCTTGACCAGGCACACTCAACCTGGGGGGAAAGGGGCTGATTTGGCCCAATATGAGAGAGGGCCATTTGCAAAGGCTTGATCTTAGTTCAGACCCAGTGTTTGGGGCTGGCTGGATCTGGGTGGCAGATTGGTTCCGGGCCATCTCTAAAAGGAAACACAACTGCAGTGGGAAGGAGCGTGACAGGAGCTGTGCCCAATGCCTATTTCCAAGTCCTCTGCCGCTCCTAACTACTGCCTTGTCCCGGAAATGCCACTGCTCTCCCGCGCTGCTGGGGAGTTGGGAAGTGAGCGGCTGAAGTGGGAAGCCCTCCTCCTCCTCCAGAAAAACCAGTGGTTTATACTGAAATGCCACCATTCCAGGAAGTTGCTTAGGCAAGCCATTAGGGCCCGAAGTGATCCCTGGGGATGGTCCTTGTCACTGAAAGTAAACAAAGAACCTCACCTCCTTGAAGCCTTCTTAAAAGTGTCTTGGTTTCTTCAGTCTGATGATCAAACCTCCAAGGCAGAATAAAAAGAGAATAGCAGAGAAACTCTCAGGATAGGTATTGTGCAGGCAGATCCCATGCAAGTCTCTTTCCAACCCACTTCTGCCCTGGCAATGACCTTAACCTGGCAGGCTAACCCATTCATAACAGCAAGAGTTAATTCAGGCTCTGTGCTTGCTTGGCCTTGGGCCTCCCTCTAAACCAAATTTGGAACTGAAGGAATCACATAGGTTAACTCCCCGTAGGAGCACGGAAGAGGGATGAAGGTGGCCCAGGGGTACAGTCTCCTACAGGCAGTCTTGGGGTCAGGAAGGTTCAGGGCTCTGCTAATGCTCTTTACATTCCAGCAACTAAGATTGGAAAATGATGGAAGCTCCCATATACCTGGGAGGAGCTGGGAAATCACTGGGCATGTAGGTTCGATCCTTCTCCCTCCAGAGAAGAACACTCATGACTTGCAGCAATTTCCAGACACAACAAGGGGGACAAAGCGGGTTTTTAAATTGTCTGATGTTAGCACTCAGCAAAGGTGCTGCACTGAGGGCACTGTTGACTAGAGTCCTGTATTTATCCATAGAACAAAGACAGCTTGTTTAGCAGCAAGGCAAACTTCCTGACTCTGTGTCTCAGCCCTGAGCAGGAGGTACTAGTTCTAGGGACGACACAGAAGCGGAGTTTCCATGGCCAAGGGGCTCCACTGAGTCTTGTGCTCGGTTTAAGCTCAGTCTGGGGCCCTGGACTGCCGTGTGTTCAGGTCCATGTGCAAGGTACGTTGGCATGGCACTAGTGGGGCATGGTGGAGTCTGTTTGAACCCTACGGTTGCAGAACTGAGCACTCTGCCACCAGCTTCCTAGAAGGTCCTTCTAGGAGATTTGTGGGGTGGATGGGCCCTCTTTGTCAGGTCCCAAGACTAGAGATGGGCTGCCCAGCCCCGCCATGCACAGCCCAAGAAGTGGATGGTGGCCAGCTAGCTAATTGTTGATGTCACTGGAGATCATGGTGGGGGTCTGCAAGCTACTGTTTCTCCTGCTCCACTAGAAGGCAGAACATGGCAAAGGGGGGGAGCATGAGCCTGTTGGAAGGAAGGGGCCACTCAGCACTGACCTAGGTTCACAGACAGGGTCCTGAAAAGCTTGCACAGTTCTCTCTGCAGGCAAGTAGCCCTTGCCATCTGCTTCTGCTTCCAGCTTGGCTGAAGCGTCAGCTCTTTGTATCCAAAGCGTGTGGAGTAGGTTCCACTTGGTCCAAGGTCCACTATTTCATTTCATAGCGCCATGCTGCACACATGTGCATCCATACACGATGGCCTGCTTGAGGGCCAATGCCCAGGTGTGCTGTTCTGCACCAGTTAGGCACAATGCATCGAAAAATTACTCCAGTAATGGGAAAAAACATTAAACCATAAATTAACTGTGCTGATTGGTCGATAGCCATTTCTGGTTACACAGGAATGTACCTCTGCCCCTACACTTCCAATGAGAGATCAGCCTATTAAATTGCTATGGCCCCCCTGGACCAAGCAGTGCCATGTAACATTCAATAGCTTAAACAAAAACATGGGCTCTGCCCTGAGTGCACAGTGCTTTCTAATGTGAAATCCCTGGACAATAAATACTAATGCAACGATGCATAACAGCAGCCAGGCCACCAGGTCTCTGTGCACAGCTGAGCGTTACGGGGCTGAGTGGAAAGATTTTTCCACTGGGATGGGGTTGCAGTTAGCACGTTTCTTATCACCTTATCCATGTATCTCCATCTGTCACTTGGCGAATCATCTCTCGGGCTTAGTGGTTTGAGCATTGGCCTGCTAAACCTAGGGTTGTGAATTTAATCCTTGAGGGGGCCATTTATGGAACTGGGGTAAAAATCTGTCTGGGGATTGGTCCTGCTTTGAGCAGGGGGTTGGACTAGATGACCTCCTGAGGTCCCTTCCAACCCTGATATTCTATGATCATGGAGTGGATAGCTGTATGGCAGGGCCCCATGCTGTGGTACTGCTCAGTAATGTGCCTCCCCTTCAGCTCTGTCTGCCAGGGGGAGAGACGGGGTGGATTGGAAGATGTGTGGCCTTCTCTTCCAGTCCCTTGGGTTGTAGCCTTTTAGGCCAATCCCGGTAATGGGTACAATCCCAGTGTTTTAACCAGAAGGCAAAAGGAGAAACATCTGGCAGTAACTGGCACCATCGCTGGTAGTGTCAGGATGGAGGCCATGCGTCAAAGGGACTATGGAGGCCAAGCGTTCCTCTGAGCCCGAGAGGTGATTCACCCAGTGATGGGTGGAGATGCATACACGAGGCAGTGTGGGGAAGCCTACAAAGTGAACACCCACGGCCTGCCTGAACAGAGACATCAGCATCTATGTCGAGCATGCCCTGCCTTGTCCAGCTGGGCAAGGCCCCCCCCTTCAGATAAACAGGAAACTGAATGGGACAGATGCTCTGATGTGTTTTCTTTGAGAATGTTTTACAACACGAGCCAGATGAAAAGAAAGAACAGGCGAGATGTAAACAAGCTAATTTCAGCATCTCCCTGGGGTCCTGTCAGTCAGCATCAGCTACAGTCAACACCTCCCTTGTCAACCAGAGAACTGCCAGGCCATTCCTGCCTTGTGGGAGGAGAGTGTTAATAGCTTTCAGGTGCTTCAGCAAAGCCGTTATGGAGAGGGCTTGCAGAATACACACAGGCACGCATGCAAAACGTGTCCATCATAAGGTCACCTACTATGGTTTCAATCTCCACTTTCTAAGACACCTCTTCCCATACCATGGTCATTTCTTGGCTGCTCAACACTAAGAAAGACAGTTTAATGCTGTTGAAAAATACGCTTCCTAAAGCAGCAAAGTTAGGCCTTGGCCAGAAACAAACAAGGAGCAGCAAGAGGCCAGTCACAATCAATTGAACGACTTATTAGATTTCCAAAGACCATTTCCTGCCAGGTTTTTTTCCCTCTCCCTCTTCTTCCCACTCTCCAGTGCTTGAGTTCAAGCCCAACGCTGAGCCAGCAGCACACCTGTGTCTAAACCTAGAGTGCTCACGCCACATTTCCCAGTGGAAGAGAGGTTGAAGAACTCAGTAGAGAAATAGAAAGCCAGGGTGGATCAGTGCCAGGGCTGCAGGGTACAGCTACAACTGGGAAGGGATGTCCAGAGATTGGGCCAAACTTCAGTGACAGTCTGACATCCCAGAGACAGTGTACTGAATTCAGCTTACCAGGGGGAGAAGAGGAGACATGGGAGGATGAGCCATTGTCCTATATAAAGTTGAAGGTTACTGATGAGACATTGGCTGCCTAATGTAGGTGAGTTGGGATAAAACCAGGAAACTGGTTAGTGACCGTACTCTGGACCAACCAACCAACCAACCATCGGACCACTGAGTGACAAAACAGGGCCACCAACATATCAAGCAGGCAACAAAACAGAGCCAGCAGTGAACCAAGCAGCCCAAACAGCCAGCCAGCAGATGTATTCAATTAGCCCAAGGGCCAATATCCAACCAAACACCAGGCTAGCCAGCAAAAAACAGACAATAGATTACTTGTTCCATCCAACAGCTGAGTTAATAGCAAAAATGTGTGGTGAGCGAATGAGCAGCCAAAAAATCTGCACCAGCCGCTCAATAAGTCAATTAACCAAAGACCCACATAATCAAGCACTTAACTAGAGCTGAGCAAATAATTCACTAGGAGTTATTTATCTGACAAATTGGTCTTTTTCTATTTGGGGCATATCTGCTGGCAGATGGCAATTGCCTTAAATAGATTTTCCATGAGTATCTTTTTGACTTGTTTACTCTATAGATTAATGGCAGGAACTTAAAATTTGAACTGTGTTGGTTAGTTGTGATTGGTCAGGTAAGTTACATGATACTGTTTCTGTTCTCTGATTGGATAAGCATCATTTTGCCAATCAACCTCAATCACTGAAATGTTTGCAGAAAGAGAACACGACTGAAGCAAATGGATATTAGCAGCAATTCACCTAGTGCTACGGCTGAGACATTAGTTAATCAACCAAGATATAATAACTGTGCTGTTCAAATAAAGAGTCAAGCAAACTGTAAATGGACCAGCTGGCTGACTAATTAACCAACCAATGAACAAATCATTCCAATAAATAGCCCATCACAGAGTCAGGAAGAATGAAGGACAGTTTTGCAATTCAAGCATAGGAGCTCTGGGTTCAGTTTCTAACTCTGCTATTGACTTCCTGTGTAGCGTTGGGCAAGTCACTTCATCCCTCGTCTGCAAAGTGGGGATAAACAGCACTTCCTTCTCCCCACTTTCTGTCTGTCTTGGGTGTAAGTTCTTTGGGGGCAAGGGCTGCTTCTGACTGGGTTTGTACTATGCTTGGCACAATGGGGTCCTGATCTTGGGTGGTGTTCATAGGCACCACCATGATATAAGTAATAATAAAACTGTAAAAGGACTAAACCCCCAACTAAATAACCAACCAGTGAATAAGTAGCCCAAGTAAATAAACATCTGAGCAAAGAACAAGTAAACAGACAGTTAATTAGCAAAGAAAACTACACAGGTTAGGCTTTTTAGATATATATGATTTTTAACCTCATGGCATTCCTTTATCCAACCAACTAGCAGAAGAGATATAACCAGCCAACAGAAAATCTAATGTACCATGTAGCTCTCCGCACGGAACCAGCTAATCCAGCCATCTGTCAAAAACAAAGCCACCATCCGTCAAAAGCAAAGCCACCATCCAGCATTACATTATTTGAAGAGGTAGCTTGGAGTGCGTCAGAGTGGAGGCTGCATTGCTTGTCTCCACAAACCTCTGAGAAAATGCCTCTGTAAAGGGGAAAAGTGTGCAGCCAGGGCCGGTGCAAGGATGTTTCACGCCCTATGCGAAACTTCCACCTTGCGCCCCCCCGTCCCCAAGTCCCCACCCTGAGGCGACCCCCTGCAGCAGCTCCCCCCCTCTGCCCTGAGGCACCCCCGCTCCGCCTCCACCCCGAGCACACCATCACTGCTTCACTTCTCCCGCCTCCCAGGCTTGTGGCGCCTAAGCTGATTGGCGCCGCAAGCCAGGGAGGCGGGAGAAGTGAAGCAGCCACGGCGTGCTCGGGGAGGAGGCAGGGCAGGGGTAAGCTGGGGCGGGGAGTTCTCCTGCATGCCGCCCCCCCCCTTACTTGCTGCAGGTGGCCTTCCCCACGCCCCCCTGCTCCAGCTCCCTCCACCTAAATGCTGGCAGCGACCAGGGTGGCCGAAGATCCGGCTGCTGCGTTCGCTGCTGAAGAAAATGCCGCCCCCCCAAATCCTAGTGCCCTAGGGGACCGCCTAGGTCGCCTAAATGGTTGCACTGGCCCTGTGTGCAACTCTGAACGGGGGTCACTGCCATTTTCTGTTTGGAGTGGGGATGAGGCTTCCTCCATACAAAACACTTTCTATTTCCTGCTGACAAGACCTGCCACTCGTCACATAAACCAGTGGGCCAAATTCAACCCTTCTGTGAACAGGAGCAGTGGTGACCTCAGCAGAGTTGGGCCTTATCCCCATTGTACAGATAGGGAAACTGAAGCACTGGAAGGTGAAGTGACTTGTCCAAGATCACAGATTGGTTAGGAAGGGAAACTAGCTGCTCAGACAAGCTGACCTAGTACAGACTATGGGCCCAGGACTGCTTTTCCGCATGCTCTCATGATTAAGGAAAAGTTTTGCATTATTTCACTGTTGTGAAAGAGAGCAGTGGGGCATCTCCAGTTTGGCTCTATGCTCTGTGGCATCTGTGTTGCCAAATCAAATTGTCAATCGCTTTGCAACTGCCTGTGATACCCAGTATGACAGGCAAAATGCATCTAGCAGGAACAACATCATCTCTGAAGTACCAATGCTTCAGTGGAATATCAGAGGAATGCCACCATCTTCTGCCTCTTTAGAGTTTAGCGGGCATTATCAGAGCATAATAATAATAGTATTTAGCTGATTCAAACAACAACCAGCTGATTCAAATGATCCTTAAGTGCCCTTATGTCCAAGTGAATTGCACCTGATTTTTTGCCCAGGTTCTTCAAACTTGGAGTGGAATGATAAGACACATGGGCCAACACTCATGCAGGGATATTATCAGGGCCTGTTTGTTTTGGTACTCAGAGGGCTGATAAGCTATAGACCCTGATGGGAAAAAAAGTCAGCATCCTCACTGCAGATGGGTTTTCCTTTATTTTTCATCTGCATAGGCTCCCATGAATCTGGTTTTGAGTTTCATGTTCAAACAAAATCAAAATCTTGAAGCCAAACTCAGCTAAAACCCATCAAGTTTCAGCATTAAGAGCAAATAAAACCACGGATTTCACATCATTTCAACACAAAACTATAAATCAACCCACGATTGGCTTGAATCTTGGCCAAGGTTTGACTGAAAGGTTCATGAACCTTAAAGAATCTTTTGATGAGCCTGGTCTAAGATTTGATTTTATAATGAAACCCAAAACCAATTGAGCTTTGTAAGTTTCATGTAGTTTCCGGTTTTTCACACAGCTCTAGGGACATAGCTACATTGACATATATCTAGAGTTATTTTCAAGGCAGTAGAATTACTCTGGATTTATGCTGGCATAACAGAAATCAGCCTTACCCTGGAAAAAGATTATTTTTAATCTTTGCTTTCTGTCTTGGTAGAACTCACTACGTAAAAGTTCCCAACCTCCGTTCAGACTGTAGAAATAGAGATGCTGATAGAGCACCACCCCTAGCATTTATCTGGAAGATCCGGGTTTCACCATCTGTGTGAGGAAAAAAGGAAACTCAAAACCTCAGGCTTTAATTGATCAAGCTAAACTTAAAATCAGGGAGTCTCAATGAAGCAAGACCAAGTGTATGCCCTCTGCTGCATGGGCGATCCTCATCCGTGCTGGGTCTGGAGTGTATTAATACCTGCATGGCTTCACCCAAAATATTCATTAATGAGGCTTTCTCCTAGGTCATGAGTCTGCCACAAGAGACAGAAAATCAGCATGTTTCACCCACAGAAATAGGAAGGCCAGTAAACTGAGGGATTTAAAAATATAGATGTGCCAGACTAAACCAGAGGGCTGCAGAACGACCTGGCTTTCCGAAGGCTTGGTAAATGTTATTACAACTGTATTTGTGCGGCACCCCTGCTCCAAGGGTGGCAAGTGAGAGTTTGTGCTTCACAGAGAAGTGCTATGGAACATGAAGGGCCAGATTCTCCCCTTGCTCACGCTAGTCTGATAGAAGTAAACAGTGTAACTCCACTGGCAGGAGAGACATTGGCAATGGAGTTACACGGATATGAAACGGCTGTACGCGAGAGGGACACCAGGCTCACAGCGTAAAGGCCCTAGGAATCACAGGGAGCTGTAATACAAAGTCCTGTGTATAAAGGGAGCTGTACGCGTTTGAACCCAGTGGGCCAAATGCTGATCTCACTTACACCAGTGTAATGTCAGCCATTTCAATGAAGTTGCATTAATGAATTGCCTTCAGTAGAGTTATTCCGGATATAGGCTGGAGCAGTGTTTGGCTCAGTCCCAGCTGCTGTTCACTCCTGTGCCAAGTTTTCCCTGCAGTCAGACATTAAAGAGCAGGAATGCCATGTGTTTGCTTACTTTGAATACAAAATTCTGACTGTAAAGGTTAAAGTACTGGCAGGAAGCTGGAGCTGTTTATTTACCCATGGGGCTGTCAGAGCCCAAGAAGTGTGATGTGAGCACAGCTGTCCCATCCCACTGCACTCAACCTGTGCCCAAGCGAAGCTCCAGTCCTCTCCAGAGCACAGACAGGCCGCTTTCCTGACCACCCATTCCAGCCGAGCGGCTCATTGCTGTCTCTTCTCACCACTATCCTTGCAGATGCCAGAAGGGTCTCAGACTAAGCGTGGGCTGCCAGATCCCCCAGCCTTCATAGAGCCTACACTCACTCCTGCAAGCCGAGTTGCTCCTGTGGTCCCTTCACGTAGGGGAGAGAGAGTTTCCATTAGTAGGATGCCCTGGCCACTCCACTCAGAAGACGAGTGCATCAGTTTGCCATGCTCCTAATCCCATTCCGGGCCAAGAATCGCAAAGCCATTCACTCCTTATGGGTGATGACTCTTCTCATGGGCATGACTGAGAAGAGAAACAGGTACTATAAGCTATTCATAAGGGCAACTAGGTCCAGCCTCGCTTTTCTAATTATTGAATTAACAGGAAGATAACTCATCCCATGGCAGCCTACACGTTGCCCTCCAGTACGGATGCACTGAGGCGTCACAAACGCTGACCAACTGTCGGCATATGAAAACCACCACTGCAATCGCTACTAATTGGACCCTTCGTTGCCAGTCTCCAGAGAGAGGCCAAGCAATGAATGGACCATGGAGAAGTGAGCTCCATTCCTGCCTATTATGGGGCAGTTTCAGAGAAGTTAACTGCTGACGCCCAGGCAGTACCAGTTCGGAGGATAAACAGAAAGCTTCAGTTTCCAGAGAATCAGGCCAGCACCAAAGACGGACCCTAATGCTCTAGTGTTTAGAGTATAAAACAAAAACAAACAAACAAACAAAAAAAAGGAGTTGGGACTTCTGGGTTCTCTTGCCAGCTAGTCACTGTGTGCCCCTGGGCACATCATTTAACTTCTCATTGCCTCAGTTTCCCTATCTGCATAAGGGATTTAAATCACATCTACCACATGAGAGATTTGAGGCTTAACTAGTGGGCATAGCACAAAGGCCCGTGGGTGTTAGTAATTCTGGCCAAGTGACTGGTTCCCTCCCAAGGGTTAGGTCTCTGCAGTGTGATTCAAATGGGGGTTGAAACCGGATTTTGCAGGGGTGCCACAGAATGACACACAGCACTGTAGTTGCTCTGCAGCATGTGGTGCCAATTTGCACAGACTGCGTGAATTTGCCACAGTTTTTAGTTGTTGCCATTGTATGTATGGTGTCAATCTATGGCAGGATATATTCCTGCTGCAGGTTCAGAGCAGTTTTTACAGTGCCTAGAGTTGTAGACAGGTTGTTACGGTTCAGGACTAGTTGTACCTTTGATCTCTCAGTCTCTGTGGGTACCTTTTCAAGTGACTGGCCTTGTACCTTCACTTCTCCTAGGATGGGATCCCACAGCTCACTCCACTTTTAAGCTATGGCAACCATGATTATTTTGCAGGCTCGACTGTGTTTGGTCACCTGCATGGATTCTTTCCGGACCAGTAGGTGACACAGTGACTCTGAGCAGCCTCTTCAAAACCAAGTGTTATTTATTTATCCAAAGGGACAGAGCAATCAGAGAACTGGGTTCAAACCGAAAAGGACTACACCTATAGCCTTACCGAAAGCTTACCATTTCCTTCTAGGCCCAACCTATCCCAGGCACCACTACGCTGGGACCAGGGCTCTATCAGCTTTCTGCACATTCTGCTCCTCCACCTCTGTTCATCAGGGCTGTGCTTTTGAATAGTTCCAAAGTTTCTGGCATTTCCCCCCTGAAGGTCCCGTCCGTCCCCCCTGTCCCAAGCTAAGGGATATGTGCAGCTTGGTCAAAGACAAATTTCAGACGCCCCGTGCAAGAGTGCTGCCACCTCCAGAGCACCTCGTCATGGCATAGGGTGGCCCTGCATCAGTTTCCCTTCACCAGTCTCTCAGAGGGAATCATGTGGCTCAGCTCTTGGGCTGGGCACTCTCAGAGTTCAGTCCTCTTTCAGGATACTCAAAGTCCAAGCTAAATACCATCTTCAACAATAGTCCCAAGTTAGTTCACATAAACAAAAGGTCTTCTACCCCTCCTGGGCTTAACTCGCAGTTCTTTTCACTCTTATCAGAATGGTGACTCTCTGGGTTTTTTCCTGCTGGGAATCCAAGAACAAGATAAAGCACAAAGTGCCTACTCCAGTCTCCAGGTGAGCCCAGCCCCTCCACCCTAAAGGTCTGTTTTCCTGCTGTCTATCAAGTCAAAACTCCCAGGGCTTCTTGCCCAGAGTATGGCCTCCTCTCTGCCTTGGCAGGTCACTCCAAGCCTTCCCTAACTGGAGTCCTTTTCTTCCCTGCTATCTCAGGATCTCCTACAGGACACTTCTTGCTCTCTACAGTTTCTGTAGCTATCTGCTGCCCCACTCTGCCTTTCCACTCAGGCCCAGGAAGCTAAATATGGTAGAAGCCTAGAGTCACATGACCACTGGTAATAGGATTCTGTACTCCTCCCAATGTGGGGAGTAGCGCTAAATTCATCACAGGTGGGACTTAGGCCTGTCTCTTCATTAGTAGCTCAGGAGCTATCCCACAGTGCACCACTCTGTTGACGCTCTGGACAGCAGTCCAAGCTTGGATGTTCTGACCAGCCACACAGGAAATGCCCAGGGAAAATTTGACATGCTCCGGCGCCTTGTGGATGTTCTGCAGGATCGCAGGCAGGAGGACAGAGCCCCCCTGCACTGTATCTGCAACCACCCTCCCGCCACAAAGTCCCAAACCCCCTCACCCAAAGTAACAAGAAGGAGGCGACAGGGGCCATGAAACTGTCACTGCACCCTGCAGAGTGCACAAATACAAGAAGGCTCTCATTCCCTAAATGTTGAGAAGTCCTTCCCTTCCTGGCTCAGAAAGCCCCAATCCCAGTTTCATCCCCTAACTGTGTAGTTGATTATAGGACCTGCTGTTAATTACTATTTCCTTCTATCAGTTTTCTACAGAAGACTGTCTGTGAAGATATTTTGACCTTATTCTATCCCTTTGTTCAAATTTCTGATCACCAGAGGTACAGACAGGGGCAGATCAACAGCAGGTCACACACACAGTGAAGTCAGTAGGCACTCTGGTCGGTCTGGGAGGTGTTTTCCCTGTTCTGTGTGGGTGGGGGGTATGTGACTTTGTGGCATGGGAGGGCGGTTACAGAACTTATGCAGCGGTCCTTGTCCCGGACCACAGAGCCACGCAGCAGGGGCATCTGTAACTGTCCTCCCCCGCCACAAGGTCACGTAGCCCCCGCACACAGAGTCCCGAAAAGGAGGGATGGCAGGCTCCGTTGAAACAACCAGTCCGGCACTGCAGAATGCTCTAGGAGCAGGAGCCTATCATTCCTCGAGTGTAGAAGCGGTGTTAACATCACTGCACACCCTACCCACCACAATCTGCATCCCTGTTTCAACCCTTTAACGTGAATTCATTAATAAAGGAAACATTGTTAATTAACAATGTTCCATTAACTTTATTTTTAAACGTGTTGGAAGGGGGGGAAGTGTGGTGAACGGGGTATGTAACCGCAGAAGAAAGTCAACAGTAACTGAAGCAGGGGCAGGTTCAGCTTCTCTGTAAAGAAACTGAACAGTCACAGGTTATCCTGCTCCCTGAGGAACCTAGCTTTCAAAGCCTCCCGGATGCACAGCGCTTCCCGCTGGGCTCTTCTAATTATACGGCTGTCTGGCTGAGCGTAATCAGCAGCCAGGCGATTTGCCTCAACCTCCCATCCCACCATACAGGTATCCCCCTTGCTCTCACAGAGATTGTGGAGCACACAGCAAGCAGCAATAACAATGGGGATATTGCTTTCGCTGAGATCCGAGCGAGTCAGTAAGCTCCTCCATCTCCCCTTGAGACGTCCGAAAGCACGTTGAATGATGACAGTTACCCAAGACCACCTTCGACACATTTTCCCCCCCAGCATGCATTGTGGGGAAATCCCAGAATTCAAATGGGCAGCGGGGACTGCGGGAACTGTGGGATAGCTTCCCACAGTGCACCGCTTCCAATGTCGACGCTTGCCCCGTTAGTGTGGACTCACAAAGTCGAATTAGTGTCCTTTGTGTGGACACACAAATTCGACTTTGTAAGGTCGATTCCACAAATTCGAATTAAGTTAAATCGAACTAATCTGGAAGTGTAGACATACCCCTAGGGTCTCCTACAGGAAACTTCTTGCTCTCTACAGTTTCTGTAGCTATCTGCTGCCCCACTTTTCCTTTCCACTCAGGCCCCTCTGAACTAAATATGGTAGAAGCCCGAGTGAGTCACATGACCACTGGTAATAGGACCTTCTTCACTCGTCCCAATGTGGGGAGATGAGCTAATTGCATCACAGGTGGGACTTGGCCTGTCTCTTCATAAAGGGGCCAGGAACCATGTGACACTGACATCTGTATTGTCAGTTAAATACTGGTATCCAAAGCCATTCTCTGACATGGGGTGAGCTCAGATGAACAGAGGCACACATAACAGTCATAAAAATAAACCAGATCTCTCTCACATCTGTCAAAGGAGGTGTAGGCCAAGCAGTTACAACATTATGTCCGAAAGACTAAGAGTAGCATTTGTTTCCAACATGCTCTCTAGTCTAGGGCAGGTCCATACTCACCGCGCGGGTCGACGCGGTGAGTTCAACTTCTCCGAGTTCGAACTATCGCATCTAATCAAGACACGATAGTTCGAACTCCCCGCGCGCTCCGGTCGACTCTGGAACTCCACCACCGCGAACGGCGGTGGCGGAGTCGACCTTGGAGCCGCAGAGTTCGACCCCGCCGCGTCTGGACGGGTAAGTAAGTCGAACTAGGGTACTTCGAGTTCAGCTATGCTATTCGCGTAGCTGAACTCGCGTGCCCTAGTTCGACCCCCGCCCTTAGTGTAGACCAGGCCCTAGACACATATAAAATACTCACCTAGGGGATTGCATCTGCAGAAAGCCTGTGCCAGTCAATCATTTTCTACCACAGTCATTTAGTGAGGATAGGACCTGCTGTCTCTCACAACCCTCCTTCTATCAGTCCTCTAGAACCTGACAGATATTTTGACCTTATTCTATCCCTTTGTTCAAATTTCTGATCATCAGAGGTGACTTGAAACAGTTATAGATTTTTTTTTAAAGCAAGTAACAAAAATTAAAGGAGGTTTTTCAATCCTGTCATTGGTCTCAGCTGTTGTAAGAGGCGTGTGTGAGGGTGTTCTCAGGGGTTGGCTGGACTAGGTGGGCAGGAGAGCTCTGGAGAGGACTGGCAGAAAAAAAAATTCACAGGAAAAATCCAGATCTTTTTTGCAAATATTTTTCCTGAAATTTTAAATGTTCAAAAAGCTCCAGCCACTTGAAAAATGGTAACAATTGTTTTGTAAAAGTTTTTTGGAAAAAAGTCTACATGTTGAAGGTTTTTTTGACAAATCCTGCTCATTGGTATTTACCATCAAACTAAGATGACTCTCATTTGCTATAGCTCACCCTGGCATTATCTCCTGGTGCTGCAGATACTAAGTAGCTTTCTAAATTGTAAGCTGTAATGCTTACTAGTCACCCCAGAAGTGTGACTAGTGGGTGCATCAGTCCCTGGGAGTAGTTTGCATGTTATATTTATAAAGTGCTTTAGGATCCTTTGGGATAAAAAAAAATACTACAGGCATGTAAACTATTATGTAAAACATTATTATCTAGCATCAGAAATTACTTCTGTAAGGTCCATTCTCTCTCGCTCACCCTCATTCATTCAGCTTCTTGATCCCTATCCTCTATTCTTTCCTTTTCTCTTCCAATCTCTTTTCCTCTTTCTCAGTCTCCCATATCTTCCTCTCCCAGTGCCAAATTCCCCACTGCTAAAAGCGGGTGGGAGTTCACTGAAGAGGAGCTGCCCTTGCTTGTGTCACACATTGACTAAGTGTGTTGTGTCCCCCGTCTAATGACTGGTCCACATGGAGGATGAGAGCCTATTACTGCTATAAGCTAATTGAGCTCCTCCTTTAACTCAAGGGGCAGAGGTCTGTGCTTTGGAGATGTTTAGAACAGGTTGGGAACACGTACCACTGAAACCCCCATGTGTACAATAAGCGTTCCTCTGTCTGCACCATTGCCCAGCACATTGACATTTCCCTGCATTTCTGCCATTCTCCAAGGCAGTGCTCTTGAAAGGGGTATCAGCGAGTGACTAGTTTGTGTACACACAGGTCTAATAGCAGAGAGAAGCCCAAATCCCTCGACCCAAACCCACTGACCTTTACAGGAGTTTCGTTCTGGTTCTGAAGTTTGTAGTTTGAGCTCATCTCTAAACAGACAGAAAAGAAAAATCAATTAAAATGATTTTTTCCGTATTGATATTACTAACCTACACTTACATGGGAACTTTCATCCAAGGGGCACAAGCTTTGCAAAAATGAGGAAATATTATCCCCAAATTACAGATAGAGAAACTGAGGCAGAGATCTTAACCAACTTGCCCAATCAAAGAATTTACGGGGGTAAGTACGATCTGGAGGTGTGCAGGGCTAGAGTTATTTGGGGATGTAATGGATGTTTTAAAAGGTACCAGGAATATTTCCATCTGTTCCCCTATCTCTTGGCAAGAAGAAACCCTGAGTTCTAAAAGTTATTCTTATTATTCTCCTGCTTGTGAATCGTTTTCCAGAATTTGATTTCATTTTTTCCTGCTCAGTTTTGTGAGCATATGCACAGAATTAGATTCTTTTCGTAGACTATACTCAGCCATTCTCTACATTATAGGACAAATTCTCCTGTCTGTTATTCTGGTGTAAATCTGGAGTAACTATCAAAGTCAATGGAGTCACACTGGGCATACAACCGTGTAAAGGATGGTGGAATTTGGCCACTGGGAGCCAGACACAAGGAGGAAGATTATATATTTGGAAAGAAAAATCAGTGGACTGGGATTAGAAGGTGATATCATTATTAAATGTGCATGTAGGTTTGGAATCAGGAAAAGACACTGTTTAACATAAGCTGACAAGTCAAGCAAGTATGCAAGAACATGATCTGGGACCTCCCAGGCAGACCTTGCTGGAACTCTGAGCTGGCAGGCTGAAAGGGACATGGCTTTAGGCTGCGAGAATAAATAGGAGGTTTTTCTGGTGTGCTTTAGGTGAATGGACCCAATTCTGTTCCAGTTCCAGAGGAACACTGTTAATTTAAGTGGGGATGTTCCAAATTTACACCAGCGTAAAGGAAAACAGAATTTGATCCACTATCTTCCCGTGCAATTTTGTGCAAGTCTAGGCAACAAAAGGTGCTTTTAATTGACAATTTTCTCACTCTATCAATAATTTGCCATACAATTCTGATAGATCGCTCAATCTGTTTAATCTAGCTATCGATCAATCGTCTGGCATCCTGTTAATTAGGGAGAGAAAAAAAATTGACTGGCCATAAGGAAGCAGAATCAGGAGTTGTGGGCTGAATACAAGGTCAGAAATGAGAGGGGTTGTTATTCCTACCTGTATGCAGTCCTGTGAGGAGGCTGGAGTGGGACAGGTCAGTAGGGGTATGGAGGGAGTCAACCACAAAGGGTAGGCATTCTGGTTACAGCATCAGACTCAGTTCCTGAGATAGCCTATAAAACAGGAGGCATAAACAAAACACTACTTCTACTGAACAGAGAGGGCATGGATGGTTGGTTTGGTAAAAATGCACATTCAGTAAAGATGGACAGGCAATAATATTGTACAGATGCAAGTGAGAGCAGGATTTGGCCTGACAAGAGGGGGCACAGAAGTCAGCCAGGGAGGTCTTGAGGTGTTGACATTTTTATTACAATCCAAAGCAAAGAAAATCTCACTCCCACACACCCTGTTACTCTTACCCTTTGAGGTCAAGTATTCTCCACCAGCCTCTCAAACCCCCCCCCCCTCCCGCCCCCTCTCGGCTTAGCATTGTCATCACTGATAATGTTTTACTCTTATAGCAAATGTAAAAGGATGGCAATTTTTTATTTTGAATAAAGGGTCATCAGCCTGAAAAGGTTGAGAAACACTGGCCCTGTATGTGCACTTACCCTTTTCACAGGCCATTTGGGTGATTGTGATTGCAAAAAAATGGTAACTGCACATACAAATGGCCAAAGCTGGGTATTTGCAAACACAATTATCTAGTCTGTGTATGCCGTCCCAGTACCTCCATGCTTAAGCTTTGTTGAAAATCAGTCTCTGTAGGAATATTACACAACACTTTATGCTTGCCTATGATCTATGAGATATTTTAGGCAAAGGACTCTTAAAAATCTTATTGAAGTGCTGAGCAAAAGTATATGCCTGAACTATCTGCTAACATAATATTAGATTGAAGAAAATAGCTTTCAATCAGAGGAAACTCTGGGACCTGATAGGCTGCTGAATAATATTCATAAGCAATTTCTGCTCAAGTTATTCATCCTTCAGATCATGTGTGGCTTAACTCTACCTCTGAGCACAGAATTTTATCCGAAATGAAGCCATTGGTGCACTTTTATTTGGTAAAACTAACAGATCCGCTTCCCTGTGCGTCACATAGAACTATTGCAAACTCCCTTCTACGGCTCTTTGCTACAGTTTTTGGCTTGGAGAAGAGAACATGTGGTAGTGGCCCGTCTACACAACGATCAATTAGGATTTACTCCCAGCTGGGAGGATGTGGTGGCAATACTGTAGTCTTGAAGCAGAGGCAGCGGATGTTTGTCAAAAAGTAATCCAGAATCTGATGACATAATACAATGTTTCTCAACCTTTTTGATACCAGGGAGTGGCTTCCTGCCTTCCTAAACTGTGTCAGGGAGATCTCAGGGACCAATGCCAGCCCACGGACCGATCATTGAGAAACACTGATATAATAAACATGACACGAGCACAGAATGCAACCAAATGGGGAAAAAATATCCCCGAGACATAAAACATTCACATTTTGGAAAACCTCCCAGTAACTTACACCAAAGTCCTTGGGTCTCAAAGAGATGAGAATTTAGTCCCCTTCTGATCCCTTTGGCTTCCTGGCCAGCAATGAACTAGTGTAGATGTACCGTTTTAATAGAGAGGCCTTTCTCGGCATGCTGTAGGCTTCTAAATCTGGGAGTCTGAAATAACTGCTACCCCACAATAGCGGTTTTGCTGATGACTTTGGGAGGTTTCCACTCCTCCTCCTCCCTCTCCCTCAGAAGCAGTTTTGCTCTGGTTTACTACAGGCTTTTCCCTCTCTCCCCCTCCTGAGAGCGCAAAGCCTCCCACCAGCCATTCCAGAGCAGACAGGCTCCTCCGCATTCACCATGCACCACAAAGACATAACAATCAGGACTATAGTCTCTCCCTTGACAAGGGAAAGTTTGCGACTTCCTTGATTGGAAGCATTTGAATCATTAACATCTGTCACTCCTTTTACCAGGTGGCCCATGTCCCCCACTCAGTTACTCCTCCTTGACATGAATGGCACAAGGTTAACAGAAGAATCTGGCCTATTATGTTACCCCTTTCAACCCAGTACATTCCAATGAGTTCCTCCGTTCAATAGCCACCCCCTTTGAGATGCAGCAGAGCATGCAACAGGGCCATCCCCTGGCCTGCGCCCTTGGATTCATGTCTCTTGCTGATAATATTACATCATTCAGACCTTTCTTGGTGGGGTGATTCTCCAAAGCTAACCTGTCTGAGTGTCTCAGAGGTCCCACGAAGCCCTGGCACAGAAGGACCACAGCTGCCATGGACTGAAATTCACTGGGCCCCTGTGGGACACACCTGGATCCAATCTAGTATTGTAAAGGGAAGAGGTGTGGTTTGTTTGGTGCTGTTATTTTGGGTCCTCTCTGCACAGTCCTCAACCCTGTGGCTATATTTCAAGAGCATACCAAGACTGAGTACCCCAATGCTTGATATGTACACAGGAGAATAAGAGGTGGGGGGAGTTGTCTGGGGAAGGTCTGGGAAGGGAAGGCATTTCTAACTAGTTCAGACATTAGAAATTCCTGCCCCTGGCCTCTGCTCATTCCTAAGCCCTAATTACCTCAGTGCTGTGGGGACCAGGCTGGCGCTGTTGGATCCAGGGGTCAGGCTGAGGGCCAGCAGTGCTCCAAAGACAGCAGTGATGTATTTTGACAGGTCTTAAGGACACCTGCTACTTTTGGAGACTTTTCCCTTTTGCTAGTGGACCTTAGAACAAGTGTGTGTGTTGACAGGGGAGATATCGCTGGAGGGTGTTGAGGGGGAAGCAGGAGGGAAATCGGCAGAGAACATGTCAGGAAAGATTTTTCTTGGCTACTTATCCTATTATAACTGATGGACAACTTAACTAAATGGCAAAGTCCTCTCTCCTCAGTGCTGGGGCCTACTTCACTGTGCTCGGTTTGGTCAGTATTCCCTCTTTTTTCCCATAAAAAGCACTTTTAAAACAATTGAGAGTTTTAATTTGTGGAGACCACACATGCTTGGCCCTTGTGTTTGTCCTGGATGGCTTCCATCTTGAAAACCCTGTTGGCCTCCTATCTATCATCAGGCGCTTCCAGGACTCAGGCTTCCTCTCCCAGCCCTGTAATGCGTGGGAGGGCAAGCGTATCCCTGTGGAACGGAATGAAGGGTGGAACATACAGTAGCAAAACAAATCACAACACCCATGTTTCCCACCCCACCCCCATCAGAGAGACAGAGGAACAAAGCGGTTCTGGCATAAGGCACCACTGGGCGTGGCACTAGGGATAGAGGCTGGCAAAGCGAGGCTGGCTGGAGCGGCTGCTGGTATGTGCAATGGATCAAATTCTGTTCTATTACACCAATAACTACAGAGTGGGCCACAACTCTTCTGGTGTCAGTGTGCCCAGCGCCCTTGACTTCAGTGGAGCTTTGCCTATTTACCCCAGCAGAGGATTTAGCCCCATGCAATCAACGGAGTCACTCCAGATTGACACCAGAGAGCAGTGTGGCTCACTGGTGTTTGTTTTCTGTATTTCTCTCCCCTTCTTTCCCCATTTTCTATTAGTTTTTCATGCCTGGTTCCAGCCGTCGGCCTGCTGGGTCATTGCACTTTCTTCTTCCCACTCTCTGCCCTCTGTTTACAGTCTCTCCCCTTAGCAGAACACAAACCCGGTAATGTTCAGGTTCAGGGGAGATTTTAAAACTCACAATGTTCCAGTGGGTTCACAATCAGAGTCAGGAAGTCACGCATCCCATGCTGCAATGCCATGCAAGATCAGCCGCTGTAATTGACTTTGGTGTCCTCCTTGCCTGCGTTACAGGGGGCGCTCTTTGGGCACAGGAGAAGTCTAAAATTTGTCCAGTGGCCCAGGACTGATGTGCTGTGTTGCGATGCCAGTGGGGATAAAACTAGCACACAAATCTACCCCAGCTTCAGTTACACTTCAGCCTGCAGTGTAGACGCACCCTTAGTTACTCCTCCCTATTCCTCTCAGGCTTTGTGGGGGGCAGGTAAATTTCACCCTGCTTTGGCCTATCTTGCCTCCTTTCGCTGCCTGGGAGTTATGCGACTTCATCCATGAGTGTCTGAAAAGTGTCTTGAGCTGTGCAAGCACGCCACATGGCTTAGAGCACACGGCTTGTGAGACATGGGGGCAGAGAGAAATCAGACACGTCCCATCACTGATGCGTGTCAGGGCCAGCAGTCAGGCCAGTGGCGCAGTGATATGGTCAAATTCCATTATTCTATTTTTTTCCCCCTTGACTTGGGACCAAACTCTATTCTCCGTTATGCCATTGTCAAGCTGCATAAACCTCCCACTTCCAGCTTCAGGCCCAGCATTTTAATGGTGCACAGCCTTGAGCCTGACCATCCCTGTTACTCATTACCTCCTCGCAAATGCCTTGGGGGTAGCTGGAAGGGCGCTCAGGTCAGGTGAGTGGGAGGGAAGCAGTGTAGGAATCAGAGCTGGCAGAGCTGGGGGGATTTTGTTCTAGTGCCTTGGCTGGGCCTTTGTCCATTTCCATCCAGTGAAATAAACACTTTCTTGTGTCACAAAATCCTCCTCTGGCGGATGAGACTTGGGAGCCTCGTTTCTTATTTCCCCTTCCTTTGAGAGAGGCTGTAGCCTACAACCTGCCAGCACCTCGCTCCCAATGGCCCCATGCACACACCCCAACTGCAGGACACCACTCTTTCTTCCCTGCCTAATGCTTTTGGATCCAGGCTTATCTTTAAAGACTTCTATTTACTTAGCACCTTTCATCCTCATAGATCTCATGGCACTATGCATTCTGTGCACACAGGGATCACACCCCACTGCTAAAGTGCAGCCACCTCTGGGTTGAAACATAGCAGCTACATAACAATGCACAGCAGCACTACACAGCAGGTTGAGATGTCAGGTATAGAAACATCCGTGAAACAATTGAGAGAATGAAGGAGCCTGGATATAAATTAGATGAGGTGAAATGTGGCCAGGATGCCACAGCTAACACCCTACTCTTGTGGAAAATGCTGTGGCATCCTTAATGACTACAGACAGGCAGGCCCTTTGGTCTATGACTCATTTGAACTAGAAGCCTCATCTGGGGACAACAAGCCCCAGAATTCATGCAGAATTCCCAGAGACCCTCTTCCCTTTTCTCCAGTCCCAGAGACGGCCTTGGTCATAGGGGGTGTTTAACATTTGGCTCCATTGGTTCTCCTTACAGACATGGCAGTCGCTCCATACTGTACTGGCAAGTACAGTGGAGCCTGTTTTTTGCGTTTCCTACCTCTGCAGACAGAGAACTCAGAGCTGACCAAATATCCAACTCCAATGCCACATGACCTGGTGTGGGTCTCTGCTTTGCCAGCCAGCCAGGAGAGATGCCCAGGCCATGGTATTTCTGAGCCCCTTGGGGCACTGTAAATTCCTCTGAACTTATCAAGACAGGTGTAGCCAAGAGAATCACCACTGCAGTAGCAGGAGACAGAGAGAACGTGCAAGGGAAAGCTGCCCAGGGCTAATCAAGGCATTAGCCGCCCCTAGAAGGCTTGGAGAAAATCCGATTTTCTCTCAGCCAGGCTCTGAAGGCCAAAGTTGCCTCTTACTTACAGTTGTATAAATCAGAAGACACTCCATAGCCTGGCGTAAAGCCAGCATACACGAAAGGAGAATCAGCCCTCCCATCTGTGTGTAAACAACTCAAGCCGACGTGGTTTATTAACGCATTGCACGTGCACGGAGGAGAACTCAGGAAAACCTCTAGGGCCTGATTCTGGTCTCACTTGACACCAGTTTTACCTCTGTGTAATTTCATTGGCCGTAACTAAGATACCCCTGATTTACCCCAGCATGAGATCAGAAACCAGGCCCCTCGATTCTCTGGGGAAGATCTGTCCCCAGCTGCTGTCCCTGACCAGTGGGTAGAGAGAATTTATAACCTAGCTAGAAAAGACAGACAAAGGCTGGGAGACAAAACCAAGGCACAGAGAGGGGAAGTGACTTGCTCGAGGTCATGCAGCAGGACAGTGGCAGAGCACTTCTGAAAATCTGGTCCTTATTTAGGAGCCCAAAAAGGTAGTGTTTAGAGCTTCATTTCAAGGCACCACAAAGGATCCCCTAGTCTCCTCTCCTCTCCCATCCCCTGCCAAATCCTGTCATCTGGCAGATCCCATCAGCAAAATGTTAAGAACAGCCGTCTCATGGCAGAAAGACACAAGTCCCTGTCATGATTGCAAACTGGCTGCCACAGACTGAGGCAATTAGTAGCCTAATTCTACCAACAGCTGAGCCCAGCTGCGTGAGGCCAATCCTGCTCCTGTGCGACCGGATGCTTTCACAGCGGCTCAGCTAGTTTTACATTGTAAATAAAAATAAAATAAAAACGATCTCATCTGTGAATCAAAGAAAAGGGCGTCTTCTTCCACCCTCCCTGGGTGGTTTGAAAGCTTCCAAAGCCAGTCCCAAGTCCCAGCCAAAGTTAAAGTAGCCAAAAAGTTTCCTTGGAAAGCACCAGTATCGGGGAAGACAGATAGGAGGTGCTTGCACTAGTTAGTGTAGATAGCCATTGTCCTGCCAGCTCGGCCTGCCGTAGCTCTGTGGTTTCGTAACAAGCCACACTCCCTGAGGCTTGTTAGTGTTGGTTGCAGAGCAACTGATTCATGCAGACCTTTTTCTTGATAGCAATGTGCATGGTTCTGTCCAGGGTGGGCCAAATTTAGTCACGTGCTTTTAAACCATACACTTCTCTTACACGCTCCTCTTAGTTGCTCTCCTGCTGCTCCCACATCTGATCCCCTTGGCATACAAATGACACTTTCTGCAGGCTTATTCATAGGACACAATCCAGTTTGTTCACACAAGTTCAGAGAAATGTTCAAAGAAGAACCAGTGCAATGACGGAGCTTTGAGCCACTGGCGACATGTGACACATGTAAGGTTTGAGGCTGGAGTGTTGCATCCCTGAACTCCACAGTTCTGAGCCTGTGTGCTGGCTATGGTGGATGCACATAGTTTGTCTCACCTCTTGGGGTGAAATCCTAGCCCCACTGAAGTCAGCAGGAGTTTTGCCATTGACACCAGTGAGGCCAGGATTTCACCCTGGGCGTTCATGGCTCTGATCTGGCTTCCGCTGAAGCCAATGAAAAAATATCCTATTGAGCCACTGGGGCAGGACTGGGTTTAACCCCAAGGACAAATGAGGTCTGTGTAATAGAGCTCATGAAACTGACACAGTAAGAATCATTGCTCCGAGAGTTCTCTCCTGGACCACTGAGAGCACCACAATAATTTCCTACATCTCAGCCTGCTTGGCTAATGAAACTAGACTCAGCAGTTTCTGGCTCATTTGGATTCATTTAAGGTTTTGTGCCCACCTCTTCCCCCGTGGGCCTAAACTGCATGACAGCATCTGGTTACAGGGATCCCTGTTAAAGGGCAGAGTGTGGCTGACATAGGAGCAGGTACAGGCAGGGGCGACTCCAGGCCTCAGCACGCCAAGTGCGTGCTTGGGGTGGCAAGCCGCGGGGGGGCACTCTGCCGGCGCCGCGAGGGCGGCAGGCAGGCTGCCTTCGGCGGCTTGCCTGCGGAGGGTCCGCTGGTCCCGCGGCTTCGGAGGACCTCCTGCAGGCAGCCTGCCTGCCGTACTTGGGGCGGCAAAATGCCTAGAGCCGCCCCTGGGTACAGGGAGCGCCCATGGTAGGTCTGCATAGCCCTGTGGAGCACAAGGTGACAGGTCAGCCAATCCTGCTGGAGATGCTTCCTGTCCTCAGAGAAGCATGGTTGAGTGTGGGGAAAAGGAGTATGGCCATGTCCCACTACCCCTGCCAAGTGCTAGCAGGGCTGTGCTGGGGAGCTGAATCGAAGACGCACTCCCTCCAGTACCCCCAGGGCATCAGGTCTTATGCCAGCAACACTCCTGTCTCTACAGCATTCGGCTGAGGAACCTGCTTCCAAGCCTCATGCTCTCTGGGCTCTTAAGAGCACCAGTGTAGTCCAAAGAATACATTTGCCTTGGGGCAAATCAAAGCACGCATTGCACAGGGCACAGCAATAGTCCTTTGGATGGATATCTGACCAAAGTTGTAACCTTGGCATGGAAATACGTTTCCTATGGAGCAACAAAAGACCAGTGGCCTCCTGCACAGACACATGCCAAAGGGACACAAGTTTGATGCTACAGACTTCAGGCTTGGATTTCCAAAGGCACCTAAGAGAGTTAAATGCTCCTCCCCCATAGAGAGTCAATAGGATTGGGGTGCTTTTGAAAGCCTGCTGCTGGCTAGCCCCACCCCCGTCACTCACACACAGCAGGCTTGTGCTGCATGACACTATGCCTGTTATTCTGGGATGGAACATTCTTCCAGTTGTTGCCTAGAACCAGAGGATTTTCCTAGGCTTATGCAGAAGTCTATCAGAATGTTGTACTTTGTTCACATGACTAGATACTTACAGAGCTCTGCTGCTGCCAATGAAAAACAGAGGAGGCCCAGAGGTCGGTGGAGAGGACCCCCTCTCCCCAATATTTAGATTGTCTGGGGAATCGCTAGAGGGGGCTTGCAGTTCCTGAAGTGCAATTAGCTCAGAACCATCATAGAATTGCTGCAGCACTCCAGGGGGATGCCATAAATAGTATGAGCGCTCTGGCCCACCGTCCCCGCCCCATGCTTTGTATTATACAGATCTCGTGCTGCTCTCAAGCCCTGAAGTACACAAATGCTCATCACACACAGTCATAGTCTCCCTTTGTCCAACATATGGCAGCCACCCTCTGCCAATATACAAGAAAGAAAGGAAGCCATAAAAGGAGGAGTGCACAATTGGAATGGAGCTTGGGAATGGAAACTTAGTCTCGTCTCTACTGGTTTGCCTCACTCATCCCTGTCATCTGCATTCTGGAATAAGGTTCATTCCACTGGGAATTCCAGCAGGCTGCTTCTGCACAAAGCCTTCAAAGAGGCGCTTTCTGGCTGAGCAGTGTTCCAGTCCACCCAGCATGCTGATGCCAGAGCATTGGCATGTGGGAAAGATAAGGAGAGCCCAATGGGCCAGAAAGAGGAGAGGAAAAATCTTTTTGACCTGTTTAGCTGTCTAAAATGGGATCTGTCTGCACGCTCCTCCATGTCTTATCACTGGAATAACTTTCTCCTCTTAACCCATAGTGCTGAGGCTCAGTGTGCGTGGATGGGCCTCCACTTATTATGTCTGGAGTAACATTCCCCTCTTAACCCCCAGTGCTGCTGTTCAGTGTCTGTACCCGTGTGTGCTGCATGCTCATCCATTTCTTATTTCAGTCACCTCTTAACCCAGAATGCTGTAGTTTGGTGGTGGGGAAAGGCATAGTTCAGAGTATGTTGAAGTACTCCAGCTGCTCCATCCAAGAGGTTCCAGATGTTGGAGGAGTGGTGCACAGCTGTTGGCCAGGAGCTGCTAAAAGGAAAAAAAAACCAAAAGAAAAAAAAACCCACCCCAACCAACCAAAAACAAACAAACAAAAACCCCCACACACCACTTCCCCACTTAAGATTGTGATGGGTTCGGTCAGAGAGATCTCCTTGTGACTGTCACTGGATGTGCTGAAATTACCTCTGAGACCATTTTCTTAGCCAGCTTGGGACTTCAGAACCCTGCCTTGTTGAGCCAGACTCACTAGCCTGCTGCAACACAGACCCAGGGTCTGAGCCACGCCCCCAAAGCTGCAGACTTAACTGAAAACAGTTTAGCAAGTACTTCTGTCTCTAGCACCCACACACCCCGTTCCCAATGAGATCCAAACCCCAAATAAACCCATTTTACTCTGTATAAACCTTATACAGGGTAAATTCATAAATTGTCCACCCTCTATAACACTGATAGAGAGATATGCACTGATAGAGAGATATGCAGAGATATGCTCCCCCAGGTATTAATCAGTTACTCTGGGTATACTAATAAACAAAAGTGATTTTATAAAGTATAAAAAGTAGAATTTAAGTGGTTCCAAGTAATTACAGACAGAACAAAGTAAGTTACCAAGCAAAATAAAACAAAAACACGCAAGTCTAAGCCCAATACATTAAGAAACTAATACAGGTAACATCTCACTCTCAGAGATTTTCCAATAAGCTTCTTTCACAGACTAGACTCCTTCCTGGTCTGGACCCAATCCTTTCCCCTGGTACAGTCTTTGTTAGTTCCATCTCAGGTGGTAACGAGGGGATTTCTCATGACTGGCAGCCCCCTTTGTTCTGTTCCACCCCCTGTTATAGCTTTGGCACAAGGCGGGAATCTTTTGTCTCTCTGGATCCCCACCTCTCCTTCTAAATGGAAAAGCACCAGGTTTAAGATGGATTCCAGTTCAGGTGACATGATCACATGTCACTGTAAGACCTCCTTCTTCATTACCTAGGAGCTGGTCGACAGCACACAGGAAGGCTCACAGGTAAACAAAGCCATTCACAACCAATTGTCCTAGTCAATGGGAGCCATCAAGATTCCAAGCCACCATTAATGGCCCACACTTTGCATAGTTACAATAGGACTTCACGGTTAATACTTCATATTTCTAGCTTCAGATACAAAAATAATACACATTCATACAAACAGGATGAACACACTCAGTAGATCATAAGCTTTGTAACGATACCTTACAAGAGATCTTTTGCATAAAGCATATTCCAGTTACATTATATTCACAAGTATAAACATATTTTTATAAAACATATGGAGTGCAACATCACAAAGATATCCAGAAATTCCCTTCTTCCCTCAGAGCCACTGGGCATCTCATCAATAGAAGGAGCTGCCCTCAGCCACACATTTGTTTGACGTTTCAATGTTAGATCAGCTTCTGGAGGCCTAAGAGTCACAAGTGACGATAGGTCAATGGCCTCAGCTTGGCTTCTAAACAAGGGCCGGCTCCAGACCACAGCGCGCCCAGCGCGCGCTTGGGGCGGCGTGCCGCAGGAGGGCGGCAGGCGGCTCCGGTGGACCTCCCGCAGACATGCCTGCAGATGGTCCGCTGGTCCCGTGGCTTTGGTGGAGCATCCGCAGGCGTGCCTGCAGAAGGTCCACCGGAGCCGTGGGACCAGCGACCGCCAGAGCGCGCCCCCCCCCCCGGCAGCGTGCCACCCTGCTTGGGGCGGCGCAATTCCTAGAGCCGCCTCTGCTTCTAAAGGGGAGACAAGCAGCTGTCAGGCTTTGCTTCAGAGTAGCCTGGGTCTGAATGGGACAGTGGTTAGGACTGCTCATGTGAAGAAGGCATTATTGGGGTCTGGGATGCTTGACTTCCCTTTCACCGATCAGACCACAGTGGAGAGTATACACCAAGCGGGCCCTGACATCACCAGTTCAGGGGATTAGGGGCTGTTACACTGGTCTGAGTAACACAATAAGCCCTGCCTTTCTCCCTATACATGAACAGCTGCTCTCTGGGGCCCAAGGACAACATTATACCCTGGAGGTGTAAGCTCACTTTAAGCGAACCAGCCTTTGGAGGCGGGGGAAAGAGTATGGGACAGATGAGGCCGGCCATCTCTAATCCCTTATGGCATGCTGCCACCTTTGTCACGTTCCCTGCTCCAGATGGCTCAGGATGGGGTATTCCTGAGCCACTGCAATCTCCTTCACAAGCACTCTCATGAGAAACTGCATATCCATTTAGAGGGAACATCAACCAGGAGAGAGATTCAATGCACAGTATTAATGGCACACCTACTCCTTTGAAATGGTGCGTCTGCTTCATTCTACAAGCAGCTGTACAGCCTTAGACCTGGCCAACACAGTTTTCCTACCACAGAATTATCAGTTAGGGAGTGGGGTTTTGGCCATGTCTACACTACACAGCTTTTGCTGATATAGGTATACCAGCAGAGCCCCCTAGTGGAGATGTAGTATAAGGAGGCAGAAGGAGATCTGAATGACACCTCCCTGAATGACATCTGCTATGCTGACAGAAATACTCTTCTGTCAACATAGTTGTGTCTACGCTCCAGGAGGTGGTGGTGGGGGGGTTGCCAGACTATCTATATTGGCTAGAGTGTGTGTGTGTGTGTGTGTGTTTATTTCCCCCACAGTTCTTGCAGATATAGCTATACCAGCAATGTTTTGTAGAGTAGACAAGGCCTTTTACTGATACAGTTCTATTGGTATAACCTCTCCTGTGGCCTTATACTCAGAGCTTACCCCCCATTCCCATACCCATGACTATACCAGTCTAAGAGTATGTCTACACTACGAAATTAAGTCGATTTAATAAAAGTCAATTTTTAAAAATTGATTTGATACAGTCGATTGCGTGTCCCCCCACTAAGTGCATTAAGTCGGCAGTGTGCATCCACAGTACCGAGGCTAGCGTCGACTTTTGGAGCGTTGCACTGTGGTAGCTATCCCACAGTTCCTGCAGTCTCTGCCACTGATTGGAATTCTGGGTTGAGCACCCAATGCCTGATGGGGCAAAAAACATTGTCACGGGTGGTTTTGGGTACGTGTCGTCAGGCTCCCCTCTCTCCTTCCCTCCCTCTGTGAAAGCAACGGCAAAAAATTGTTTCTCGCATTTTTCCTGGGTTACCCATGCAGACGACATACCATGACAAGCATGGAGCCTGCTCAGCTCACTGTCACTGTATGTCTCCTGGCTGCTGCTGGCAGATGCAGTACTACACAGCAGCATCCCCTTTCCTTGCCTTGTGGACAGCAGATGGTACAATACGACTGTTAGCCGCTGTCGTCGTCCCACAGGTGCTCCTGGCCGGCCTCAGTGAAGTCGGTTGGGGGCGCCTGGACAAAAAGGGGAATGACTCCAGGTCATTCTCTTCTTTAAAGTTTTGTCTAATGGAGATTCAGTCCTGCCTGGAATATCATGCCAGCTGGAGGCCTCTGCCTCAGGCTGCTCTCTCCGTTGGCAGCACCACGTGGTCGCACCTACCCCAGCCTACCCCTTGCTCCCATGGCTCATGAAGCCTGGACAGTAGCAAGGAGCATTTCAACTATAGGCTGAGCAAGTGCATAATGGTGGTAGAATGTGCCTTTGGATGTTTAAAAACTCACTGGTGCAGTTTACTGACTCGGTTAGACCTCAGTGAAAACAATATTCCCATTGTTATTACTCTTGCTGTGTGCGCCACAATATCTGTGAGAGTAAGGGGGAGATGTTTATGGTGGGGTGGAAGGTTGAGGCAAATCGCCTGGCCACTGATTACGCGCAGCCAGACACCAAGGCAGTTAGAAGAGCACAACAGGGCACGCTGTGCATCAGAGAAGCTTTGAAAAACAGTTTAATGACTGGCCAGGCTACAGTGTGAAAGTTCTGTTTGTTTCTCCATGATGAAAACCCGCCCCCTTGGTTCACTCTACTTCCCTGTAAGCCAGCTGCCCTCCTCTCCCACTTTTGATCTCCGCTTGCAGGGGCAATAAAGTCATTGTTGTTTCAAATGCATGCATTCGTTATTAATCCGTCACACAAATGGGGGGATAACTGCCAAGGTAGCCCGGGAGGGGTGGGGGAGGAGGGAAGCACAGGGGTGGAGTAGTTGTAGGGGCACCCCCTAGAACGACACGCAGCTCATCATAGAAGCGGCATGTCTGGGGCTCTGACCCAGAGCGGCCGTTTGCCTCTCTGGTAGGCTTCATGCAGCACAGGTGTGGGTCCCTGTTTAACCTCTGTCCTTCATGCCCTTGGAGATTTTTTTCAAATATTCTGGCATTTCATCTTTTGGAAGGGAGTTCAGCTAGCACAGATTCGTCTCCCCATACAGCGATCAGATGCAGTACCCCCCATTCGGTCCATGCTGGAGCTCTTTGGCGATTCTGGGACTCCTGTGTCACCTGTGCTGATGAGCTCGCTATGCTGGCCAGACAGGAACTGAAATTCGAAAGTTCATGGGGCTTTTCCTGTTTACCTGGCCAGTGCATCTGAGCTGAGAGTGCTGTCCAGAGCGGTCACAATGGAGCACTCTGGGATAGCTCCCGGAGGCCAATACCATCAAATTGCATCCACACTACCCCAAATTCGACCCAGCAGGGTCAATTTCAGCGCTAATCCCCTCATCGGGGAGGAGTACAGAAATTGATTTTAAGAGCCCTTTAAGTCAACAGAAATGGCTTCGTCGTGTGGATGGGTACAGTGTTAAATCGATCTAATGCTGCTAAATTCGATCTAAACTTGTAGCGTAGACCAGGGCTAAAACCACTTATACCAATGTAAGAGCATTAGGGTGACCAGATAGCAAGTGTGAAAAATCAAGACAGGGGGTTGGGGTTAATAGGTGCCTATATAAGAAAAAGCCTCCAAAATTGGGACTGTTCCTATAAAAATCGGGACATCTGACCACCCTAAGGTGCATCCACCCTTCGGTGGGTTGGACCATTGAACTATATCAGTAAAGCGGTACAGTGTATGTATTTAGATGAGCATCCTGGGTACAGTAGAGGTAGATGCTACAGATGGCCCACTGTGAACTGGTGGTTTGTGGTAGAAGCATTCCCCACGGTGAGCCTTCCCCACTCTGCCACAGCTGCTAACCGAGCAAGGACCTCAATGCTGGATGCTTTGCACACCGTTTATTTTTAAAGTTCCTTGTACAACAAGCAGGGCAGCTCCCCAGCAAAGTGTTTTGCTGTAGGGCTCCTGCACGATTCTGCAGGCAGGGAAGGATTGGGTGGCAGATTGCCCATCCACAGAGCCCTGACTCTTGCCTTTTGTCAATTGCAATGAAATGTAAAGATCGGTCCTTATTCTTCCTACCCACGTCTACAAACCAGGCCTAATTTTTAACCCTCAATAACTAAACAAACAAACACACACCCCACACCAAACAGACCCAAAGCCCAGTCTCTTCTTTCTGACATTGTTGCTCTTTTTTCTCTCTCTCATCTCCCTCCCCCCCCGCTTTTTTCAGTTGTAAACTCTCTGTTGAGCACCAGTGACTCCTGTAACCCAGACACAGCAATGGAATGTGTTTTGTCTCCCCTCCCCATCCTCCTCTTGATGGACTCTCCCAGTTCCCAATCGACTGGAAAAAAAGGATTAAACTCTCCACTTGGAGTTTAGAAAAACAGGTGCTGCTGCAGCTCACAAAGCTGCCTCTTGCTTGTCCCCTCCTCTCCCCCCTCCCCATTCTTACTTCTCCTTCTCTCTGCCCCTGCCTTCTGCGGGAGGAGGAGAACCATCTCCCAGTACAGCCCATTGCATAACTCACTCAGTGACGGAAAGGGGCAAGGTCTCGCAATGCCACAGAGGTTTCATTCTTTCCTTCAGCTGCTAAACACCCAGACAATTCTTCCCCTTTAAGTGATTCTATTCCTCCCTTGCTTTTCAATCAGCAGTGGAGAAATTGTCTGAGTTTTGCATGTAACCAGAAACAAGCCCTCCACCTGCATCCTCCCTGCTCCACATTCTCAGCTGGAGAATCAAAGTGGGGCCTGTGAATGAAAACTTACGTCCTCAGTTGGCTGATGTGACTGGGATTTTGTTTGGCTCAAGGGAAGAAATTAGAGATTCTGGTATTGTCTGAAAGTGTAAACCTCCCTGAACAATCTGATGGGAAGCCCACACTTTGCACTGTGATGGGGTAACCTCAGTAGGAATGTTAGACAGTGCTTGTGCTTGCCCTGTGTCTGAATGGCTAGCGGATGCACTAGGACATGAGGGACCGAGTTTCAAGAGCAACACAGACAAATGAAAAGAAAAGAATGGGCCAGATTCTCAGCCCTTCCACTGGTTTTACACGGATGTAATTCCATTGACGTCTCTGGAGTAACTCCTGAATCAAGGCAGGGTGACTGAGATCAGAATCTGGCTCGGGGTCTGTTAATACATATCTAGTATAATCAGCTCTGATGGGAAAGGAAATACAAGGAAACCCCACAAGATTTGAGGGGGTTTATTCAAAGATTTGATTGTCCTAAAGCTTTCCTGAGTGTGGTGAGGAGCTGGGAAGGAAGTTGCCTTAGCAGGAGTAGATACTATCAGATTTAAACCTTTGCAGCTAAAAAGAATCCAGTTCCTGGGGACTCTGCTGCCATCAAACCAATATGCCCAGAAAGTACTGGTAATTTACCAGGCTGGGACTGAGGTTATCCTGCAGAGGTACCAAGCAATTGGTGGTCAGAAGATAGGGTCCCTGGCATGACTTTAAGCCACTGATACCTCCCTTCATCAGAGGCTGTAAAAGCATCTTGACTTCCACTCTACAGATTTACAAGTGTTTTTTACAAATGGAATCAGTGCATTTCTGAAGTCAGAAAAACCTGGTGATAGATCAGTTTAATAGCTCATATGAACGAATGGGCCATTCAGAGCAAAGCGGGGATGTGGATGTGTGAAGGCAAGATGTTTAAAGGACAACATGAACTGGAAGATGGGCACCTACATTCAATATGATGGGTGCCCTAAAATGCCTTAGATAGTAGGTGGAGCAGATAAAACAGCAGACAGAACAGGACCTAACATCCAAGGCTGTAGGTGGATTTTCATTCAGCAGCAAATATATAACAATTGCTACATTTTTCTTCAATTACTGACCTGTATTATAAAGTATTTTGGACAACGTGGCCATGAAAGGCTTTCCAAGCGACTTCTAGTCTATGGATAAATTGGTTGACACACAGAGCGGTAGCAGATAAATCACAGGACAAGGACAATAGTAGATTATTTGTATTGAGTTAGTGCAAATGATCAGGATACCCATTGTACTAGATGGGCCAATGCAGCTTCCAAATATGAAGCTACAGTTCTGGAAGTCTAAGCTTTGTGTGGGCCAGATTTTCAAATGTAGCAGGTGAGCAAATTCTGCACCTGACTGGTACAAACAAACAATTACTGCAATTGTATGTCATGAACAAGCAGATGAACAGTTCTGGCCATTTATCTGGCAGTTATTTGCTTACAAATTCCTAACTGAATGGGTTCTTCGCATGATGCCACCAAAAAGCAAAATAAATGGGCCGCTTACTTGTTCAGTCCATTACTTTGCCAAGTTCAGAGATAAAGACATTCCCTATATTACACCCAAAGGCTGGGGCGTGGGGGAGCCCAGAGTCAGTGGCCCCTATAAGAATGGAGAAAAGGTGGGGGAAAGTGAAATGGAAAAACCAAAACAAGGTATTGGATTTTGTTTTTAGCGGCTTTTCCCTCTTCTGTTTACTTTTGAACTAAATGACCGGCTAATCAAACGTCGCAACTGTTTGAAGGAAAAAAATAAATCAGACTTGCCATGAAATGGCACTCATAATAAATAATAATAATAGAATGGGTTTTGTTTCATTTTGATTATTTTTAATACCAGGGTTTGTTTTTTTTAAAATCTACCTAAATGTCATGACAGGGCACTGATTAGGAGTCCTACAGCAGAGCACCATAAGTGGATTCCCAGCTGCATGCTCCCATGGGGCATGAATTATGACTTTTATCAATCTGGCCATGTATTCTTATTAGTAATTTTCAGTAGCTATAGCTTGTGAATTTCAGCTGAAGAGCAGATTGCAGGTACTTTTCTCTCAGGCAGAGCACCAGATAATTTCAGAATTAGCGTGGGTAAACAAACGCTGCCGTCTTGGAGCCCGACCCTATGCCTATTGCAGTCCAATGACAAAACCCCCACTGACATCAGTGAGTGCAAGTTTAGGCCCCTCTTTACATGCCACCCGGAACTGAGAAGTATGGATCCTACACTATAGTCATAACAACTATTTAAAAGTGGTAGCTAGTGAGTGAAATTGTTTGACAGCAAAAATTCAAAGTCAATGCCCTTAAAAAAGGAGAGGAAGGATGGTCCAGTGGTTAGGGTGCCTGCTTGGGGTTGGGAGGAGAGAGCTAGGGTCAAGTCTGTCCTCTGCTACAGACTTCCTGCGAGACCTTGGCCAAGTCTCTTAGCCTGTCGGTGCTTCAAGTAAACTGGGGAGAACCACTCTGCCCAGCCTCAGAGGGATGAGCACAACTACGTTAAAGACTGAGATGCTCAGATGGTAATGGGGACCACAGGAGCGTCACAGATAGAAAAATGTGGCAACAGAGGCCCATATTATGCCATCAGCGCCAGATCCTGAGCTGGTGTAAACTGGTGAAGCGACTAGAGCTATCTCGATTCACACGAGCTGAGGATCTGACCTTCTGTGTTGAATCAGAACTGCCCGTTGACAGCACAAGAGAAGTGGATACAGACTAACACGGCTGCTACTCTGAAACAGGAAAAATACTAGAGCGTTGTTTTGGTTTTTCTGAAAGGCTGAAGAGAGGAAGCCTGAATGGGAGTGTGACAGACGTGTTTGCCTCTTTGATCATACAGAAAGAATGAGACAAACTTAATTACCTGGGATAATCTCATTAAAAAGGAGGGGGGGAAAATGTCATTCCTGGCTTCCAGTCACTAACCACTAGGTCACATTGCCCCTTCCCAGCTGCAGAGAGTCTTGACAGTCTAAGGGTACGTTTACACTTACCGGACGGGCGACGCGCGCGATCGGTCGACTGAGTTCTCGGAACGAACTGATTCTCTCTGATAGATAGCGCCCCCTCGAAGCAGTTAAGAACTCCCCTACTCACCGCAGGCGGGAGAGGTTGCGGAGTCGACCTTGAGAGGAGTTCGCCGCAGCGCGTCTGTCTGGGTAAAGTAAACTAAGAAGGGGGACCAATCAGCTACGTTATTCACGTAGCTGAATTCGCGTACCCTAGTTCGACCCCCGAGCTTAGTGTAGACCAGGGCTGAGACATGCAGCCAATAACCAGGAGACAATAGCTTTCCTTTTTAAGACACATTTTGAAGTACTGCAGTTTATTCCTCAAAAGAATCTTGCTATGCCATGGGCCCAACCCCAGGCCCAATCACTGGGAAGCAGGCTCAGTGCCCGCCAACTACTCTATTGCACGGGGTCAGGATGGAAAATAAGGAGAAGGAAAACCAGGACGGTCACTGGACTTCGAAAAAAATCCTTTGCCAGGAAAAAAACCAAACATATTTTCCATCGTGTCCTGGACATGCAATTGGGGATGTGACAGCAATGGAAAATTGACGGGATTAGGTAATATCCTATACAGCAAGTAAATAAATACATAAATAAATGACACAATCAAGAAGAAAAAAAACCCCAAACCCTAACCGTGTGTGTGTGTGTGTAATAACCCTAAGCCCTCTGGGACTCATTAAAATGAAGAGATTGCTTTAAAAAGTATGTTGTCCCGCTGCGTGCTGGAATGAAAAATGGGTTTTCTAAGCATGGCTAGAGATGCAGAGAGCAATAAAGAGCCTCTTTAAAAAAAACAACCTGCAGTAAGTCCGATTTCCTTCTCTTCATCCCCTGACCATTTGCCTTTCAAACCATAGGGCTGTGGTTTGAGGGAATAGGGGAGATTCTGTTATAGGATACAGAGGATTGGGAGGCTAGGGGAAATGGAGATTTCTTTTATAGGCAGAGTAGGGCTGCTCGGTTTGGCGAGGACTGACATCACTTATAAGGGAAAAGGGCTGTTAGAATGGGGTACCAGATTTCTTGTTCTAGGGTATATTATGAATCATGTTTATTATAGTAGTGCCAGCTGAGATCCGAGCCCCATGGTGCTAGGTGCTGTACACAGAACAGTGGCTGTTGGTGTGGGGGAGGTTCAGTTCAGTCTGGGGCGAGGGGCTGGGGAAATTGTGGGTTTTGGGGCATGGGATGATTGTGGTTGAGGGGAAGTGGCAGCACATGCTACAGTGGGAGACGGTCTTGGCATCAGTTAGGTGAACGACTAACTTCTCTCCAATTTACTGATGCTGCGTAGGGAAGCTCTGGGCACATTAATTGTTGGCTAAGGCTCAATGCCACATGTAGAAGCTTTAAAAGCATCCGGGAGAAGCGAAAGTGCTTTTCCCCTCTCATCCCTGTGCGAGAGCTTTATTTATATTTGTTTTAAATATTTATTTAAAATGCCGAGCCTGGGCTGGAAAGCAGGCAGATGGCTGCTCGGGAGGAGAAGGCTGTCTTTGCAAAGCCAGCTTCTTGCAACTGCATCCAACTGTCTGCAGCATCTGTCTAGAATAAGTGCCGGGCTCTGTATTTCTCTTCTAATATTTAGGCCATTTATTTTTTTTCCCCTGTCTGCCAGGCAGCTCTTCCCTGTAAATCATCATCAGGGATTGTTATGATCCTTGCTGGAGAGATGGGAATCAGCTGCTATGCAGCCTGACCTCTCTTTATGAGAGGTGCCTTTCTGAGGAGGCTTCAGCTTCTTGGGGCTTAATCATGGCATCATTCCAATAATAGATCCCCGGCCCCCTCAATCCTCCCTGCTTCACTGCGGCATTGGCCAGAGCCTGCAGCTCAGACAATGGAGAAGAACGGGAGAGGGGGAAGAGAGACCTCAGTCCCTTTGCAGAGTCAGGAGTTAGAAGTGGAGGGGGAGAATATTAAGGTCACAGGATGCCCTGCCAGCAGCTCCCTCTTTTTAATCTATGGCCTTGCTTGGAACTGGCCTGCAGATCAAGGAAGAGCACTAAGGCGGGTGGCCCATGCACTCGTCTCAGGCTGGATCATGCCAGCTGCTGAGTGGGGCCATGTGCACAGGTGGGGCAGATTCTGATCTCACCTCTGCCGGTGTAAGCCAGGAGCAATGCCAGTGAAGACAAGGGAGTTGCATAGAAAACAGCCCAAGAAGAAAAGTCAGCATAAGATGTCCTCAGGGGAGAAATGAAGGAGCCTCAGAGGATACCCCGATGGGCTGCACTGTCAGCCCTGATCCGACTGCTACATGATGCTCCAGACTTAGAGCCAGTTTAACTAGTCCTGCCCCCTCCCCCACACTGGGAATCTTCGGTATAGCTGCCTAGGTGGATCCTATGCTCCGGCCCCAATGCAGGGAGTCTGTCTGGAGTGAATGGAGGGTGTGGCCAGACTCCCCTCCCTGCCATGGTCCTGGGGTGAGACCAGCTCAGCCAGGCTATAGGATCTGGCCTTAATGCCAGTCCCATCTGATGCCTTTGCCACCCTTTTATTCCTGAGGCCTATGCAGTGGAAAGGAGACTGGGATGGCTGGTCTTCTTCCCTTAATAGACTGGAAGCCTTGTCAGCACATGAGAGAAGCTTGAGCAGTTCTCTGGATCAGCATAGATGCATTTTCCCTAAAGGGTGTTTCATCTCTGGATGATTAGGTAGCCCAGTACAGCACAGTATTTTCTGGTTGCCAGCGTGCCACATACACCGATTCCCACGGATTGCCATCCAACCCCCACCCCCAACGCCAGAGAACAATCGAGTGGACATGAAAAGAGATAACGCCTATTCAATAAATTCCATCCTGCGATACCAGCTGCTGGGCTTTTGTGCTTTGGCTCAGACACAGGGCAAGGCGCTCTGAGAAATCACAGCTGGGTTGTGAGGCTGCTCGGAAAAACAGGAGAGAGCCTATCCCCACATGTACCCTCCAAGCTACAGGGCAGGGTCTGCGGAAGTGGCTCCATAAGTAGAGACTATCTGATTGCGACGGGGGCTTCGTTCTGGCCCTCACAGAACAGTCTCAGAGATAGTTCTGTCAGTGGGATGGCAGTGCCTGCACCTGCTAAGGGTTTCATTCCCATGCCATTAGCTTCAGCAGAATTACTTGTATCTTGTAGAAAGAGATCTGACCACTGGCATATAAACATATGGATTTAGGGGGTATGTAAGGGGTCACTGAAGATCCATTTCAGCAGCAGTTTTCAAACTGTAGCCCAGGCCTGAAGCCCAAACCCCACCGCCCGGGGCCAAAGCCCCCAGGCTTCAGCCCTGGGCAGCGGGGCTCAGGTTACAGGCCTCCTGCCTGGGGCTGAAGCCCTTGGGTTTTGGCTTTGACCCCCCTGCCCAGGGGGTGGGACTCGGGCAGACTGAGACTTCAGTACCCGGTCCCAGGGTCATGGAATATTTTTGGTTGTCAGAAAGGGGTTGGGGTGGAATGAAGTTTGAGAATCCCTGCATTAGAGGGAAGGGGAGGAGTGAGGAGAAAGCAGCTTGTTTTCTGGTCGTTCCCCCCCATTCAATCCTCCCCAGCAGTCCTGATCTCTTTGGTCTCAGAGACCCCAGTAAATGTATCAGGTTAGCAGCTGGTCGATCACATGCTGGTTCAGCCGGTCTCTCCTTAGAATGTCCCCTTTGTCCCTCGCTGATTATGCACAATCCCATCCTCTCCTGGGAGGATTAGGGCTTTGGTGGAATTTCCTTTTTGCTGAAGAAAGAAGGATGGGGGTGGTGCAGGAGGAAAGGAGCAAGAATGCAAGAGTGGTGTACAGGGCTTGAAACTGCCTTGCCTTTGTTTTTGCTGTACTGAATGTAATAGGATGACTCACCCCCAGAGCGCCCCCTCATGGACAGGTGTGGCATTGCAGGCCCTTTCCCTTGGTTGCCTCTGCCAAACAGCCATTTAGACCTGTTGGTGGTCCACTTCTTCTGGTGGCCCAGCCCTCTGGCCAGGTTGCAGAGTCCCATCCCTTCCACAGTAAACCCAGGGTCCAACAAACAACAGTCCCCCAGCCTCACATTGGGTCTTCAGCCAGACTCCCAATTTGCTAGTCTCTACCCCTGTGTGTCAGGGAATTTCAATAGTCTGTAGCTCTGGGGTTCAGAGGTTTCCTGCCCCTCTTCCTTAGTGGGCTAGTTGGGGAGTCACCATTCTCATTCTCCCAAATTCAGGCGTTATTCAACAAAACTCTTCACAACCCTTTGTGGATGCTGCAGCTTGCTGTTTGAAACGTGAGCCAGGTCGCTTAGTTATGAATGGTAATATGACACCTGGCTTTGTTTCTATTGTGTGATAGGATGCGAGTAATTTTTAGAAATGGATTTCTGATGCAAAAGCTTGTGTTCACTTCGCAATTCATGATTATTCACATTCACAAGCTTAAAAGTTGCTATCTTTCAGCAGTAGCTATCTGCATTTGTAAATCGCAAGCTCACAAATGTTCATGGAAAACAAAAAAACAGTCAGGGACATGAATGTGGCTGAAATGTGTTAATTTCAAAATGCAGACAAGCTTTTGACAATTTTTTTTTTTAGTAGAATCTAACCAGTTCCACATCATCAAGTGAACAGCTTAAGAGAAAACATCTTATTCCAGACTTGAATTCTCCTGTCCTACAGCGCGCTTGGTTATTAACTATTACTGGATGTCATTCCTCAGTTCATTTTCCCTATACATTTGTTCCGTAGTTCAGTGATGTATCAAGGCTACAGGTCCAGACTCTCCAGAGAATGTTTCAATCAGTATGCTTTTCCTTACTGGGATCCACTTCCCATTGAAGCCTTTCAAACACAGTCAGATGAACAGCCTTGAGAAGCCAGGAGAGATCATTTGGTCTATTTATATCTCGAGGCTTTCATCAGTGTAGTATCTAAGCAGTCCTACATGGATTTTAACATTTGCCATGAGATTTCTGCTGTAGAGAATGCTGCCAAATGTTCTGCAAAATACATCGGTATGTTCCTCAAGTTTGCTCCATGACCTACTGCATGATAGTCAGAAATGCAGTATCATGTTCAGGGGCTAAATGGTCTGATAGAAACTGTAGCAGTGATAAGCCGATTGCTTCTGTCAGTAAATACCTGAATGTACCTTTGTTCAGGCGTTTTCTGTGTTGCTAATAGCACAGAAGGACATGCCAGCTGCCTGAATAGCTCTAACTAGCTCTCACAATTTAGATAATGGCATAGAGAGTGCACTTATAAAGTTTGCGGATGATACCAAGCTGGGAGGGGTTGTAAGTGCTTTGGAGGATCAGATTAAAATTCAAAATGATCTGAACAAACTGGAGAAATGGTCTGGAGTAAAGATGATTACATTCAATAAGGACAAATGCAAAGTACTCTACTTAGAAAGGAACAATCAGTTGCACACATACAAAATGAGAAATGACTGCCTAGGGAGGAGTACTGCAGACTGGTATCTGGAGGTCATAGTGGATCACAAGGTAAGTATGAGTCTACAGTGTAACACTGTTGTAAAAAAAAGCAAACATCATTCTGGGATGTATTAGCAGGAGTGTTGTAAGCAAGAATGAGAAGTAATTCTTCCGCTCTACTCCGCACTGATTAGACCTCAACTGGAGTATTGGGTCCAGTTCTGGGTGCCACATTTTAGGAAAGATGTGGACAAATTGGAGAAAGTCCAGGGAAGAACAACAAAAAATGATTAAAGGTCTAGAAAACATGACCTATGAGGGAAGATTGAAAAAACTGGGTTTGTTTAGTCTGGAGAAGAGAAGACAGAAAGGGACATGATAACAGTTTTTAAGTATGTAAAAGGTTGTTATAAGGAGGAGGGAGAAAAATTGTTCTTCTTAACCTCTGAGGATAGGACAAGAAGCAATGGGCTTAAATTGCAGCAAGGGTGGTTTAGGTTGGACGTTAGGAAAAACTTCCTAACTGTCACGGTGGTTAAGCATTGGTATAAATTACCAAGGGAAGTTGTGGAATCTCCATCATTGGAGATTTTTAAGAGCAGGTTAGAAAAACATCTTCTCAGGGATGCTCTAGACCAGTGGTTCCCAAACTTGTTCCGCTGCTTGTGCAGGGAAAGTCCCTGGCAGGCCAGGCCGGTTTGTTTACGTGCCGCATCCGCAGGTTCGGCCGATTGCGGCTCCCACTGGCCGCGGTTTGCTGCTCCAGGCCAATGGGAGCTGCTGGAAGCCGCAGCCAGTACGTCCCTCGGCCTGCACCGCTTCCAGCAGCTCCCATTGGCCTGGAGCAGCGAACCACGGCCACTGGGAGCTGCGATCAGCTGAACCTGTGGACGGGGCAGGTAAACAAACTGGCCTGGCCAACCAGGGGCTTCCCCTGCACAAGCAGCGGAACAAGTTTGGGAACCACTGGTCTAGATAATAGTCCTGCCATGAGTGCAGGAGACTGGACTAGATGACCTCTCAAGGTCCCTTCCAGTCCTATGATTCTATGATTCAGACCTATGGTCCAATCTAATCCAGTCTCCTGTCTCTGACAGTGGCCGGTACCAGCTGCTTCAGAGGAAGATGCAAGAAACCTTGCATTAGACAGTAATAGACTAACCTGTCCACAAGGAAAGGGGCTTCCTAGCCCATTCTAGGGGTTTGCTTATGCCCTGAAGCCTAAGGGTTTATGCCCCTTCCAAAACCCCTGGATTTCCCCCGCCCCTTACTATTGTAGCTCTGGGTGTTGATATCCTTTGAGCAAAGGCAATGCAAATGGGACCTAAGGAACAAAGAGCAGCAGCCCATTTCGTTCCACAAGATGGCTGGGAAGAGCTCCTCTTTGGAGGCGCCTAGAGAACCACCAGCATGTTGTTCAAGAGTCTGCATGTGCGCGCCCATGGAGCCGTTCACCCTTCCCGGAGCCTTAGGCTTCAAAGGGGTGAGTTCCCAATAATGTGCTTCTCTCTCTTCCTAAGTGACTGTCAGTAAAGAGCACCTGGCTTTCCAGGCTGAAAATAGGCATGTCTGCCTCTCCGAAGGTTTGGCAGGAGGAACTGTTCATCTTCCCAGAACAGCTGATCATAGAGGAGGGCCCTCTGTCGAAATAATGACGGGAAGGGAGCAAGAGACACTGACCGTCCAGATCGGCAAAGGTAGTTAGGCTCCAATGGAAGTTAGGACCCTAAGTATCTTTGCGGCTCTGGGCCCAACTTCTGGTATCAGCTAGTGGATCTGATATTCACTGTACAAACCCACAGCCCCACTCTTTGCTTCTGCTCTGCTGAGATCTCATCTTCCTCTTGAGGGATACTTGTGACTCCCCTTGACTTCCGTGCAGTGGGGGGAAAAGGCCCCCTGATTCCCCACTTCTCTTCTTCTTTGGGTCACAGGATCTAGTCTTTAGCTCACTTGCCCTGAGACACGGACAGTTCTAGAGGTGACCTATGCTGTTATTCCCCGTAGGATTGTATAGGGAACTTTAAACAGAGCTACCCAACCAATAAGGAGAAGACCCGATGGGGCAGGAGACAGCCACTGTATCACCCTTTTAATGTTATCTTGATGTTGCTGAACAGACAGGAGTCTCGATACTTCTCCAACTAGCCAATTGCTTGCATCCTGAGATGGAGGTCACTAAGCCCGTGGGCAATAATGCCTCCGCGGGAGGGCGACAGAGACACGAGCCCCAGAACCCTTGCCAACAAAGCGACGAGATGCCCACACAGCAACGGACGGGGTCGAGGGAGGAGGAATGGCATCTACATCTATGGGAACTCAAGGGCTCAAAGTTCTGGTTGTCTAGGAGAATACAGGCTAGGATTTCCCCGCTGACTTGCACTGGAGTGATGGGTGCTTTGCTTCTCTGAAAAACGCAGCCCTAGGACCAACCCTTTCCAAAGTTTGGGTGTCTCCATTGTCAAGTTCCCAAGGTAAAGCACCTGGAGCCTGATTTGCAGAGGCACTGAGCATCAACGGCCCTGCATGGAAGCGAAGGGGGCTCAGCACCTCTGAAAATCAGACCCAAGTTAGGCATCTGAAAACAGAGACACCCAGTATGACACAGCCCTCTTGAAAACCTGGGCCTCAAAACCTTCTGCCGTGGTTCCCTCACATGTGAAATGGGCAGGGCACCTGCCTTCCTCACAAGGGGAGGTGTGAAGATGAATTACCCATTTCCTTGAAACCAGTGGCAATGGTTATTTATGCATGGGACTGAGTCACCTGTCGCAGCCCCACAGACCCCTCCTCATCCTGCATCATTCCCTGGGCTTCCTCACTTTGCTGTACCCCCAGCTGGTGCTGGGCTCTCAAGAAAGGTGTTTCCATGACAGAGCCAGACCTGGCCTGCTTTCCACCGAACAGCTATTTTTTCCATCCCTTGCCAATGCCAAAACAAGCAGCGCTTTTCCAATCTTTGTTGTGGTTTCCAGGTCTTTGTTTGCTGGCAGCTTAAACCAGGGGCTAGATGTAAAGTGGAATGTTACTGCTGGTTGAGTGGCTGAAAATTGTCTCCCTTTGACGGCGGCTTTCACACCCCTGCCCTTCCCTAGGAGGAGAACCGCATCCTTAGCCCTCTCCTACTTCAGGCCCCTTCTGGGAGCCTAGGCCTTGTCCGCATACATGCAGCAGTGCAGGGGGTGGGTGCGAAGGAGTGAAAACTTTCCAGGGAAGAGGAGGAGGAGGAGATGGCAGGGGCTTCCCCACCAAACTCTTCAGGAAATGAAGCTGTGTTGCGCTGATGGATTGGAGAGGAAATCAGTTTCCTGTTTTTCTGGAAGCCGGTCATGGGGATTTGTTTTTGGCAATTCTCTCTGGAATTTCAGCCTTTGCACCCAGTAGCAGCCTGTCTGGGTCAGTAGGTGGCTGAAACACTTTTTGTTTTGTAGCAGGCAGTGAGGGAAAAGAGATTAATGCCTTGATCCCCGGTTAGGATTTAGTCTCACTTTTCAGATGTGTTTAAGGCACATACTACATGAGATTTGAGGGGAAGGGCATGCCCAGCTCAGTTGCACTGTCACAGGTTAGGGGACAGCTGGACAGGGGAGTGTTACATTCATTCTTTGTTTCTTCTTTCTCCTCTTTGCATGTTTCTCATTGCAACCGTGTCCACATGGATCTCAGATACTACAGCCGTGGGTGCATTAGGTGAAAGACAGACAGACTCTGAGGAGGATATGGAGATGCGTGCCAGGTTCCCCAAGAATAACTCCGTGATTGACTCACTGTGTACACCTGGGCTCAGGGAATGTAAATGCTGCTCTGATCCTGATCCCCATTCTGATCTGGTGGCATTTCACACTCGCTTTGCATTGGGAGCCAGTGCAGTTTTCAGGTGCTCAGCAGCACCCTCATATGGGGTCAGATTTGTCAAAAGAATCTAGCCCGCAGCAGTTCCCATTGTGACCTCTATGCCTGGACAGCCACAGGAGCTCGGCTCCCAGCATGCACCCAGCGTACTGAGCTCACCCTGTTGTGGGGGCTGAGCCCTTCTGAAAAGTCTGGCTCACACAACTGCACAGGGCAGTGCAGGGTAATGGGGGGTTACCTATTGTCCATTTGTCGAGCCCACCCCTTCCTGCTCACCTGAGCAGAAGTCTGTCTTCTACAGCCCTGGTCAAAATTGTTATAGCCATAGAACAACACTGAAGTGGTTCCACCCATTACTTTACTGCAGGCGTATTTTAGGGGGCAGCATCCAGTTAACCAGTTACTTGCCATTGTCAAATTGTGTTTTCCACCCACAGGCCCCAGTCCCAGGCTGGGAGTCAGGAACTCTAGGGTCTGGCTACACGGCAACGGGAAGCGCGCCTCGAGCTAGCGGACTGAAAATAGCATTGTAGAGCTTGCAGCCCCAGCAGGGGCTTGGGTTAGTCACCTGAGCTCAGACGCAGGCAGTCGGTTGGGCTTGAGAGGCTGAGCTGCCGCCCAAGCTGCAACATCCACGCTGCTACTTTTAAGGCACTTGCTCGAGCCCCGCTAGTGCATTTCTGTCTACCTGGGTCCGGAGGCTGGCGTCCCGCTGCAGTGTGGACATACCCCGAGGGTCTATCCCCAGCTCTGCCATTGGCTGACTGTGTCTGGCAAGTCACCGCTCTGTGCCTCAGTTCCCCCCTCTGTAAAATGCGGGTGACACCTGCCTAGTTTTTTAAAATGCTTTGAGACCGACAGATGGGGAGTGCAATGCAAGAGCAAAGCACGCCTGTTATTATTTATAATGAATCAGATCCGGAGCTCCGTACTCAGGCAAAATCCCAAGGAAGTCAGTGGAAGTTTGCCCAGTGATACTAATTACTACAGAGGCATTGGCAAATAGGAGCAATTTTAGACTGTCAGTGAGTCTAAGGTCCAAGGAGGGAGCATGAAGTACCAGGCTGGGACTGCCCTGCCATTGTTGCATGAAACAAAGCTCTAAATCTCCTCTAGTGCCAGGCAGGGAGAGGGGCTCCATGGGTCAGATCACTGGCTTGGAGGAAATCATTAGCTATTACAGCTCAGTATGGAACCATCCCCCACCCCTCCACAGATGAGAACTACTGTAGATCCTGCCCTTATAGGGGACACTCATGTGACCCTGGTGGTTAGGGTCAATGGGATCAGGGCCACTTCCAGCATGCCAGGCAGAGCAGGAAGCCATCTGGGGCAGCGAAATAAAAGAGTTCGTGCAGTGGAATATTTGTGGCGACCCCTTCTTGTCTGAGTGTCTCTTTTACACATTACAAAGCTGGACCATGTTCTCGTATTTGCACTGCTGTGGATTCACTCTGGGCAAGGTGCATTTGACACCTAAAAATAAATAATAATAATAGGAGATATACCAATCTCCTAGAACTGGAAGGGACCTTGAAAGGTCATTGAGTCCAGTCCCCTGCCTTCACTAGCAGGACCAATTTTTTGCCCTGATCCCTAAGTGGCCCCCTCAAGGATTGAACTCACAACCCTGGGTTTAACAGGCCAGTGCTCAAACCACTGAGCTATTCCTCCTCAGAGGTGCTGCATTGGCTGTGAATTGAACACAGGCCTCCCGCGTGGCAGGCGAGAATTCTACCACTGAACCACCAATGCCCTGCCTCTTTCTTTTGGGGCTTGGGAGATGGCCTGTATTCTTCAACTTCTGTACTTAGCCACTAGGAAAGATGATTGCACTGAGGGCCAAATTCATCCCCTTACTTCAATGGAAAGGATGAATTTGACCCCAAGAGCTGTAGAATTCTGACTAGTCTTGTTAAATCAAAAGAACCTGTTCGGTTATAAATGGAAAGATTATCTGAGAAAGAGGTGGGGCAGGAGACATTAATTAGACTGAGCTGAGGATGTTGAGGCTGCCTTGGGCGTGTAGATCTCTAGATTCCATTCCACACAGGCACAATCCCTTCCTCTTGGAGGTTCACCAGCAGCAATCCCTGGTGGACGCATGAGTTAAGAATGAATGGTGTTTGACACAGATATTTGGCTACGAGTGTGTTGACAAGGTGAAGAACATAGTCCTCATCTGCCACTCTTCAGGTTGTAAAGGCATGTACTAACATTGACAATGAGGGACAAAGGGGACAGACAGCTCTATCCCCAGTATCTGACAGGGAGGATTTTGTGGATGATGGGTACAGAGACAGCTTCCTCTCAGCATGGGTCAGAGGGGAATCTTGGTTAAAGATATGTTTACTTGAAGTATGTTCTTCACCTACTAGATGATTCTGTGCACTGTATAGCATTCCAGATGGAGTTTGGCCCCTGGTAAACAAGGAAAGGCGAAGCTGGACCTCAAGCTATGTAGAAACCTGTTTGTTCGTGTCTGTCATTGTCCCTGATTTCTTTAATAAATGCCTCATGTTTAAGGAGGTCTCTGATTCCAAAGATCATGATACTGGGGGGATTAGGATTTTAGAATAATTGAATCATAGGACTTGAAGGGACCTCGAGCGGTCATCTAGTCCAATCCCCTGCCTCATGGTAGGACTAAGTATTATCTAGACCATTACTGACAGGTGTTTGTCTAACCTGTTCTTAAAAATCTCCAATGATGGAGATTCCACAACCTTCCTAGGCAATTTATTCCAGTGCTTAACCACCCTGACAGTTAGGAAGTTTTTCTTAATGCCCAACCTAAACCTCCCTTGCTGCAATTTAAGCCCATTACTTCTTGTCCTCTCCTCAGAGGTTAAAAAAAGCAATTTTCTCCCTCCTCCTTATAACAACCTTTTACATACTTAAAAACTGTTATGTCCCCTCTCAGTCTTCTCTTTTCCAGACTAAACAAACCCAATTTTTTCAATCTTCCCTCATAGGTCATGTTTTCTAGACCTTTAATCATTTTTGTTGCTCTTCTCTGGATTTTCTCCAATTTGTCCACATCCTTCCTGAAATGTGGCGCCCAGAACTGGACACAATACTCCAGTTGAGGCGTAATCAGCACAGAGTAGAGCGGAAGAATTACTTCTTGTGTCTTGCTTACAACACTCTTGCTAATACATTCCAGAATGATGTTTGCTTTTTTTTGCAACAGTGTTACACTGTTGACTCACATTTGGCTTGTGGTCCACTATGATCCCCAGATCCCTTTCCCAGAGTGGAACACACAGGGACTCTGAGGATTAGAGGTAAAGTTGATCAAAAGATTCCTTATGAATTTAGCCCATTTTATGGCCACTGACTCACTCACAAACTGATCCTGATTTCTGTGACTGTCTTTATTCATAAGTATTTACTAACTAATTCATAACCTATGGGTTGTTTGAAAGTTGTTCATGGTGTGTGTTTGGTCACCAAAGCCACATGGTATTTTTTCTATTTCCTGAGTGGATGACAGAATTTTTCTAACCAGAATACCAAATGCAGAAGAAAAATGAGTTTCTGGTTTGGATTTTGGCATGAATAAACATTTGAGCTAAAATGTGCGTTCTTTCAGAAGTTGCAAATATTCTCCTGCTGTCAAGTGTTCATGCAGATATTCACAAATAAGGGATACGATGACCCCACACAACAGAGAGCAAGGAGAACTCAGGGCTTATATTCACAAATGAACATTTGTACTATTTGTCTTTCTCACTAGATTCCTGAACTTGTAGTTCAATACCTTATTATGCTGTATATTCCTAAGGGCTCTTCTGCCTCTCTTTCTGCAATCATAAGGGGTATTTCCATCAGTGGGCCCTCAATTCTGGAATTCATCTTCAGCAGAAATACGCATAAACCAATTCCTATTCAGAAAGCATCGTCCAGACTTTTTGCTAACTGTCGGCCCCAGAATCCCTGGCATTAACCTACTGCTGAGTTTTCCCTCCATCTCTAGTTTCAATACATGGTGGGAGGTGGTGGTATATTTGCTTCGAGTACTTGTGAATTATTGCGGTGCTTAATCAGAACCATATAAACTGTTCCCATACACTAGAGTGACAGGCACCTTGTAAAGGTCTGCAAGAGTAATAACAACTCATGCGTGTCACAACCCCATAGGGCCAGCGGCAGGGCCGCCCAGAGGATTCAGGGGGCCTGGGGTCTTCAGCGGTGGGGGCCCCCAGCCGCCGAATTGCTGACGAAAATCCGGCACTTCGGTGGTGGGTCCCGGGGCGGAAGGACCCCCCCGCCGTGGGTGTTTGGTGCACTTCAGCGGCGGGTCCCGGAGTGGAAGGACCCCCCCGCCGCCGCCGAATTGCCACCGAAGACCCGGAGCGGAAGAAACTCTGGGGGCCCGGGCCACGCAAGAGTTTTCCAGGGCCCCTGGAGTGAGTGAAGGACCCCGCTCCAGGGGCCCCGAAAAACTCTCATGGGGGCCCCTGTGGGGCCCAGGGCAAATTGTCCCACTTCCCCGCCCCCCCACCCCCCTCCCCCGGGCAGCCCAGCGGTGTCAACCACCCTTCCTTTCTTTATGGCTGGATGGGAAGGAGCACAGCAAACCATTCTCTTTCGTAGCATGTGGTCGCACTATGGAAGAGGCTGAGAACCACTATAACAATATCCAAACTGGCTAATGTGTACAATTGCCTCCTGCTGGGTAGAACCAGAACCAACCTACTGGGTGCCAGAAGGCCTGTTTGGCTCTCAGTCTAAGGGCATTGGCCTTTGGCTCAAGGGACTGGGGCTTGTGTTCCTGGAGCAGGCGGGTCTCAGCTGCCAATGCACAGTTCAGAGGGGCAGTTTAGTGACAGCTGGGAAGTCCTGGCTGTGGCACAGTAGATTGGGCATTAGTCTGGGACATAGGCTATTCCTGGCTCTGCGCTGGCCTGCTGTGTGACGTCGGGTACATCACCTTGCTGCCCCGTGCCTCAGTTTCACCATTTGTAAAGTGGGGGTAACCTTGGTCAAGCATTTTAAGACTGTTCATCCATAAACATTCTGTAAGAGTGTCATAAACAGATAGTTAAGGGTTAATGTCTCTTTTACCTGTAAAGGGTTAAGAAGCTCAGTAAACCTGCCTGACACCTGACCAGAGGACCAATAAGGGGACAAGATACTTTCAAATCTTGGTGGAGGGAAGTCTTTGTTTTGTGCGCTTTGTTTTGGGGGTTGTTCGTTCTCGGGACTGAGAGGGACCAGACATCAATCCAGGTTCTCTAGATCTTTCTGAATCAGTCTTTCATGTTTCAAACTTGTAAGTTGCACAGGCAAGGCGTGTTAGTCTTATGTTTGTTTTCTCAACCTGTAAATGTTCCTTTTTGCTGAGAGGATTTTACCTCTGTTTGCTGTAACTTTGAACCTAAGGCTAGAGGAAGGGTTCCTCTGGGTCATAAGAATCCGATTACCCTGTTGTAAAATATTTTCCATCCTGATTTTACAGAGATGATTTTTTTTTCTTTAATTAAAAGTTCTCTTTTGAAGAACCTGATTGATTTTTTTTTCTTTCTTGTTTTAAGATCCCAGGGAATTGGGTCTGGACTCACCAGGAGTTGGTGGGGGAAAGTAGGGGGGAATGGTTAATTTCTCCTTGTGTTAAGATCCAAGGGGTTGGATCGGTATCACCAGGGACTTGGTGGAAAAGCGTCAAGGCTATCCAGGGAGGGGAAAGTTTTGGGGGGAACAGGGAGTGTGCCAGACACTGGAATTCTGGCTGGTGGCAGCATTACCAGATCTAAACTAGGAATTAAGCTTAGAAGGTTCCATGCAGGTCCCCACATCTGTACCCTAAAGTTCAGAGTGGGGGAGGAAACTTTGACAAAGAGCTTGGTACTATTATCTGTTAGAATAATAATAAAGCACTCTCCATTTCAATTTACTAACTTACTAACATCCTTTCCTCGCTGGTGGCATTCAGACAGCTCATGAGAGCACATTATAATCCCAACTAGAGAAAGGCAGGAGAGAAGCCCTTATAAACAGAAATATTTCTCATTTATCACACGGGCAGGGACCCTCAGATCCCAGGAGCTGCTCCCATGAGACCCGATTGATCACAGGGTCACAATTCGCCATCGGTACAGCAGCTCCAGAGCCACCAACTTTCATGCTTGGACAAATAGAAAAGAGTGGCACAAAAGCAGAGGAAAAAATAGCAAATAATGGCAGACTGAAACTTATCCAAATGCCTGTTTTTCCTCCAGCTTCTTCTATTTATTCCCAGTCTTTCTTTGACATAATTGGTAGAAAATCAGCAGCAACATGTCAATTTCCCGAATGCACAAGAATAAGAATAAATAAATAAGGGAGCCAGAAATGTGATGCAGGAGAGAGAGGCCATTTAAGAACATGGAAAACAAACTACACATGCAATTCAAAGGCTTTGCTCCCCAGCGGGCTGAGTTCTCAGCTCCTATCATTAAAGCACTTGTCTGGCCTGGAATCTGCTCCTTTAATGATAGGTTTTTTAATTTTAAAAAAAGGGAAAAATAAAGCCCTTTTGTTTTCCAGCCTGGCAGCAGCTGGACAACATGTCCCAGGGTAATGGCTCCAAAGACTAAACTGAAAGCAGGCACCAATTTTACATCAAGGTTGAGCAAGGCTCTGGAAAGTCTGTCCTTGCTCCATCTCCCACTTGTACTCGCCTTCTGTGGCCTTATAATTTGGCCAACTTATAAGCCTTTGAAAAAATTGCTGTTCCCATATGTTCAGTGGAGATGTTAGGTTTTAATAGCGAAAATCCCCAAAGATTCCATCCACACTGGGCATGCTCCTGCCACGGGCTGAGAACTGTGTCTGTCTCCAAAATTGCAGCTGTGCTGGGTCTGGGCACCTGAATGAAGAGCAGGGAGCTTGTCTCTGCTGTGCTCCCAGTGACTGCCTAGCTGGGCCCAGGCATAGTGGAGGAGGAAGCTGCCCAGTTTGAACGCAGAGGGGACAAGAGAGACACCTGCAAGGAAGATGTAGGGAGACAATTGGGACAAGGAGACTGGGGAAGCGGGGGCAGGAGGAGACAGAGATGGAAGCTGGCGAGGAGGAAACTGGGAATGTGAATTGGGGTGAGGAGAGACTGGAACTGGTTGGGCAAAGAGATTGGTGAGATGAGGGAGGAGGAGGGAGGACAGATCTGATGAGGAGCCAGGGTGCAGGGGGCTCCTCATCAGTGCAACCTTAATTTGGCCCCCTTTTGCATATGCATTGTGATGCAGTCTTTAATTACATGATCACATAGTATTTTTCCATAAGATCCCTGCCTCATTCAGTTCACAGGATGATCTGCTCTGGGGCTGAATCAGGGCTGTGTAGGGAAAGAGGTTATTATATGTTAGATCCCTGCCTCATTTGTTGCATAAGCTGGAAAGTGAACGAGGCAGGGGATTGCAGGAAGAGAAAGGAGGGTCTCATGGTTAAGACAGTTGAATGCTGTGCTGGAGAACTGGAGTCTCTGTCTCTGCCACACAATTACTGTGTTGTCATTTGACCCTAACTTTTTGCAGGTGGCCTCTAACTGTTTGCACCTCATTTTCTGGGTGCCTGATTTGAGACCCTGGGGTCTGATGTGCTGAGCACTCACAGCTGTAACCGAGCTGTGCTTGATATATGAAGTGCTATATAATGGTAAGTACACTGAAAATCAGGTCCTAGGTATCTCGGATTAGGCACTCAAAATTAGTGGATAGTTTTGACTGTAAGGTTTCCGTGCCTCAGTTTCCCATCTGTAGGGTGGAGATAACAACACTCCCTTACCTCTCAGGGGTGCTGTGAAGATAAATGAATTAGTGTTTGGGGCACACTCAGACACCATAGAAAAGCACCAGAGGAAATTAATAATTCTGTCTTCAGAGCAGGGTTTGAAAGCGTGCCGGAGAGAAGACCTGGGGCCACACGCTGAACAGTGAGGATAAAACAAAATACTGAACAGTGAGCCCCATCCAGTCTGTGCACTGAATGGGGCAGGGTTCTGTGGAAAAATAGCATGTGATCATGTAATTAAAGACTGTACCATAGCACATATGCACAAAGGGGGCTCAATTAACCTATATAGGCAACCGTTATTGTAGCATTTCCTAATGTTTGAGTGCTTGACAAGGCAACCTGAACTACGTTATTTTAAGGTTAGTGTAATATACCTTTTGTTTGCTTCAAGCCCTTATAAAATTGACAGTTCCCTGGCTGTACACCTCTGGCCAGCTTGATAGGATGATAGGACATCATCCTTGCAAAACTGAGAGCCTGATATCTCAGCCCAGCTTTAATTGGGCCTCCTTTTTTGTAACCACAAGAGGCTCAATTAAATGCTCCTGGTTCTCTGTGCCCACAAATTGTGGACACAAAAAGGGAGGCATGTTTTTGAAAATCTGGCCCTAACCATCAGGCCAGGGAGATCAGCTTTCTGTCGCAGAGTGTGCAGTTAGTCTGCAGACAGCAGATGGCTCGGGTTTAGCTCTCATTTCCTTATATTCCAATACTTAGACATCAGTTTGAAGAGCGCATTCCAGCCTGATTCTGAGCCCTGAAAGTGATCATTCTGAGATGAAATCACACCCCCAGAGAATCTTGTCCACAGAGCAGAAATTCATGGGGCCATGGTAACATATTCACTGAAACTGACATGGAAATTAATTTACCATTCCAGACCAACAGGGGATCTGTTTTCTTTTTATGTACCTCATCTCTCTTGGGGATTGAATGCCAGAAATGAACCCGGTCAACATTAATCTCTGTGCATGATATGGAGAATAGGTAGGACAGAGCTGCATGTATCCTGGAGAGCTGCATGCTTTGACTTTTAAGGAGGAGTTTGTAATAAACAATCAGCCGCTATTCTGGGCAACTTCTATCAGATGGCCTTGAACAGAATTATGCACAGAACATGTCCAGCTACCATTAAAACATTATTGGCTGTTCTGCAGCACTAACTTTTCTCCTAGTTGGTATCACAGTTCCGTAGCAGAAGGGCACTGTGGCACGGAGGCCTGCTGTGTTAGTTTGGAGCATAAGGTTTAAGGAGCAAGGGCTCTATTCCAGGGATTTCCCATCAGATTGTTGCTGGGACACAGAGACGAGGAGGAAGAGGGTTATTACTGCCCTTGGAACGGTTAGGAAGCCCCAGGAAGAGGAGGAAAAGGTCCTTCCTGTTGTTCAGTACACGATAAAGATCCTAAAACGCACATTCAAAATCTTGCAGTCTCATCACGCAGGGAACCAGCTAGAGGGCCGGTTATGGAGCTAGCCTTCCCCTGAGTACTGAAAGGGAGGCAGTGGCAGGCAGGAAATTTGGTAACAATGTATGTAAGAGTCCAAAGAGGAATCCAGATTGTGGCAGAGCTGTGGACTGAGCTCTGCCATCCTCCATAGGCGAAGAGACTTCTCAGGGTCAGCGTCGAATCAGTCCAACCGATGTCACCCAAAAAGGCACAAGGCCCCCTAAGCATGGCCGTTCATGGCCAAACAGTTGCTCATGTTTGCATCTCCTGTGGGAATAAGTAGCAGAAGACTCACCTGCCAGTTATGAGCTAAACCTTATTGTTTCTGATGGATAGCTCCACTCTCTGGGGTGATCTGGAATGTTTCCCTCACAGGTTTTCCCAGGGTCCTGCTCACAGCTCTCTATGAAAGGAGGAATTAGGAGGTGTGGTGGCTCAGTACACGCTAAGGGCTAATAGTGTTTTAGGGCCCAGTCTGAGCCTACCTCAGGGATGAGGTAACCACGCTGAGTTTCTGGAGGCCCGGCAGCCATCTCTCTTGGTGATGAGAGAGGTGATCCCAAGAAAAGAGGGGTCTAGAAAAGTCACACTGGCTTTTCACCTTGACACCACTGAGTCCTTCTGCAGCTCTGCTCCTGATGCTGTGAGCACTTATGCAATTGTCCAAATGCGTCCTTCATGGGAGGTGGGGACCCAGGGCTAAGAAAGGGGACAACTTCCTTTGGAATGGCAACTTCCCAGTAGAAATAGGATATCCTACATTATACAGCACTGTTTATCTCAAGCAATCACCAGATGCTTAGGAACTCTCCCTCTGTAGCAATATTCATCGTCTATGGAGTTTGTTCTCTCTCTCGGAGCAAATTCAGGTTCCAATTCAGCAGAGTATTTAAGCTTGACTTCCACAGGCCTACTCACATGTTTAAAAGTGAACCATGTACTTAAGTGCTTTCTTGCATCGGGGCCTTAGCCAGAATACAACAGCCTATTTAACAGAAAAGAACAGCCAGCAGCAATACTGCACCGCGTGGGCTGGGATTCTGTGCTGCACCCCCAGGAAGCATGGCCCAGCAGGAGTGGAAGCGAAAGGGGCTTTAAAGCTTCCTTCGCACTCACCCAATTCTGGGCTGCCGAAGTGGCCAGTGCATCCCTTCCAGTGCCCTGCTGCTCCTGGGGCAGCCCAGAATCCCCATGTGCTACAGAAACTTCTCCCTGCGGGAGCTTGGGTTGGGCTGGCTGCAGGGCCATTGTGGTAGCCAGAATCCCAGCCATGAAGTTAAAAAGAAAATGATGCCATTCAAAGTACAGGGGGAATTGTTGGTAGACATTGAAATCGGGATGTGACCAGAACACCAGGGTTTGCGCCCTCGCTCTTGCTACAAGCATTAACAGCTTGAAAGGACGTCACTTCTATATTTTGCATGAAAGATAGCCGCCCTTAAATCACCCCAGGGCTGCTTGCTGACATGCTGAGGGAACTAACAGTTCTCCCTGACCCGTAAGGGGGCAGGTTGCCTCCCTGGTGCCCCCAAGTAGCCAGTCCCCCCAGCCAGCCCCCTGTCAATCTCACACACTACACTTCTCAACTCAAATATCCACCCTTTACTAGGGTGGCCCACATCTCCCCAGACACACGACAACAGAAAGGGTTTAAAACAAAATAGGTAAAAACAGTCTCACATGCAGGGAAGCCCCAGTTGTTACCTTCTCTCGGGTGCCATCCTTCCTCTCCTCCTCTCACCCAGAGGTCCATTCCCCACAGTCCTCTCTGGCCCGAGCCCCTTTACCGGGCTGCTCTGGTTTCCTCGCACCAGTTTAAGTCACTCCCTGCATGGAGCCCTCTCCACATAGGCCTAGCAAACGCAAGCCCCTTTTGGATGTCACTGCCTGGGCCTCCCTACCCAGACAGCCTTCCTCTCTCTGCCAGAGCCTGCAGAACTCCTCTCCCCAGACAACACTCCACCTCGAACCAGGACTTCCAGTCCACCTCAGATGGGACTAGAAATGACCAGCTGCAGGTCTCTCTCTTACCCGGCTCAATTAACCCCCTGTCCTGAGCAGGCTGCTGGCCTCAAAGGGACCACGCACCCTGTGACAGGCACTGATTCTGTACTAACTCAGAGATACCAGAGTGCAAGCTATTGGGCCAACACTGCTCCAGCTTCTCCTCAGCCATCTCCCATCCACCTTGCTTAGCTGGTTAAAAGCTGATGAGATCACAGCCTGAGGTGGCAGCTGCAGACAAAACACTTCTGTCACCTTAAATAATACCAGACACGTGTATGGTATAAATTATAGAAAGCCATGGCGTAATAAAGAGATCCTATGGCAAATAAAATGAAAGCATTCTGTCATAGCCCCATAACAAAGGGAGGGAGAGCTAGAGAAGCAGAAACAAGGTGGCAGAGTGGGGAGGAGGTATGTTTGGAGAGGAGATTTGCAAAGGGACAGAAAATAAGAAGCTGATCTAAATGGCAGATAGGAAAGCTTTTGTACCAGCACTGGTGAGACTGTGGGAAACACAGAGAGGGCACTGGTTGATGAGCAGAGAGGAGGAGAACATACAGAGAAGGTCCATGCAACAGACTGGAGCAAGCGCAAGGAAAGGACAGTTTTGAACTGGATCATGAAATGAATGAGGAGCTAGCAGAGTTGTCCAGGAGTGGGGATGGTGTTGTTACTCTAATGCTTCCTGTCCTTGCAATAAGGTGGGCAGCAGCATTCTGCATGTGCCAGGGTCTGGACAACAGAGACTTGGAGAGGTGATAGTCAAGGCAAAGGGATGAAGGATGCAGAGCCAGAATCTAGGCAGTGTTGAGGAGGTGATGGTTGGCAGATATAGGGGCTGTGGGAAGAGTTCAAAGTCGGGGATGATGCCAAGATTACAGACAGCAAAGGCGAACGGAGATCCAAAGCAAGGAGAGAGAAAGCAGAGATGGGGGTACAAAGTATCCATGAGGAGCACTTCTAATTGAAGCGTTTAGTTGAAGGAAGTTGACTTGACTTTATGGGACAACTCATCGCCTAAGGTACTCTGCAGAGAGCAGGAGCTTCAGAACCTGGCCCATTCTTTCCATCGGTGTGTCTTGTACATTGAAAGGTAATTGTAACCTGTGCACAGATCTAGGCCAACCTGGGGATGGTTTTTCAAAATGTCACTGGTGAGATTTTAGTTTCACCTACTCTCCAGGTGGTTCAAATTCAGGTCCTATTTTAGCCAAGTCACCAAAATTAGTAGGAGAGGAAGCTTGGAGGCTTCTAATAAATGGATCTGGTACAAACCCATCTACTTATAGCAGAACCTCAATTTTATCCACCACAACCTTATGAATTACCAGTTTTACAAATCATTTTCCCTGAAGGGGAATTAAATAATTGCCTAACCAAAGGGATGTAGATGAAGAAGAAGTCGACATCCCTTCACATTCCAACGCCTTCAGTGCATTGGAAACTGATTGGCAGTGGTTTGGAGGACAAGGAGAAAGTGATACATTCCGGTGCACTGCAAGGTATGCACCGTGTCTCCTGAGCTGTTGAATTTGATGAACGTTGATGTTATGAATCAATCCCCCATAGTTCATAAAATATATCTAGCTAGCTGAGGGTTTTCTAGAGTGACTATCACTGTGGTATTTGAGTACTCCCAGCTAAATTTGCTTTTTGGTAGTGAGCTGTTCTTTGTCCGGTATCCATTCCTGTGTGATGAAAATCACCTGCACTAATAAAGTCACCAAAAAAATGAAGCCCCAGTGTAGAGTGCCACTCATTCAGGTTAATTAAATCTATTCTCCTGATCTTGATTGTTGCATGAAACACGTACAGAATTCAAATCCCAGAGCTGAGGGTTGGAATCCTTCCTCCTGACTCCAATCACTGCGCTTGCCTTTACTTTGAAATCTTTCCTGAGGGTTTGTAATAACTCTCCACCTCTTGCTTCTCGGCATTAGTCTCTCTCTAGTGCAGCTGTCTGCCTAGAAGTGCTTGCACAGAGGTACAGTACGTGCATGGATACAAAACAATAACCCTCGAACAAAAGTGGGGGAGGGAATGTTTTATGAAAAGCAGTTACAGCCATTCTTAGAGGACTTTGGCTCAGGGCCCCCTTGCCACATTCTTCGGAGAGATCATCTCACAAACTATTTTTGCTAAAAATGTAGTGGTAACAGGCTCCAGATGTCAATTGTTATGTAATAGGTTTTGTTTTAATAGATCCAACTTCCAGATGTGCAGTTTGGAATGAAGGAGTCAGTTTCTCTAGGGACCAGACGAGAGCAGCCAGCCCAATGAAGCCCTTATCTGTGCTTATGAGAAGGGGAGAACTTCCTACACCAATGGCAGGATTAATTCTGGTTTATATATTTACACTTCGCTTTCGGCAAAGCATTAGTCATCATGGGCCGCTCTCTCAAGTCCTGTATTTAACTTTTAGGAGAAGTCAGTGAAAAAGGTCACAGAGCTCTGGCTAATCCTACTGTGTTTGTGCGCATGTGTGTGAGAATTTAATTAAACTGAGGACTCAAATGCTACCCTAGCTAAGAACATTTCCAGAATCCATTCCCAGTAGGCACCGTAACCCACCTGAGACTTACTTGGGACTGTCCTAAGTCACTAAGGCCTGATCCAAAACCCATTGAAGTCAATGGAAAGACTCCCATTGATTTCAGTGGGATTTGGATGAAGCCTTAAAAGCGACCCCATCCATATAGAGGAGACTCCCTCAAACTGTTCAGTCACTGGGAGGATGGAGAGATGAGCTGGGCTGGGCTGCAGGAGATACTGGCTAACGGGCTTCAGCTGTACCATGGGAGTGGGGTCTGATTCAATATTGGATGGGGACAGGGAATCTCAAAGGAAACAGGAAGCAGACAGGATAGATTTACTTTCTAGTCCCGTGGCATCTGAGTCTGGGCTTCTCTGGCTGTCTGAATAACCCTGCTCTGAAGGCTGTTCAAAACCGGGAGGAAGAAAATCAGTCAGGGATTTCAGCAACATTCCTGAGCCACAGCCCAAAGCAAGGAGGTGAAACTGTGAACTCAGTCCACAAAAGAATGCTCTGCCCTTCCACAGCATTTTCCAGCTGAGCTTCAGGAGCCACTTTATACTCATTTATAGACCAAGTTCACAACTCCCTGTGGGGGGGGGGCAGGGTCATTATACCCATTTGACAGATGGGAAAACTAAGGCAGGGGGGTCAGAGGTTATGTCAACGCTAAGGGAGAAGGGGTATTTTTAACCAGTGTTAGCTGGTTGAGGCAAACCCTAATGGGGATCCTAGAGTATACTTTGACTCATTAACACATGGTAAAACTACTACAGCCTTGTCTATACTAGGCGTTCAACTTGTGTTAGATAATGTGTGTTAAAACACACGTTTTTTCCCTAGTGAAGACAAAGCCAGAGAGCTGCCCACAGTAAGCAGAGTGAGGAATGGAGGTAAGGAGTTCTGTCTGCCAGTGCTATGTTCTAACTGCTGGACATCACTGCCACCCCAATGGCAAGGCAGCATATTGTTCACGCTGCTGTTGTATCATAGCCCTTCCCTCACCCTGGGTCCGTCTTGTCTGTTTAGCTTGTGAGCTCTTTAGGGTGGGGACCTTTTACTACTCTGTGTTTGTACAACACCTAGCACAATGGAGCCTCAGGCTTGGTTGGCCCATAGGCATGACCATAATAAAGCTTTAGCTTGGCCCGTGATAATCCCAAGACAGCAGCTAGGGGATGATGAACAGTCACTGTCATGTTCCGGACAAAATATTATTGCTAGTAACTGATGATCAGCTAACTAATCACAGGGTCACTGAATTCTTTTCCCAAAGATTTTCTTTTTGTTGTTCACTTTTAATCCCCATTGGCTCACATCCTCAGCAGGCGTCATTCGGTGTCGCTTTATTCCTATGGAGAGGAACACCAGCAGGAATCTGGACTATTGTTTGTTACACCCTCTTGGAAGTTTAAAAAGTCCTTCCTACGTGTTTGGCAAATATTGGCTCCCCTTTCTCTGCCCTCCACGCCAGTGTGTCTGATGAAGTCTGAAGTGAATGTTTGGGGCCCATTATTATTTGCTTATTATTTATTTATTTGTGCAAAAAGGGGGTTCTCGTGTGTGTGCACACAATTGCCCTCACAGCTCACACCCTTGTACTGGCTATGGTCACTTAGCCCTGTCTACACTAGGAGCACCTTTCTGAGGTAGGAATGCTGGTATACTATACAGCTAGCCTGGACGCTGATATACTGGCAAAGCTGTGCTTAGTTCCAGTACAGTCACACAAGTCAAACAATCCGTAGCAGTAAAAACACAGCTTTACCAATATAGCTGCATCTACACCAGTGGCGTCTGCCGGCTCAGCGAGATTGGTCAGGAATTGCACCTCTTCACACCCCTGACCAATACAGCTGTGCCAGAGGTGGTCCCTGGTATAGTCCTGGCCTTGGACACTCAGCAGTTTGCCTGGAACACAGTTTGCAGCCCTGGTACCTGCCCACAGGCCCTGAGCCCCTCTGAGAGCATGGCCCTCTCATGACTTCCTTGTGGATAATCTGATGATGCCCACACAATTAGGGGAATAAGGTACAATACAAAATATTGGTGTTTTCAGTAGGGCCTACATAAATTTGGCGTTTTAACTTTCTTGAGTGACTTACCTTTTCTTCCGTCTTTAAAATTAAGAGTCCATTGAGTTTCCCCAGCAGACTAAAGCGATTTTAAAGCAGATCATACCCTGACCCTAAGCTGCTTGGCAGCCATCTAGTTAAACAATGAAGTAGAAGCTTTACCTTCAGCTTTCACTTGTCCTTGAGCTATTTGTTACATTGTCAGGGGGTGAAGATGCCAGTGGCAGGTCTGTATCCCTGTCCCCTCTGGCACGCCTGTGGAGTAGCATATTGCAGTAGCATAAATGCTGCATTCCACAGGCGGACACGCTTAAGATCATGTTAAAGATGGGCTCAAACAATAGAGCCAAACACAGCCAACTTTGGGAAAGTTCAGATCCAGACTGGACCCATATAGTGGCCAGAAAGGGTGGGCTGCCCTCCGCAATGCAGTGGGATGGGCATGGTGACATTTATGGAGTGTTGTCTAGTGCCCTAAGCACAGGCCTGGGAACCAGGAGCTCCTGAGTTTTAATCCTGGCTCTGACATTGACTTGCCCAAGGCCACAGAAAGAGGCAATTAGCCTGTATGTCATGGCTGACCTATCTGTAAGTAGGGGATATTAATACTTGCCTCCCTCATGGAGATGTTAAGTAGTAGCTAGGGCTGGAACCAACCACAATGGGTTTTTGGGGCAGTCTGGCTCAGAACTTCCAGCTGAAGGAGGGGCTAAATGGAACACTCCAGCCCTAGAAGGTCTGGATGTAAACTCTGTGGCTTGGTCCCACTGCTGTTAATAAGTTACTGCTAATAACGTGCTAGCTATTACAGTATTAAGCACCTAGATACAGGGGAGAGATTTGAACTGGACACACAGCTTGGATTGAAGTGAGGGGGTTAACTGCTTTCCTGATGACATCAAAATGTGTCCTTGCAGCTGTGAGCAGCCAGGAGACCTGACTGCACTGCAAATGCAGACACCATGGATTGCTCCTTGTAGGTGAAAGCTACACTGAACAGGAAACAGCTGGCCAATAATGCACTGCTGGACGTGAACACGCTCCTACAGAGTGAGAACACAAGTGTGGCTGCCGTGTTCCATGGGAAGGAATATAGTGGTTATAACAATGGGACTGAAGTGGAGTCAGAGGCTGAGCTGAACTCTGTGGCTTAGGTTCATCTCCAACATTCCTACATTGGGACGGCAACATGGACTCTGCCCAAGCAACCCATCTCCTGACCACTGAGAACTGTTTACCACAGTGCTCCCCTCACTGCCCTGGCACCCCTACCACAGCATGATAAATTCAACATCCCAGGATGAATCTCTGAGCCCCTCCCAGGAATTGGCCCAAGCTGCCAAAGAAAGCACCTGCCTCTCCACAACACCGACCTCCCTTGAGAGCTAAACTCCTCAAGAACTATGGAATTTTCCCCGTGAGTGCCTATGACCGGACTCCCAAGATGAAGAAACTTGCCTCCAGCAAGGCTCTATACAGACATCAGATAACTCTGACAGAGGGAGGTGTTACCGTTGGATTTCTAGTTCTGGTCCTTCTTATATTTGCCCCTGTAGGTCCCAAGGCTTTTCTGGATTTGATTTTGCTTTGCATTTCAGCCATAAGCTGGTGTTTGTACCTCGATTCTCTCTTGCCTTACTGCATATCACTGGCAGTGCAGCCACCAGGTCAATGCTATAAAACACAAAGGCTGGCTCAGTGATTGCTTCTAGCTGAACTCCATATGTTCCTACAGTAACGAGAAGCTTTGCATGCCTTTCAAAAGAGAAGGACTTTTTTTTCCTATGGCCGATCCATACACAAGCCCTGCTGATGGTGCCAGAAATATGTTGCTTGTTAGAGGTCTAGTCTCAACCCATACATGACAAAATTCCACAATGGATTAATGGGGAGTGGGGAAAAGCTAGGGGGAATATAAAGGAGCATCCAAAACAGGAGACGACTGTGTGGAATTAGCAGAAATAGGCTCTGCAAAGCTGGGCTTGGGAAAAGTGGAAAAAAATACATGGGAAAATAATGTACATTTCAGCTTAAAAAATAGCCTATGTAAAATGTGGAGACTGTGTGGAAAATCCATATACAGAGGGGAAATTTATGTTTTTAACAGATCTTGTCCTCAAACAGGCCAGCTAATTATTTTTAATATAACTTCTGGCATACAGAAAGTTCCCTCTTTTTTCCTTTAAAAAAAAAAGTCCTTTTTATTTCTTCTTCTTAACCCTTTCCCCACCACTGGACAGCACACGAGTGGGGAAATGGCAAATAACTAACTAGTCCTACTTAGAGCTTCCAGAGCAATGCCTACGGCAGAGATCTCCCAGCCTCTTGTAAAGGCAGCAATGTGTCGTTGTTCCTAAATCTTAGCGAGAGGAAACAAAGGCAGGAGGAAATGAAGTGGCTCACTTGAGGTCTGGTGGGTCTGATGCAAAGCCCAGTGGTGGTCTCTCCATTGAGTTCAAGGTCCCACAGAGCCATACAACCAGATGGGCCTGAACTCAGACTCTGCACCAGAACTTGGGGGAAGTTGAGGGGCTGGATCCAAAGTGAGCCTTGTGGCGGTGGTTCTTTTCTAACACAGTCTGTGATGGGGAGAGCCCAGGGACGGAAGCATGGAGCAGGGCCATTTTTAATAAGCATACATGGATGGTTACATTACATTTGCAGCACCTCAAGCACAAATCTGCCTTTCAAACAAATCTGCACCACATGAGTCTCATCTGGAAAGTCTAAATTATTCTTCCCATTGTCATGTGCTACAGACCCTGAGCTAAGCCTCCCAACAAACACGTAGGAGGGTGGGAAAGAGGCAGATTTTTGTTTAACTAGAGCAACAACACTCCATCCTTCCAAAAACTTCAAAAAGTCACAAGTGGGGCAGACATTTCAAGAGGAGTCGTGAGTGGTAAACATTTAGAGATGGTGACAAACAAAGAAAGAAAAACATTTTCTTTGCTTTTTCTTACGGTTCCTGGGCGGTCAGAGGAAAGACATACCTGTGAAAATGCAAGAATTGAACTCTGTGGCCCTTGGTGTTGGACCTTTTTCCTTATTCTTACAGGAGAAACAGGTTTCTCCAACTGTCTTATGGTATTGCAGAGGGGAAACAAAAGGATGTTCCTTTCAAACAGGAAGAAGCAAATTTCCAGTGAGAGGGATTGGGTGAAACAGAAGGGGTGGCTACAAAGGGAAATGGTAGGAAATGGAGAAATTAATAATATATTGCATATCCCTATAGCACCTCTTCTCAAAGATCTCAAGGCTCTGGAAACACAAATTCAGCATCACAATATTCATGCCAAGTGTTTTACAGTTTGGTAAACAGCGATAAGAGACTTCCCCCAAGGTCTCACTGTAAGGTAGCGGCCAGCCCAGAACCATTCAGGAATACTGATTTCCAGATTCCTGCTCTAATGCAGAGATGCCTCCCTTTCCTCTGAAGGGTGTAACGGGGGAAAAGGTTTGATCTCATCCCTATTTGGAAGGACGCAGCAGAGGGAGCTGGGATATGGAAGAAATAGGGCAGGAAAGAAGGAGCATTCACACAGAGAGCACTGCAGGTATGGATGGGTACAAGCCAAGGGAAGGAGGTAGCACTTAAGGGCTAACAGTGGTGAAAGAGGGTCTTATTGGGGAAGTATCTACTAGGGTTTCCTATATCATGCTGCTGAGTGTGGTATTAATACAGAGATGAGATGGGGAACAGACATACAGAAAGATTCAGGAAACACGTCAGGGACAGAGAGAGGCAGCATCAGAGCAGCAGTAAGTAACCAAACCAGCACACACAAGAGAAGGACATACAGAATTTAATGGGGAATGTTCTCCATTCAGCACCAATGACCCTGGTTACTCGAGATGTCTCTCATCACCTGCTCAGTGCCACACTGCTCCAAGTTAATAGAGACATTTGAAGAGCTTCATGTTGTACAGCGCTGGGCAAATACAAGGGCTTTGTGAGTGACACTGACACCAAAGCATATTCTCTTTGTGAGTCAGCCCTGATCCATGATGCTTCTTCCCAGAGGGTAACAATGACTGGGTGGGGCCAGACCTTTGACAGCTCCGATGTTTTCGGGGCTGCTCAGAATTTTGAGATGGGGCATTGCCATGGAATGCAATTAGGTCATTTAGTCGCAGGCCAGCTTTCCAGCCAGGCAAATGATCACATCCACGCATCTGGGGCTGCAATCTGTTATGCCAGTAACTTTCAAATGCTGTGCACAGAGGAGGCACTACCTCTGGGCCTTCTTCATATGTAACAGAATCGAATGGGACTAAGGCTTGGAGAGATCCATGCACTGGAGAGAGGGTTAAAACAAACAGTCATTCATCATGATGCACGTAAGCATCTAAGGCAGCTTAGATCACTAGTGAAGTGAGTTTGGTGGCCTCAACATAGCATTAGTTATAGGTGGAGCTATGTAGGGCAAAGACTGCCCAGGTTGTATCTCTACTACACCTAGCTCTGAACAGAACCATCTATCTCCTTCACTAAAATGTCACCCTAAAAGTGTACATCTTTTAAAGCAGGTGAGATGGGTCGTTCTGACATGGACCTGTATGCACACAAGATCCAGGGCGCTACACAGCTCTCCTGGTTCTGTACCAGGCTACCCAAAGCTTGTTAGACATAACATACCATGTGACACTGCATCACCTCACATTGTCTGACACCTCCCAACAGAAAGAACAGGGCAGTTTCCTTAGAGATTGCCATGGCCAGTGCGGAATCACTGGTGATTCACTGGCCCTCATCCCTTCTTTGTTCCAGGTTGCTTAGCTTGTTGTGGTGGTTCAATTCTATAAAGAGGGGTCTGGCTGAAGGTGGAAATCCATAACATGGGGAGTGCTAAGCTCCTGCTGTTTGCACTAGGGGGAGAGATACTGTACTGGGGTCAAGGCAAGTCCTAATGAGAGTCCAGCTGGGGCCCTCCCAGTTTCAAAGCGGTTCAGATCCACCCAGGATCCTTCCATATTCCTGTGGAGGGGGATAGGGAGGCAGAATGGGGCTGATCTGGATCTGTGAGCAGATAGATCCTCCAGGTAACCTACCCCCCCATGAGAAAGGGCTTCACAGAGGGTCCTAATACAACCCAGCCACCATGGAGCAACTTCACTACTGCCCCGGTGCCTTGTGGGGAGGATTTCCTCACTGGCAGCCCAGCTCCCAGCTTGGGTACCCAGGTGAATTGGCCAGTGGGTGATTTTTGTTAATGTTTTTCATAGGCAGCAGGGGGTGGAGGCAGTGTTTCTTAGTGGATAGAATACTGGACTGGGACTAGGAGACTTGGGTTCTATTCCCAGCTTGATCACCAGCCTGCTGGGTGACCACTGGGGAAGTCATTGTATCTCTCTGGACCTCAGTATCCTCATCTGTAAAAGTGGGGGGTTAGGAATCTGACCTCTTTTGTAAAGGGCTTGGACATCTACTGATGAAAAGGGCTATATAAGAGCTAGGTATTAGTTATTTTTTAAATTGTCATAATCATGCCTAAAAATTCTGTGATGGACACATTTTCTAAAATTCAAATAAAATCCCCTTACCCTAAATCCAGTATACAGAGTACAGTAGCTAGAGATAGAAGGGTATAATAGTGTTGATTATGCATGGTAGGATCCTAAAAATACTATTACTAATTACACAATGATTTCCTTATGTTCCTCGGTAATGCAATACACAGAAGGACTTCCCGCCAATTCAGGTTTAGGCCAAATCAAGACAACATTTATAACTCAATTCCAGTTCCTAAATTTGGTAATTCTTTAGCTGGGGTTTTTAGCTGTTTCTGAGCTGCATTTGTGAATGCCACAGAGGAAAGTGATGGGGGTAATTACTGTAATTCGGAACAAATGTGTTACTTCTGAAAGTCATTTTCTACTTGGAATATCGAAGCCCGTGTGTGACCACGTTGCACAGCTAACCCCTGCCAGGATTTCGAGGAGTTCATGTCTCCGTCTGATGCAGGGAATCTAATGATCACCAGATTATTAGTGTGAAGAGTTGCACAACACAGAGCACTCTCGTGACAATTAGCCGGCCAGCTCTTCAAGTGGTATAAATCACTTGACTCAGTCGGTGGAGCTATGCCACTTTACACCAGCTGCGGATCTGGACCTCTGAGTCCATGCCAGGTTTGTGTCCATGGTAACAATAGCAGCTCATTCTGAGCTAGGGTGACCAGATGTCCCGATTTTATAGGGACAGTCCTGGTATTTGGGGCTTTTTCTTATATAGGTTCCTATTACCCCCGACCCCCATCCCGATTTTTCACACTTGCTGTCTGGTCACCCTATTCTGAGCCCATGACTCAGGGATGGGCTGGAGTCTGGTGCTGTGCTGAACTGGGGCCTTGGTTGGATGTATTCTGCACTCAGGAAAATATGTCTTTACTCATTTTTTAACCTATTCTACATGTTAAAAATGGACTTTCTCTGCATGGGCCAGAGACTAGTGATAGGGCTTCAGCTGCAATCTAGCTGAGGTCAGAAGTGACCAAACTTTGTTACAATCTGATGCCTATTTGGTGGCCTAGGTGAAATAATGTTGGTGTCTCCATCCAATCCTGAAGGTGCATATCTCCGCCCCCCCCTCCATCATCACACGTGTCATTAAAAGCTTGACCGTAGCCCCTGTTGAAGTCATTGGCAAAGTTCCCATTGCCTTGAGCGGTGCAGGCTCAGGGACTGGCTGTCCCCCTGGTTAGCAGTCTCAGCAGAGGGGCCATGGAGACTCATCTCCCCTCTCATCCCTGCAGCTCAAGGCTGAGGCACACGGCAGACTTGTGGGAGGAATCATGTCCTGTCACTGCCCATGCTGTAATTTTTCTGTGGATAAACAGGTCTTCAGCCTCCATGGCTGACAGCCTGGCACTTTTCGCCAGCACCAAAAAGGATCCTCAGTGATGTTCATGGCCCCCAGGCATGTTGATATCCTAGCAACGGCTCCTTGTTTGGGCACTGATTTCCCAGGACCCTTGATGGGGAGAAGAAGAGCAGGTGGCACATACCAGGCTGAAAAGGTCAATTTTCTAAAGCCCTGGTCCCCATGAGTCATTATCCATCAACCCCATGTCAGTTCCCCAATGTGAGGCTGAATGGAAGTGACATGAGGCTGAAACTTGGGCTGTGGAGGGTGAATCCAGGAGGAAGAAAACTGCCTGCGATTGTACTCATCTCACCTCTTTTCCTAGCCAGGTGTTTGCTAAGTAATATTGGTTTGGTGGCACCTGCCCCACCTCTCTTTACCATGAAGCACTCATTCAGAACAATATATTCAAAGGGCCCAACCCTTGCTCCATTCCCCCTGCTCCCACTGAAGTCAATAGAGGATTGGATACGTGAGGAATGCAGGACTGGTGCCCAAGTCTACAACTATCTTCTATGGGATCCCATGAGCAATGACCTACAAGACTTTTCTGTTTGAAATGAACAAGCTGCAGGGTTCAGTGGGGACAATTAGCACAGAGAGGCCAGGGGCAAGGAGTTATTCACCATGTGATTCCATACATATAGATCCCCCTCCCCACCCACAAATCACAACCCGCTGGCTCCTACTAGACGGCTATGGAGCCCCACTGGAACATACAGCCAGCCTCTGAGGGGAGGAGGACGTCAGGTCTAGCTGACCTGGAAGTCGGTTTCATTTCTAAGCACAAGCACTCAGTGTTAGATTTGTAAATGTAACCTGCTGGAAGGGTTTACATTTCCCACAGACAAGGAGACTGGCTGCTAGGGAAAAATCGGCTTCCTTCTTCCTTCTAACTCCTCCACAGTGCCCCCTCCTAGCAAGGTCATATAAGCCCTAAAACTAGCCCTGCATAGCACACTCTCTCTCGTGCGCACCTGCTCCCCTCTCCACCCCGAGTGCGGATGGAGGAACAGGCTGCTCCCAATCTGAACTCAGGTACAAATTAAAACCAAAACCCCTTCCATCAAGTGGAATGTTTGTCAGGAGCCTCCTAAAAAATGAACTGTTTTCCCGAGGGAAGGCCCAGCAGGGGTCAGACGCCTGAATATGCAATTCGCACACTTTAAAGTGTCTGGCAGACATGACCCACACATCTGATTCCCCTGAGGGTTATTTTCCCTTCTCTCTAGCCACATCTTCTCTCACATCTGTTATCACAGGGTCTTTCAGATGAACAGCTTGGCAGCTCTGCCCATTAAAGCAAACACCATGTATGCTGAAGCCAGAATGTCTCCCCTTCCCACATGTGGTACAGCATGCAGCAGTTAAGTCAGATGTGAAGTCACATGACCTCACCTAGCAGCCATGTGACCCCATGCAGAGAAATGTGACTGATGACATGTCATTGCAAGATTTGTCTGTGTTACCATCTTCTTGACTAAGCCAATGTAGTCGCTGGCAGGCAATCACGTCTTCCTTTCCACTGGTGGGGAGAGAAACAGTGGCTAGCACAGCCCAAAGAGTAGGCCACGCTAAGCAGGAAGCAGACATGGCCAGCACGCACTGATTCAGCACATTCCCTGAGTAGCCACTGCAAGCAGGACTGCTATGGAACCTGCAGCCAGGGGCAGCTCCAGGCACCAGCACGCCAAGCACGTGCTTGGGGCAGCAAGCCACCGGGGGCGCTCTCCCAGTCGCCGCGAGGGCGGCAGGCAGGTTGCCTTTGGCGGCTTGCCTGCGGAGGGTCCGCTGGTCCCGCGGCTTCAGCAGACCTCCCACAGGCATGTCAACGAATCTGCGGAACCGGGGACCTCCTGTAGGCAAGCCGCCGAAGGCAGCCTGCCTGCTGTGCTTGGGGCGGCAAAATACTTAGAGCCGCCCCTGCCTGCAGCCAACTTTCAAGTTGTGGTCTCTGTCCGAGAAAGGGCAGTGGTGGAAAGATGGCCTTTCCTTCCAAAGCCCGGAGGTAGGCCAGTGCAGGGAGGTGCATTCTGGGTGGATCTGGAACGTCCAGAACCTTGGGTCTGAATCCTGGTAGAATGTAAATTACTGATCTCTGGAGTTTCCTCTCCTGTCTCCCCATCCTTCTACTCTCTCTGGTGCCACTGCACTGACAGGGGCCTCTCTTGGTAGCACGCCCAATGGCTGGGGAAAGAACCATCTCATTCTCCAGGATAGGAATCTCCCCTTCCAGAGGTCTGTCCCAGGCAGCACAGACACAGAGTGGGAACACACATCCCCATCCCACCAGCACCTCCTCAGAGCACCACTTCATGGAGCTTCTTCAGACAACCCACTGGCCAGAAATTTAACGACATGTTCTCGGGTAACATTGTTTGCAGTTAACAAGTAGAGAGGGATTCATCCATACCGCGAACCTGCTCTGGTCCGAATTACAAAGCTCTTAAAGTGAGCTCCCAGCCATGTTAACAGGGATGAGAAATACCAAATAACCACAGCCTGAAACCAGGACAGCGTTCCCCCCCCAACCCGCCCCCGACTCTTTCCCCTCTCCTTTACAGCGATGGGGGACTCTGAGATGTCTTACACCCACCTTATTCTGCCTGGACTCTCCCTGATTAAAGATGAGCCCAGTCCCCTGTGGGTGTGTGTGTGGGGGCCCAGCAGCAGAACTGGGGGGGTTTCACTGCATAAAGGGAGGCAACAAGGAGTGAGTGGCATGAAGCTTGGCATGGTGGTGGCTCCTTGTCCCCCAACACTCCAGGGGGGTAGGGCTGGAGGATCTGTTGCTACAGAGATGTTCCTGTCTTCCCCTGGGGTCCAGACAGCATGTGTGTGTATGGGGTGGAGGTTAAGGGCCATTGCCAACTCAGGACTGCAGTCATGGGGAAGGAATGCTCTCCCACAGCGTCCTCTGCTGCTAACACTGCATCAGCTGGTTTTTGGGTGGACCACAAGGAGGTGAATTTGGACCTAAATGGATTAACCCACTTTGCTATCCATGAAAGTTATACCTGGGCAGGGGGAGGGGGCAGAGACCCACAAGCGCACATGACACTTTAGCCATATCCGACATCAAGAGCTTCCTAACTGAATGAATTTTAGTGCTCATGGAATTGAGAGACTGGCATTCTGCCCAGAGCTGGGCAAACTGGGCCTGGCAGCCTCTGCCTTGCATGAGGTGCTGTCATCTGTCCCTGGGCAGAGTGGGTGTAAAATGCTCCCATTCAGATTTGCACGAGTATAAATGATGACAAGGTCCAAGGCAGAGGAACATCCCCTGCGTGAACAGGCAGGTGCTGTTCAAATCCCATCACCCCAGCCCCTCAGTTCTGCCACTGCATCTCCATCCTGACCCCATGACATGCAAGGATTACATGCAGAATGTCACATGTAGATGGCCTGCGCTTCCCTTTCCAACAGGATGCAGAATGCTGTAATGAGCAGGCAAGGCAATGCACTGCGGATTTAACGAGGAGTTAGTTTATGTCTGCAAAGACAGGAGGGAGATGCAGAGCATGCTCATTGTAAACTTAGCAGTCTCAGCCAATACCGAAACCAAAGATCCTGAAGTCTGCTCATGGATCCCTCTTACAATGATCTTACCCTTGCCGAGCTGCTTGCAGTGTAACAGTGGGGCAACGTCCGTACCATCACTGCATTATACCAGTTTGTTTCTCTGGGAAGGCATTGCCTGCAAAGCAGCTCGGAGCATACAGAGTGCATCCCGGGCGCCATTAAAAAGTTAAATAAAGGTCTGGTAGAGTTTCTAAAGCCCTGAGATTTTTTTATTTTGATTTTTCCCCTTTTCCTGTGCCTTCAAAAAGGGCCCAGATGCCTTAACTTTGGCTGGATTCACTTGGCCAGCAGCCTTAACGAGGCACCAGTAACGGTGTGTGAGAGAGCAGTATTAATACACACATGTGGAAGCCAACCAACATATAAACATTCTTTACTGTTTGGGTCACAGCCCAGTGCTCTGAGAGAGCTTTTGTGCTGAGTTTTGAATACAGACTAAATAGAAAGAGAAAAGGGCAGAGAGTGAGAGGAAGAGAAGGCAAGGGTGGGACAACAGAAGAGAAGGAAAAACAAGAGGGGGGAAAAAAGCACTTTAATTAATTTATTTGGCAGTGGTGGGGAGGGAAATAGGAATGTAACCAAAATACAAGCCAACTGTATTGGCTGGCTCTGAAATCTGAAGTAGGGTAAATGGAGAGGCTTTGCTGAGTACGTTATTTTAGGGTGGAGGGCTGCATGAAATTTACAAACCAGTCTGCTGAGCTGAATGAATTGAGGGTGGGTAGATATGGGATTTTAGGGTTTTAAAAAGCAACGCTCATTCAGGGCTGAAATAACCAGGATTCCATTGCAAATCTCATTACAGGGGCTGAAACGTGTATCTGGGAATAAGGGGGAGGGGGCGAGGGAGGAAGTATTTCTCTGTCAGCCAATGAAAAGGACAGTCTCTTCAGAACTAATGAGACCCATCTGGATATTGACTGTGGTCGGGAGTGCTAAATCAGAAACTATTCCATCGATGGCCAGTTTGGCCAAATATGAAACATTTGGAGTGAATCAATGGCCGGCGTCGGTGACACAGAAGCCAATAGCCTTGACTTCTTTTCCAGAGTCTCCAGAAAAACATTCGTCATTTTGGCCTTAAAGGGCCACTCTGAGTTTTTTCCAGGAATCACATGGCACGAGGCAGAACCTGTTTGAAAAATCCAGATAGCAGCACACTAATAGATTGCTTTTGTTTATTATTGTGATGAAGTGCACCATTTAAATCCACTGGCTACATTTGGCAGAGCACCTCAAAGGTGCAGAGAGCTGCTAAAGTGCTAAAAATTCTCATCAGAGCTGGGCGAAAACTACAAAACATTTTCCACGAAGATTAGCTCAGATTTAAGAAATTAGTTCGCTGCCGCTGGGCTCCTGCCCGCTTTGTGCTCAGGCTCAGCGAACGCTGGAGTGCTCATGCTGCGGTTGCACCAGTGGTCACAGAAAGCAAGGGTTCATCTCTCACACCTATGGCTCCATTATACATGGCAGCTGTTCCCCAAACCCCGTACCAGAGCCCTGGCACTGAGGCAGATGAGTCAGCTCAGGATCATCTGCCTGTACCCTTCACAGCTAGGAGCATGGCTACACATGCAATCACTTTGTGTGTGTGGAATGAAAGAAATTCAGTGTAAACACCCTAGACCAGGGGTTCTCAAACTGGGGGTCGGGGCCCCTCAGGCAGTCACAAGGTTCTTACATGGGGAGTCGCGAGCTCTCAGCCTCCTCCCCAAAACCTGCTTTACCCCCAGCATTTATAATGGGGTTAAATATATTTAAAAGCATTTTTAACTGATGGAGGGGTTGCACTCAGAGGCTTGCTATGTGAAAGGGGTCACCAGTGAAAAAGTTTGAGAATCACTGCCCTAGATAGACAATAAATCTTAGTTGCCTAACTTTTCTAGGCATAATAAGGGCAGAGACATTACCCAGAAGGGAAATGTTTTAACATTGTCTAAAGTCCCCTAATCTTTTTCATCTGTTCCCACTCCTATTCCCTGAGGCATTCAAAGTCCCAATGGCTTCTTCCAGCCCTCCTGCTGATTGAGTGCGGATCATCCAATCAGAGAAGAAGCACTGTCCTGTGACTTATGACCACTCATAGCTAAGACACAAATTTGTCTTATTAGCAGTGCATTGAATATAGGTATTGACCTCTTGGCAATCAGTCACATAGGATACGTCTACCCTGCAGCTGGGAGCATGCTTCCCTGCTTGAGTAGACAGACACACGCTAGTTCTGCTCCGGCTAGTGCACAAAAATTAACAGGGGGAACAAAAACAACTTGCAAAAAGTGTATCTAGTAAGTGTGAATAATTAATGCAATGTAGGAAAGTATCATCTCTTCATAGACATACTGTGAGCAGGGAAAGGGGTCAATTATTCACCCCAAATCATTCGTTCAGCTTCAATTACTCTTCAAAACAAAGCAAAACTCCCCTCCCTGTTCAGTTCTGCATCTTTCAGTGCACAGGGATTACTTGAAGGCGAAAGCACCAACTCCTCAGTGCCCTGATGTGCTCTCCTTTTTACTGGAACACCACTCTCTGACAAAGCCAACCCCAAACTCTCGTTCTTAGGGCTTGCTCTCCAAATCCTCGTTCAGAGAGAGAATTTCTACCCCTCTCCCCTCAGACAACCGATGGAAAAACCAGCAGTGGCAAAATGCTGTCAGCAAACGTTCTGGGTTGTGGTCTTATTGGACAAGCTGAGAGTCAGCCTGCTTTGTACCCCAAAAACATCTTCCAAGGAGAACTCAGGGTACGGTAGGAACTGGTGTAGGTGTTTCATTAGGTGGCGCTATTCTCTATTGAGCCAAAGCTCCACATTGTTGGGGCTTTGATGTTACAGGGGCTGTCCTTTCTCTGAGACATTCAACTGAGGTCCTGACCACCTCTGGTCATTAAAATTCCCAAAGCAATTTCTGCAAGAGTAGTAACATTAGCCCAGAGTCCTAGCCAAATTCGCATATATATAATTACAGCATGCCTCCCTGCAATTCACAATTGATATTTCAACTGGACCTGGGATTCATCTTCATTTCCTTTCCTAAGCTAATGTGTAGTGTTGTTGGAAGTGGGTAAGCAGCTGCTGCATTCTCTCCCAGAAGTGGCTGCATTTTAGTGGTGGGCAGAATGATTTCTTTAAGACACCGGTGATAGAGGCTGTATGACCATAAGATATAATTAACTTTAACGGCATTGTGGATACATTACAGACTTTCAGAACACAGTGAATAATTGCTTTCCTGAGCAAAACAGAACAAAATTCCAATATTCCACAGGATAACTCAGATGTAATTTTACGCCACTCACTGTGTATTTATAAATATACGAGTATATTTACTTTGCATTATGCCCCAAGTCTTCAAATCTAAGGGCCCTTCATATTTGTAGTGGACAGTATCCATTGCTGGAAGTGAATTCCCAATTCTCCCAGCACTTTGAAGACCTGGTCGGTGGTCTCATTTTGTGGATATGAAATTAGCATGGCTTTTATCAGGTGCCAGAGGGATGGAGAAAGGAGCCAAGCTCCTTGTTTCTCTCTCCCAGTCACAGGCAGCCCAAGTTCCCATCAGCCGATGGCAGGCTGCTCAACCTCAAGCAGTAAAAATAATCCCGGGGGTTCTCCTATGAAGCCATATTGGGAAGAACAAAGCAGCCTTAGACCTTGGGCACAATTAGAGTCAGAACAGGAGCCATTTTGAGTCTCACAAACAAAAGAGTGTTGGGCCATTTCAACCATTTTCCTTTGAAATAGAGCCTGGATTCAAAGGAGGCCCCAACTGCCTAGCCTCTGCACTGCCTGCCAATGGTTAATACAAAATGATAATCATCTCTAGCTCTTTATGGGCCTCTCACTCAGACTAGGTTAAATCAGGAGCACTCCACTGCAGTCAATGGCATTATACTACTTTGAAACCAGAGAGAGTGAAAAGAGAACAAAGCCTTATGGTCCAAATTCTCTCCTGGGGTAAATTAGTTCAGGTGCATTGACTTCACTTTACACCAGCTCTCTACAAATATTAACTGAACCTCACTGAATTGCTTCAGGGCTGAATTTGGCCAGAGAATTCATGGCAGCACCAGTAACAGAGCATAGAAGTCTTGATTCCCAGACAAGGGCGCTGGAACAATTTGTATAGTGGGGGTGCTGAGAGCCAGTAAACCAGACTATAAACCCTGTATATAATGGAAACAACTTCAAGCCATGGGGTGCGGCAGCACCCCCAGCAACCCTAGTTCCAGCACCTATGTTCCCAGTCCAAATCTCCTAGACCATGCTGCCTCCTACGAAAGAAGCTGACAGCAGAGCAGTACCCAGTGCCGTACTAATCCATGTGGCTGCACGTATCATTCACCATTTGATTTTCCCCTGCTATTTTTCCATGGACACTTCCAGCAAGGAAAGTGCCATTGAAAGGGGTTTCCCGCTCTTTTTTAGATGAACAATTGAAGAGCTGTAACACTCAAATGATGGAATTTATCTCCTTTTTTATTTGAAGGAAATGGAACTAAGAAAGTTTCACTTAGTCCACAGCAGCAGCAATAAATGGAACCAACTTCTAGAGATGGGTAGAACAACTGTAGTAAATGATATGGGGTTTGGCCTGAAGGTAGCGGGGTAATTTTGCTACCCAACCCTCTTCCAAAGCAGTAGGCAATGTAAAGGTATAAGTCTTTCACACCAATAACCCTTCTAATCTGGTATTCTACCTTATTCAGGAACCTCCATGCAATGAATCAACTTCCTTCCAAAGTAACTTCAGTAAATGGAGCAGAGAAAGATCTGGCCAGTGTTTCAAGTGAAGGCAACAAACTCCCTGATGCTGCTGTGGGACCAACCAACTTGTGCTCTGAAGCATGGATTTTGCTTTCTGCTGGTCTGTTACCTCATCTATTTGTAATCTTCCTCCCAAGCCCTGCTCACTGCTGATTGGCCGACACTGTGGCTGTATCTCCAGGTGAATTGCTAGCCAATGACCAACTCACCTGCATTGCATCAAGTGCACAGACAGCCAGGGTGCAATCAGTGATAGCCCAACCCTTTCTATTGCCCTGAACTGAGATTAAAAGTGTTGCCACTTGCCTGCTCAATTTAAGGGGAGAGAGTGAACAAAAAAATCTTGTCCCCACTCCCTGAAGGCTGCCAAAGGCACGGGTGCTTAATTTGGCAACAAGCATAGTCAAGAATATCCTGCACTCAGAGGGCAAGAGAATGTGTAGGGGCCCACAGTGAAACACACAACTAAATCAATGACAGACAAGGGGAAACCTCCTCAGTGTCCCTTTTTACAAATGGTCATGGGTCTGGTTTATTCTTGCCTGGATCCCATTTACTAGATATCCTTTATTATTCCCATATGCCTCAGTCCATCTGGCCTATGGGCAGGGCCGCCCGGGGGGGAGCAAGTGGGGCAATTTGCCCCAGGGCCCGCAGGGGCTCCCATGAGAGTTTTTCAGGGCCCCTGGAGCAGGGTCCTTCACTTCCTTTCCAGGGGCCCTGGAAAACTCTCGTGGGGCCCGAGCCCCCGGAGCTTCTTCCGCTCCGGGTCTTCAGTGGCAATTCGGCGGCGGGGGCCTCCCGCCACCGAAGACCCCAGGTCCCCTGAATCCTCTGGGCGGCCCTGCCTATGGATATGACTGAGTGCCAATGAACTATGCATTTACAGGCTCAGCAATTTGGTTCTCCAGCAAAGGCAAAGCAGAATATACGTACTGTGTGGGGTAAAATGGAAGCTCTTGTACCGGGCTTAAATTCTTTTTATTGCCTTCCCAGAAATCATACCATGGAGGTGACATAGCTGAAGTGACACACCAATACTTGGTGTTTAAGTGGACAAATAATTATTTCCAGTCCCATTCCCCTCTGTTACTGTGCAGGTCCACATAGGCAGCTTCGTGCCGATCGATGTGTTGCTGTCTGTAGCAAGGTGGAAAGGGCAGATAAGATTTATAACATATGGATCCTTCCATAACATCAGGACAAAAGAAAACTTGAGCTGTTCAGAAAATTTTCCATGAAATAGTTTTTCATCGGAACAATGCCATGTTCTCAAAACAAACATTTCAGAAAAATGTGTTGATTTTGACAAAATTTTCATTCAAAACTAAAATGGGGGGAAATGGTTTTAAAATGTCAAAACGACCTGTTTTGATGTTGTTTTAATTTCTGTACCAAACAACTTTTCAGAAACAAAATTCATTGTATTTGATATTTAAAACAATTTAAAAAAGAAATTGAAACTGGAACAAAATGTTTTGATCGTATTAACACAAAACATTTGGACCAATCCAAAACGAAGGCTTTTTTGGAATTTTATTGCATGGGAAATTTTGAATTATTTTGGTTTTGATCCATTTCAAAAACAGAAAAAAATTCAAAGACTCAGAATTTCCTACACAGCTCTAAAAATACCTTCTCTCATGCTGCTAACTCAGGGTCTGCCTCTGCAGCCACTCTACCACCACAGCTCCCAGTGAAAACAGCAGCAAATCCATTCGTGCAGAGACTACAGAAGAGCAAGGAGGACACTGACAATGAGCTAGTGCCAACAAAGTTCTGGGCTAGATACATCTTAGCACATTTTCCATTTCCTCTGTGGTAAAGAAATCCCTTAGGAAACTTCATTTTCTCTCCTCAACCAGTTGAGGGAATAACCCTGGTAGAGGTTTTCTTCTTCTTGCCACCAGTGGTCAGATTTCATCTCTGGAGGTAAAAATAATAGTGCTTTGCACTTTTTTAGCTTTTTCTGTCCAAGGATCTCAAGTTGCTTTCCCAAATACTACATCTGCTGTATAAATAATTGAATAATAATGTTTGCTTCCTACCATGACATTCAGAAGCACAATCAAGCAGCCTTTCTTTTCCTTCTTCTGGTTTGGATAAGCATTATAAATAGCTGATTTCCCTCCCTTTCCATCCCCCAATCTCACAGGGCCCACTGAGTCCTCCCAGCAGGCCACCTAACCAAAAAAACCAACACATGCCCAATCAAATTCTGTTTGACTTGGTTCCTGCATTCGGCAGGGAGGTTAATCAGTCCCTGGGAAACCTCTGGGAAAAGCAGGTGGGGAAGAGCTGTCAAAGGCTCCAAGGGGAAAAATAAAGCGTAATTAATTTTATTTTCATATTCTCCCCGCTGGCTCAGAGCGAAGTGCTCGTGTTAGAGGTCATCACCTTGTGGAGGCAACACCAGGATGTCATTGAGGTCCCTTGGCTATGGGCTACCAACTGACATGCCTGTCTGGGATTACTGTAGGCCTGTTATACAGGGATATGAGTGAGGAGAAGGAACTAAGTGCTTACATAGGCGAATTAGACTTGACAAATGCTAAATAATTCCTTTGCCATGGGGATTTTTCCAGCCTCTCTGGCATTCCAGTTTTCACGCATGCTGAAAGACCCAACAATAATAAGCAGCCAGTTTTATTGGTAGGTCTAATGAATCCCACAGCCTGCCTCTTCTAGGGCTGTTTCTCCAACAGTACCACAAGGGCAGGTGAAAACTAAGGGACATGTCAGGCTTGGGCACGTCAGTCATTGGAGAGGCCCCAAAGATCACAGTCTTTCCGTTGTTAGTGTTCTGTGCCAAACAGACACGAGGGGAAGAGGGAAAGAGTGACCGGTTAAGGTCATGGTAACAAGATTGTGGTTGCGACTGGATTTCACATCATGGCTTCTCAGGACCATTAAATGAAAAGAAAAGATTGGGAGGAAGTCTGCTGGGGACCAGTCCAGTCAACTCTTCCTTCTGGTCTTGGAGTGGTTCTGGCTGCAATGCTATTTACCGTGAAATATGTGGCCCCTTCATGCAGGGTCTGGACCCACCCGCAGCCAGCTCAGCATATGCTGGCAGTAATGACTGGCAGAAATGTATACCAATGCATTTGGGTGGCCTTATCCACCCGAGAACAACCCAGGACAACTTGGAAGGAATCAGACAAGGTCACTGAGTGAGACAAACCACGGATAAGCACCCCTGGAGCTGGGGCGTTCTGAGCTTGGGACCCTTTTCCTCCTTCTAATTTAAACTCATGGAGGGTTGCTTTGTTTCCTTTAAGGTGAATAATTAAAAACATTTTTCTAGCTAAAGAGAAGCCTGTGCTCTATAGTAGAACCTTTCCAAAGCTTGGAGGCCATGGGTGGGTGGCCTGTAGCTAGGGTATAAGAGAATGGATTGATTTTTAATTTCATTTTCCTCCTCTCCTCTTTGCTCCTTTCCCCCCCACAGCCTGTCTGCTCTTCTTCTCCTCCTCTGCTCCTCCTCCTCCTCTGCCCATTCACTGCTTCATTTTTCACTGTGTTCCCCACATCACTAGATATTTTCTCTTTGCTCCCCATTCTCCACACACTTAGACTCCCCTCGCAGACCCAGAGCTTTTCCACAAGCTGTCCTCCAACCCAATACCGTTCAAGGTTAAGTCAAACTTTCAAGCCAATTGTGTTCAAGTAGGTTGGCCTTTAGGTAAAATGAGTTCACTTGTCTCTACGTGAAGCTGTCCAAAAAAGCCCCGAAAACAGTCATCACCCAGGACTGAACCTATGACCTCCAAAGCTAAAACATAAGTCTATGGTGGCTGAGCTGAAGGATTAAGCCCCCTAGTTAACAGAGGTAGTGGACTCATATCCTGTGTGGATGAAGGAGAGGGGATGCATAATGCACAATGAACAGTAAATTACTCCTGCTGAGGGTTCAGTTACTTTGGCATGGCAAAGAAGCACAGGGCCTGGCCCTAATCGGCCTGCACCAGCTGGTGGAGAAATAAAAGGCATCTGCTCCTCCTGGAGCGCCAACGGCACTGCAGCATTCACTGCAATGAAGTCGGAACAGGGCCGAGCAGCGCCTAAGGTCAGAGCCTCCTGGAAGCATTCATTTCAGTTTAATAAGTCAGCTGCACAGGGCCTGCCAGCTTTTGTAAGCTAGCAGCCAAGGACACAACGGGGTTATTGTAAGATGGACGCACACCTACAGTGCATTATTTCGCCTTTGGCCACAACTGGGCGAGCGGTTGTTCCGACACTATCACCAGGCTCTCCAGGGAGCAGCGTTGCAAGAAAGAAGTGGGCTGAGTTTGAGGTTTGTGTTTGCACTTGGAATCTGCCCTCCCAAGTGACTGTTAGCATCCACTGGGCAGGAACTCCTATGCTAGTGTAGCTCTGGGAACATCCACACTCAGTCAGCTCAATAGGCAAGGCCAGATTTTTCAACACAGCCTTGATTTGGGTGGCTGCAAACTCTGCCCATGTGGTCACTTGCACCCATTATTTTTTGTGCATTATGCTTTGTACACAGATGATATTTGATATTTGCAATGATATTTGAATTGATACTTGCAATGCTCATTGACACTTGTTTTGCACAAGCAAACTGGGTTTGTGCATATAAATTCCAACAATCATATGTGGAAGCAGGGCTGACTCCAGGCCCCAGTGGAGGAAGCACGTGCCTAGGGCGGCACATGCTAAGGGGAGGCATTCCGTCCATTCTTGGGGTGGCACAGTCCGGGCGGCCTTTTTTTTGGCTTCGTCAGTTCAGGCAGCAGTCCGAGCGGCTTTTTCTTTTTTTTATTATTTTTTGCTTGGGGCAGCAAAAATGGTAGAGCCAGTCCTGGGTGGAAGGGACAGTAAAGGGAAAAGAAGAAAAAAAAAGACCACAGGTGAACAACCAAGTCTATGCGAACAGAAGCCATGTATTCAAACCCGGTTCAGAATACCCCTACTACTGCTGAACTGAGGATCTAGTGACCCCAAAGCAAGTCCTCGCTCATTGTAATGCAGTTTTCGCTGTGTTCACTAATGAGGCTTTGCAGAAGTTTCTCCTGTAGCAGAGATATAGAAGCCAGCCCCGTGGAGGGCACACAACGTTTACTTCTGAAACCTTCACAGCCTCCTCCCCAACACACCAGACACACCTATCAATAACAGGTCATTTCACGAAAGCAATCAACATCACATTTTTTATTGATACCTCAGATACCCCTCAGACATCAGTCTCAGACCACCCTAGTCAGTTTCATAGTGCGAAAGCACTCTCATGATGGCAGCGCAGATCGGGAACAGGGCTGATAACTAGCCTCCCGCCTCCAATCACAAAACCAGCCCTCAGCTCTAGCACTGGAAGAGTGAGGATTGTAGGCAGCAGAGGATGCAGTGTTAGCTCTGGCAAATCAATGGTTTAGTAAACAGTTCGTAACCTGGGTATCTTCTTTGACTTGGACCTTCCTCTACATCCTCACATCCAGGCTAGGTCTAAATCATGCAGGTTCTTTCTGCAGAGCATCTCTACGATACGGCCTTTCCTATCCACCCACCCAGCTAAAAATCCCGTCCAAGTTGTCATCATCTCGCCTCTCATCCTTCTCTTTGGCCCTGGCAAATGCAGTCTTGCCCTGCTCCTATTCATTCAGAATGCTGCTGCAAAGATCATTCTCCTAGCCCATCGCTTTGAACTGCTTCACCTCTCTTTTTGCATCCCTCCACTGGCTCCCCCTTCATTATCACATCCAACAGAAGCGGCTTATCTTCACTTTCAAGGCGCTTCACAACCTATCAAAACGTTGATTCCTGACTCCAACTGGCCCATGACACCAGCTTCCAATCGCCCACTTGTTAAATTTTCAAACAAGCACCTTTGTGCTTTTTCCCATGCTGCTCCTCATGCATGGGAGGAGCTCCCCATAAATATCCACAAAGCCACCTCATTATCCAGGAGGCGCACAAAAAACTTGACAACAGCTAAGCTGCTGGATTGCAGAGGCCACAGTCTATCATGCTGACCATTGTAACCTCATTGTTTCCTTGCACTCCCCTATTGGGAGTATCCATTGGTTGTCTCCTGTCTTATACTTAGATTGTAAGCTCCATGGGGCAAGGACCATCTTTTTGTTCTGCATTTGTACATTAGGGTCCTGGTCCATGGCAGGAAGGCCAAGGCACTAGGATAAGAAATAGTCAGGATTTTAGTGATGCTGCTTGACATTTCTCCACCGCCTGTCCCCAAGGAATCTGCAAGTGCTTCAGCTAACACTATGCTGAATTAGGTCCTTCTCGTATTCTCATTGACTCAGTCCTATTTTATTGATAAGATTCACCTAAAGCACTTGGGATTTCCAAAGGGCAACACTTTCCTTCTGAGGGGAAGGAGTATTCCCCCGGAATGAGGGGAGCAGCACTGGGGAAATCACCCTCTGATTTTACACCCCACATCCAAGCCTGGAGGAAGTTCAGGTTCAGATGCTTGATTGTGATGCTGGAGCTCGGACCCATCCCTACCTCTGATCCATTGTGCCTTTCCCATATTTCTGTGCCAACCTGAGGTTTTAAGCACTAAGGGCCAAATTCAGCCCTCACTTACTTTGGGATAACCCCAATGAGGCCAGTGAAGTTTGGCTGGTGTAACCAAGAGCAGAATTTGGCCCCAAAACATCCTACAAGGTTTGATCTGGACAGTGATTAATCCTTGGAAAAGCCTAACTGACGTGGCCATCAGTAACTACAGTAACTTGTTATCGCTGCTTCATTCCCGCAGGATTACATGCCTGAACACTCCTTATAACATCTAATGAATGTCATTTTGTTTTTACTTTCAGTGCTCATGCAAGTGAAGGACTAGTAGCACTGGGTGGAGCCCTGGTGTGAGCAGGAAGGCACTACTCAAAGCTTCCCACACTGCTTTGCCGACGGACCTCAGATCTGACCTGAAATCTCCTCCTGCTGCTCCAGCCTGGGGCCCTCACACAGCTCTGCGGCTGCACCTCCATCCCCGACCTGACAACGCTACCAATTGTAAATGGCTTGATGAAAAGGCTGCTGAAGTCAAGACTCCCACTGACATCAGGCTCCTAGAGCATGCCTATCCACATAGCATCTATGCACTGAGCTCGCACGTAATTCTGCCAGTCTACCACAATCCTGACCTGAAAGAAACCCTATTATTCTAGTGCCCCCTCGGCCTCTCTCCTAGCATGGAACAAGTTTTCCCTGGCCCCCATTGTGCCCGTGAATTTTGGAGTTTCCATAGCAATCCCTGAGGAGAAGAACAACAACAGTAGTAATAAAGCTGTGATCATTCTGTCACAATGTGCGTTTGACTGATCAAGTCTTAGAATTCCCACCCATCCACCCCCAATTAAGAAGAGTTAGAAAAATAAAACACAATCAGCTTCTCATTAAAAGGAAACGGGGTTTACTTTTCTCAGTGCTGTGACCCTTGCAGATCTTGGCATCTCCATTCTGAATGAGCCAAAAGCAAACTAAAAGAGAAAATCCGAGGTGTCTAATGAATATCCCAGAGTGGAGCGCAAGAGCAGAACGTCGGGATCACCCACAGGCAGAGAGGTCTGTGCAGAATGCAGCTGACACTGGAATCCCCTTCAGCTCTTCCCCACCTTCAAGAGTTTAGATGCTTATTTGACCATACAAAGACTGTCCACCAGTAACGGATACAGCTCAACACCATGCACCTCACTGTCAAGTCTCAGGTTCTTAATTTAAGGAGCTCTTGGTAACATGGAATATAATGCACACCAGACTCAAATATGTATAGGTAACTTTCCCACAATCCTAGGACTCAGAAGATTCACTGACCCAAGAAGCTCAAGGAAGCACCTAAACTTTTGGGTGTTAATCTGAATGGAACCTCTGAACTTTGTCAGCCAGCCCATTTTGCAGTGACTGAGAGGCTCCCCGCCCTATCAGAGAGCAGTCACTCCATCCCTCATTCTGTGAGCTCACCCAGAGTAGCTGCTGGTGTTGTCTAAGCATCTGCTCCAATGCAAGTTGGAGGAGAGGGAAAGAGGAAAGCCAGGCTTCCATTGTCATACCCTATCCTCCATTCATAACTCCTCAACTTCTATGGCCAGAGCCAGGATCCTGACTGTACTCTGATGGGGCATTAGTATGTGTCTTGCTCATAGTTAGTGATCGGTAGGAAGCCAGCTGGATGAGGGTATAAGCAAATACATCATTTCTCACCTTTGGGTAGAAAGGACTTCATCATGTGAGAGACTGGGAATGGCACAGACTCTTCCTTGGTCCAGGAAGTAGCGTTACTATTGTAATAGCCAGCTGGGTAGAGTCTCTGGAGTTCTTGTTAGTAACGGGCTAGATCCTCACTGGTGTAAACCACCCCATTTCCATTGATTTCAATGGAGGTAGGCTGATTTACACCAGCTGAAGAGCTGGCCCTATAGATTTCACCAAGGCAATATCTGATTGTACGTGGGTTCCATGAATTACTACCTATTGTTACTCCCTTAGACTCCATTGCTAACCTTCCCCCTTCCCTCTCACACTACCTGCGATACTCTTTGTATAAAGCTCCCTGGTGCACATCCTTAGTACCCAAATCAGCCTTCAGTCACCAGCCCTGCCTTGGCCCTCCAGCCCCTTCTGCCTTTTGAGGTTTAGGAACCACATTTAACTCCTCGCCTGCTGACTCTAAGGTAAATTTTCTGCATCCTGTGGTAAAGCCTCTTAGAGTCACTTTGCTGCATTCTATGGAAGCCACTCTGGTTTGTGCTGCACAGCCTGACTGGAGGCTCAAAACCACCTAAATGGAGAGCATAAGGGATCTTCTAAAATACCAGCGCGGGAAGCAATAGACCCCAAACGCATTCCTCAGTGCATCCGACTGAGATGTCATTATAAACTACCTCCTCAATTACTTATTCTATTTCCTTAAACATGAGACTGTCTGCAGAGACTCAACCCAAACTAAGCCCCATGCGACAGCCCATGCCTGACCCTCCTTTATTCCGTAGCCCCTGAATAGCTCAGCTTTTCCTATTAGCGGGGGACCTTTTCACTACTTCTTCCACACTCAGCTTCATATTTCAAATTCCTTCTGAGCTGTATCTGGTTTTCATTTAAACATATTACATGTAAAAAGAAATAAGGGGAAAGGATTTTCAAGGTAATAAATGGAGCATGCGAGCCTAATTATTCAGGATGACCCAATGCAATTTGGTAAGTCCAGCGAGTTGTTTATGTTGGCAAGACAAGAGTAAAATATCATTGGCTATGGTAATTATTCTTATAAGATTGCAATATATATACATTGTCAGGAACTGAAGGGAGTCCCTGAGTTATGAAGTCGTCCTTGCTCAAGGAATAAACACACAGGGCAGTAATCCTGGAAGCAATCAAAATGCCTTCAACTCAGTGATTGTAAAGCCGCTGTATTCAGAGAAGCCTAAAGTCGATCCAGAACCCATGGGCTTAGGTCACAACCAAACCCTTCAAATAGACAATTTATCTCACCATGAAGCCATGAGCAGAGTTCAGTGAATGAACGGATAAAGCAACATGAGTCTTGCTGTTTCAGATTGAATTACTGGAGCTGTTGATGACTGGCCAAGTCAAATGGATAACATTTGGGCATTGGTTTCATTCTCAACGAGGCTGGACGAGATTGTGGGGGTATCTGTGTGCTGACCTGCAGAAGTTTATTAGATGCTTTATTATGGATGCAGGAATTGCTGCTATTCAGTTCATCTGATGTATTTGATTTTTAGTTCCACCACCATACTGAATATGCCAATACAGAAACAACATCTTCTGTTGGCCACTAATGAGAACAAGTATTTCCCCAGGAGCAGGATAGGAAATATAGTCTAGTCAATAGACACTAGACAGCAGAATTGGTCTGAAATAAACAGAAAAAAAAATCAATCAAGACACATGCAAAGTACTACACTTGGAGGAAAAAAAATCAAATGCACAAATACAAAATAGGGAATAACTGGCTAGGATGTGGGGGCTATAGTCGATTACAAATTGAATCTGAGTCAACAATATGAGGCAGTTGCAAAGAAGGCTAACATCATTTCTGGGGTGTGTTAACAAGAGTGTCGTATGGAAGACATGGGAGGCAATTGTCCCACGCTAGTCGGCCATGTTGAGGTCTCAGCTGGAGCACTGTGTCCAGTTCTGCGTGGCACACTTTAAGAAATATGTGGACAAATTTGAGAGTCCAAAAGGAGGGATCAATTTTTCTCCATGTCCACCGAAGGTCAGACAAGAAGAAATGGGCTTAATTTGCAGCAAGGAAGATTTAGGTTAGATACTAGGATAAACTGTCTATCTGTAAGGATAGTTAAGCACTGGACTAGGGTTCTAAAGGAGATTGTGGAATTCCTTCCATTGAAGATTTTTAAGAACAGGTTACACAAACACCTGTTAGGGATAGCATACTTGGTCAGCACAGGGGACTGGACTAGATGATGCCTTGAGGTCCCTTCCAGCCCTATATTTCTATGATTCTGTAAAAGTGCCTAGGGGATGTCTACACTGCAGTTGGGAAGCACAGCTGAAGCACATGTTGGCACACCTGAGCTAGCTCACTAAAATAGCAGTGTAGCTGCAGCGGCATGAACTAGTTGCCCACCTGGATGGGATTGCTCTTGGGTCGCTAACCCCTGCTGCTGTGGTTTCAATGCTATTTTTATCGAGCTAAAACTAGCTCAGGTATGGCTACATGTGCTGCAGTCATGCCTCCTCATTGCTTTGTAGACGTATCCCTAGATAGACAGAAGCTAGACATGCAAGAATAGTCAATTGGCCCATCAACCACAACCAAAGATTAGACAAAGTACTGCATATATGTCTACCCACTATTGGCACTGGAGTCAGAAGGGCATGTTTTGCAAGCAAACATGGGGAAGCTGTTCACAGTAAGCACAGAAAATGTTCCAGGAAGCAACCCAGCTGAGTCCCAAAGCCCATAAGGTCATGTAACTGGTGCACACCATGACAAATGAGATGGGGGTCACACCATGAAGCGTGAAGGAACAAGCTAAAATTAGGAGGCCAGTGGAACTGCAGCAGGTAGCTTGCTGGCTAATAAACCTTACACACACACTAAGAAAAAAGCTTAGGAAAAGGGTGTTTCAAGCTTTTGGCTCTAATCTCCTATATGTTCATCACCTATGCGGCCAAGCTGGCCTCCTATCCTTTGCCTCTGATCCCAGCAGATGAGGCAATGCACTCATAATGTGGAGCATGACTCACCTTCCAAGAGGCCCCAGGGAAGCCATCTCCTCTTTTATCCTGAGTGCGATCTGCCAAAGCTGCAATCCACAGAAGTGAGAGTTCAGGGGACGCGTTCTAGAGCTATTCTTGTCAGCTCACCCTGGGGAATGGCTCTGTCCTGAAAGGGCTCAGCTCTACAGCAGCGCCACCTTGCCCTCCCACAATACCCAGGAATACAGCAGAGCAAAGGTCACATTTAAGCTTTGCTTTCCAGGAAGACAGATGGCAAGTCTCTGCACTGCAGCTGTAGTACTGTAATGCAAACAACAGTTGGGTTTGGTGCCCAAAGATTCCACAGATCTTTCTACAAAGATAGAGATGGCCTGCCTAGTTCCCCATGTGGGTAACCACGGTCTGGCTCCCTAGAGATCCACTGCAATTTAAACTGGATGCAGTATTTTTCATTCCCTCTCCCCATTTCATTGTTTCCTCCCCAACTGGGTTAAGCAGCTACCGTATTTCAACCCAGCAGTGACATGGACTTTATTTCAATGCCCGAAGGGATACCAATGTACTTAGGGCTAGGCGGTGCTTATACAACCGGCCCTGTATAAACAGTGGCATGTAGTTGTGCAGCCTGCCAGGACCAGACCAAGGAAGGAATCATGCCTCAGAGAGGCTTAGATAGGTACGATTCCTTCTTTGCTCCACCCAGGGAGTAATCCTCTGCTACTGACCCAGAGCAGTGGCTGATTTCTACATTCACGGCTATGCTGGCTGCATTGTGCTGGTTGTAAGATGGCAGGGACAAAACCAAGGGAGATCAGAGGTGCAGCTAGGGTGACCAGATATCCTGATTTTATAGGGACAGTCCCGATTTTTGGGTCTTTTTCTTATATAGGCTCCTATTACCTCCCACCCCAGTCCTGATTTTTCACACTTGCTGTCTGGTCACCCTAGGTGCAGCCTCTGCTTACACTCCCGCCCCTGCAAGGATGTGCAGGAAGGCAGCACAGGGAAGTGGGGATGGCTATCTCTTACTCTCCCTTAGGGCCCTGTGAGTTGGCTAAGATGGGCTACAAGCTCACCTGTAGTTTGTATTCAGCAGTTACAGCTCCTAAGCCTCTTTGGGGAACATTTTAATCTATAGGTCCATGGCGCCTGTTATTAAGTGGGATTCAGGCATTATAAAAGTGATCCCATTGCTACAGATGAAAAAGTGTTTGGGGCGACTTCATGAAACTCATTCTTCTCTTTCCCAGGATGTTTGCCACTAAGAGAGAAATGCTTATAAAAATGAGGCCAGAGCCAGCATGCTTCTGGTGAGGCCATGAACTCACTTGGGCAAAACATTTCTCTGCTCGCTGTCACCTGTAAATGGGGCTAGTGGTGTTCATCCACCATTGCAAAGCTCTGAGAGATCTACAGCTGAAAAAATGCTGCTCTCTGCGTGCAAAGTGTTACTATTGTTGTCATCACAAGGCATCTCCTCCCAAGCATTATGAATCTCCTCCATTCCAAACGTAACAGGCTGACATCCAGAGAGGGGCCAAGAAAATTCTGCCTGTGGAAAGAATCTGTGAAAAAGAAAAGAAAAAAACCACAACAGCCTCTGCTGATTCTGGGAGATATAAATCAACCCCAAAGACAATATTTCTGTTTCAAGGAGGAGTTAACTTTCCACTGAATGCCGTGAACTGACAAGCACTGGAGCTGCAGCTGTTTACCGCACAGCGTAGGCTTCATGGTCTGCACAGCTGAAAGTCTCTGTGGGGCTCCATTCACTTTGATTTTACACCAGGGTTCATTAGACCCCAGTAATTATCCCCTTTTAACAAGGCTATGTTTACACCTATGAGAAAGGGGCAGTGGCATGCTCCTTGCTTGCCCTCTGTGGCTGGGGAGAAAATAATATTGATGGCAGCTAGGGAGATGAAGTGGTCATAGGAAAAAAGGATACTGGAAAAAACAGGAAAGAGGGAGAAAGAGAAGAAAAGAGGGAATGTGAAAGAAAGAAAGAAAGAAAGAAAGAAAGAAAGAAAGAAAGAAAGAAAGAAGATAAGGGAGATTGTGTCTAAAGGCCTCCAGAAGAATATATTACATGGTCGTTCACCCCATACATGGCTGATTGAATCCTGTGTCACTAATATAGAAACTAGCATTTATTATCCCCCCGCCATCCTTCCATCTCCCATATTTCAACCTAGGAAATACCAGTGACCCTGTGAGCACTAGCAAACATAGCCTGAAGGCAAGATCATTATTTGAGTCCCCAGCTCCCAGGCTTTGGGACCAGCTAATTATGGAGGCGGGGGGAGCGGAGAAAGAAAATTCCAAATGACAGATAATCTGGGAGGCCCTTCAGTAAGAGGATGAAGTTTTATAACCATCATGAATATTGGAGCTGCCCATAAAACTGTAGCCAAAGGGGGAAAGCAGGACTTGATTTATGCAGTGGTGGTGAAGAACATTCACCAAACAGTAATTTATTGATTGCTGCACCACTGAAGAGTCAAGGCTGCTCTCTTGGGCATATGAAACAGGCATATTTTTTTTGAATATGGCACTGAACACAGCAGTCCTTCCTCACTTCAAGAGCGATAAGAATCTGCGCTCTGTCTTTCTATGAACTGCTACTCCTTGTAGCCCATGGCGGGCAGGGGAGGGAAGTAGGGGTGGGAAGAAGGAGGATGCTGGGGGCCAGCCAGAACAGGACTTCTGCAACACCCTTTGATTTCTTGAGAGAGATCTCTTAGGTGCTGAATGTGCCCAGGCTGTGTGCTGCAGCAGAACATTTCTCTGCTATTCTCTGCCCATCTCTTCTGAAGATTCTGTGAGAGATGACAAGAGCCTATGGACAACTGTTTTCAATTCATTCCTTACTAAACTATGGTTCACAGGCTGGATGCTTAGGAGCAGGGCTGGACCCAAACTAAATCCCAGATCTGGCCACTCCAGACCTTCAGGGTGATTAAAATTCTGTCCTACAATTTTGGCTTGAGTCTATCGCTGCTTAAAGTCTCACTCTTCTGAACACTTCATCAATGTCATGCAAAGTGATGGGAATGTCTGAGCATCCTCTCAAGGGTGGTTCTCTAATCCACTCCACATGGTAAGGCGAGGCAGGCTACTGTGTCAGCTCCCCACCAAATAAGCGAACATATTCTGCCCACCATATACACCTTGGGGAAACAATTCTGCATTAACAGGGAATGGATTGGCCTAATGGTCTTGTGCATGTCAAATGCCTCTTTCTAGGACTGACAGTCTGAGGGCTTGTCATAGGACAGTTAGTTAAGGGTTAAGGTCTCTTTTACCTGTAAAGGGTTAACAAGCAGTAACCTGATGAACACCTGACCAGAGGACCAATCAAGGGACAAGATAATTTCAAATCTCTGGGGAGGGAAGGCTTTTCTGTGTCCTTTGTTTGGATTGCCGTTCTCTCTTTGGATTTAAGAGAGGCCAGACATATTCTTCAAGTTCTCCAAGGTTTCCTGAAGTATTTTCTTCTATTCAGTTTAGTGAGTATTAGAAGGCGGTTTAGTCTTATAATTGATTTCTACATTTGCAATTGTGTGTTTGCTGAAGAAATATCTTTATTTCTGTTTGCTGTTACTTTGATTATTCTGAGAAAGTGGGGTGGAAGCCTCTCCAGGTTTATTAGTTAGACCCTGTATTTGTTCATCCTGGTAATACAGAGATAGTGTACTTTTTTCTTTCTTTAATAAAGTCTTTTCTTTTTAGAACTTGATTGATTTCTTCCCTTGTTTGGATTTTCAGGGGAAGGGGAGGGGGGAAAAGTGAATCCCTCTTTGTTTGATTCAAGGAGTTTGAATCAAGGTATCTCTCCCAAGGACAAGGGGAGGGGGAAGAAGGTGGGGGGGATGGATTATTTCCCTTTGTGTTAAGATCCAAGGAAGTTGGGATCTGTGTTCCCCAGGGAAAGTTTGGGGGAATAGGGAGTGTACTAGACACTGGAATTTCTAGTTGGTGGCAGCTTTACCAGATCTAAACTAGGATTTAAGTTTAGAGGAGCCTATGCAGGTCCCCATCTTGTGGACGCTAAAGTTCAAAGTGGGGAATAAGCCTATGACAGGGCTCATTCTCCCTCTTTCACAAAGAGACGGGTGTTACTGGCTGTCAGCAAATTGGGTTTATTTTTCCTCTCTCATTTCCTCGGAGGGAAGTGCATTGTGACTGATTAACAGGGGTGCAGTCAACCAGTGACAAAGCCGATCACTGCATGAATTTACTTACTTGGTCATTAGCTAAGGAAAGAGAGAACTGAAATGCTGTTGTGGAACGTAATTCCAAGGAGGTCTCAGTATAGGCAGCAACCAAACTCACAGGGCTATATTCATAGAGAAGCCTAGAGGGCATAGCCTGTTGGAGTAACTTACACTTTCCTCCAGTCCCCTCGGCAACTGAGACTCCCTTAGACTCATAGGGCCAAATGTAGAGGTGATGTGCAACACAGTGTAAGGGGATCTAACTCTGACTCCTATTCACTGGGACTCTCCTGGCCACATTTATCAGTGCTCCAATAGCACTGAAGTCAATGGAGTCACCATGCGGATGTATTTGGCTCCCTCAGAACAACTGATGCCCCCTCTGCCAATGTCAGGGAGTCAACAGTTCAGTAGTGTTATTCCAAGAAGCCAAAATATGGTGTAAGGAGACAGAGTTAAAATAGAGTGGGGGATACTATAATTTGCATCTTCTTACCTTCTTCCAGCCATGATGGGGACACCCCTGTCCACTAGGTTATTCCAAACTCCTACACACTTGGGGCAGGGGCAGGAATTTGCCCAGGAATCCCTCCACTGCATACATGCAGCCCAGTGCCTTTATTAGCATGGACAGAACCTGGATGCCATTGAAGAAAAGTCAATGGGAGTACGACATACACCCAAGAGGCTTAAAGGAGCTCTGACTCCATCAGTTGAAAACAGTCTCAACTGCCCCTCCAGCTTTGGCCCTGGGTCCCAGATTAAGGCACCACCTGGTGCACACTGCCGGGGACATCACATCTCCCTGGGCACCACTGGATCCTGCTGTGTCCCTGCAGCAGAAGCAGCCCATGCCCCTGCTACATGGTTTCACCCCTAGCTGCATCCCAGCCATCCTCCAGCTGGCAGCAGGAAGTAGAGGTGGGATTTCCTGTCAGCTCTTTAACCTTGTGGGGGCAGCCAGCTCCTCCCTATGGCCCATCCCTTAGCCAATCAGAGCTCTGGGGACAGGGCCAGCCTTCCCAGCAAGGGGCCATGCCACTCAGGGCCTTGGGATAGGTTGCATCCACTCAGAGTCTGGCACATCCATACAGTGGGCATAAGCAGGTCCAAGGGAGTTTATTAAGTGTGAGGAGCATGGAGGCCCCCAATCCTGGGCTGTCTCCAAGCTGCCTTAGGTCAGCCAGGACAGGAGTGGCCCACAGCATAAGTTAGAGTAGCATCAGGGCTTCTCTAACTTGCACCTGGCTGCCTTTGGCCCCAAGATGCCAGTCCAATAGCTGGAGATTGCTGAGGGAAGGCACAGCCTGGACACATCCTCTTTGCTTGGACACATCCCCTGTACCAGATGCAGGAGCTGCTATTTTAATTCTACCACACCCCGGACTTCCCCCACACTGGCTGCTTTGTGCTGCCACAGCAGGGGATGCCAGATCTGACCCAGAGGACTAGCTTCCACCACCTTATACACACATTGCCTCTGGCCAGCCCAAGCACTTCCCACAGCAGCTCTGAGCAAAATTTCCCAACCGTTTCAAAATAATGCATGTATATGGTTTTCATTTGCCAAAACAAATAAGGGATCGGCATCGCCCTGAGCTGGGGCCTGCAGAGCCCACATGGCCGTTACCTGGCTTAATAAGTGTGATTGCTTCTCAGTGTGAGCAAAATTCAACATGGCAAATGAAAAGAGGGCAGCCTTTCCTGCCTCTGGGGAACCCTCTCTGTAACTGGAGGTTCTTTAAGCCAGTTCATCTGGTGAGGAGAAAGCCAGGCTCTGAAGGGATAGACAGAAATAACAGCAATTGATGCAGTTATGTTTCCAGATTCCTCCCCAACCCCCTTTTACAGCCATCAAATATTACCACAAAAAAGGGAACAGAAAAAAGCAATATAGAGTCCAGAGCTCTTAATCCTCCTCCCCATCCTAGAGGCCAGGAAGAACCCTGGGATTCTTTCCACACTTTAACTCATTCCCTCTCCCTCGTGTCATGGCCTTCATCCTTCCAGATGCAGAGAGCTGGACCCCCATTTAGGGACAATTAGTACCTTCTTTAACTGGACAGAGAGGTCAGTGTCGCATAGGGCTGGTCACAAATTTTCCATCAAAAATCAGTTTTGATGGAAAATCGAGTTTCCCACTCAAAAATTCTCTCCTTCTGTCCCCCAGAAAGGGCCTGCTTTCTGTGGGAAATTTTAATTTTTTTTTTTTGGTCAAAAAACAGACACCCAAGACCCAAAATATTTCATCCGAAAAACAAACTATTTTGTCTGTGGCTGAAGTTTTACAAGATTCAAATTTCCACTTAAAAAAAAATTAATTTCTGTGGAAAATGTAGAAAAAGCCATTTAAAAAAAAAATTCCTAGAAATTTCCTCAGAAAGATAAAATGCTTTCCAGCCATCTTTAGAGATGAGCAATGGACAGAAGGCATTCCTTGCCCCTGGACTGAGAATCAAATCTAGGGCTCCTATAAGGCAGTACAGAGCATTGCCGGTCATTGGGCAGGTTGCCTCTCCTGTAGCAAAGAAGGGAGGAAAACTCCATTATACCTCCTGGCAGAGTTCATCTTCAGTTCTTTTCCTCCCAAGATGGTTCTGAAACACACAGGTATCTAACCAAACAAACAGTGGTTCCATAAACTAATCTGCAATTAGAGATGGGCCTAGCTCCAACCTTTCTCAAAGCCTGGCTGGGAATTCAGATTCCGGGATTGGTTTCCATCCAGTATAGAGATAGGAGTGATCCACAAAATTTACACTCAAACATGGGGATGGCCCAGATCAGTTTCTAAGGGTAGGCGTCCGCTCCCTGGTTCTGGTTCAGCCCATTGTAGGGACAGGTGTCTGACCTGGATGTGGTTCTGTAGCCCAGCCTTCCAAACACCCCCAAGTGTTTGGCTCAGTGGCTCTGGATCTCTCATGTATTCAAAGCTGTAAACGTGACAATCACAGGAAAAAACAACGTCATGCAGGGGACAGTAGGATGCCTCGTTTATGAATTAAGGATTATATTTTCTCATTGAAAACCCCAAGTGATTCATCAAATAGCCATACCACGCAGGAGAATGCTGATGACTAAGTCCATGCAAGTATTCCAGGGGCCTGATGAAATCAAGAGCTACATGTGCATTTATTGGCTCTGCTGTGTGATAGCGAAAGGCAGCCTGTGTTATGTGCTTTATTTATATATGCTGACTCAATGACGGACAGCTCACTCTGTTGCTCTGCCAGAGTCCCTGTAAAGTAGCCCATCCAAACAGCTAGAATACAACCTTCATTATCCAGTTTATCGCATCCTCCCATATCCAAACCTGTCATATCCTCTAGGGTGGTCAGATAAATGAGGGCCAGATAAACAGCTGGCTAGCTTTCCCCAGGCTGGTTAGCTCAGTCGGACTTAGAGTTTTTATACCGGAATTCAGCTAAGGGGTGCAAGATAAAAACCTTTATTTGAAAGCCAGTGCAAACGTGCTTTAGGGTTATGTGTGGTTTGAGCACTGACATCCTTATGGGTTAGATGCCCTTGGAAGAATGCAGCAGCCTATGTATAGTGGGGGGTTGCAGTAGAACCCCCACTGTATAAATAGATGGATCCAAGCAATCCCCCCAAATCTGAATCACCCTTAATCAGGAGAGCAGTTCCGATCTAGCTCCCAACTTGGGCTGAGTCAGGAGCCCTGTGTAGCAATGCATAGTCCTGCTGCTGCCCTTCCCTTCCACTCTCCTGGGGTAAGTCCCTGCCTGTGGAGCTTTTTGATTTGCTATTTCACAAGGAGTGTTTCTCCAGTACATCTGTGGCTGCAGTTGGACACCAACAGAGCTTTGCTGAAGCAGAAGTAACTCATACAATCAAACTGCTCTTAGGATTCATCCTTTCCAACATCCCTAAGAGAGGATTATGAACCCCATGTCACAAATGGGGAAACTGAGGCAGAGAGCAGCATGCAGGTCACACAGCAGGTGAGTGGCAGAGCTGGGGTGCTGGTTGCCAGATCTGTGGAGATTCCACTAAGCCTCTCAGATGTGATTAGTTATTTTCATGCAGCAGGCTTGTTGCCATCACACCTGTGCAGCACAGCTTTCTAATGATATCATGCTCCTACAATAAGACTTCCCCCCTGAATTTCAGTGGGGTTTTGGCTATGTCCATTATATAGATGAAGAAAGCTGGCTGCAGCAGTTTGAGAGATCATTCATTTTGGGAGAAATGTGATATCATACAGCTTCAGAGCAGAGCTCAAGTTTCTAGAACCTCTTGATACAATTATTCCTACATCCCTCCCTACACCCATGGGCAATCTTCAACCACTAGTTGACATGTGAAAGGGTCTGTGTAGGTCCTGGGGTTGCTGATCTGATTTGGGGCATCACCTGCTTAATGGTAACTAGAGCTGGTGTAACCAGACAGGGGTGTCAGAGTTGTGTCTTCAGCTGGAGCAAGGATAAGTGTCACATGCTGCACTCAGGCTTCTAAGGAGGCAAGGGTACCCACATGAAGAACTCCTTGGGTAATAATGCAGTAGCAGGGAGAGGTTATTTGGGAGTGGGACAAACAAAAGAGAAAGGTAACACCTTCGAAAACAAACAGATCAGGTTACCAAATCATTCCCCAGGCATGGGGGCCTCAGGATGTGACCCCAATGGTCTTACTACGGCATGCACAGAACACTGATCTGTCTCCCAGTGCTGCCAAAGGGGGTAGGGGGTGCAGTCAATGAATGAAGAACAGTTGTAAACAATTGCAGGAATCCACACAAATTGGTAACAGCAAGCGGAGTGCTGCCTATCAACACATAGCACCCAGCACAGAGATTCTGCACTGTAGTTCAGGGTGTCTGAGTCCTGCTCGACGCCTGGTGTCCAGCCTGACTTCCCCTGAGGATTCTCTCACCCTATCTAGACAGGGGTCAGGTACATCCCAAGGGAGAGCAACAGGCTGGCTGGTTTTGTCATTGTTCACATAACACACACTCCAGCTTACATCTGAGTTTCACGGCTTGCAAAAAGAGGGAAACAATTCTTAGTCCAGCCGCTAAAATGAAGCTTGGCATTTCTAGGTTGCCTGGCATCGGGGTCTCCAAGTGCTTTACAATCATTAAGCCCTGTGAAGTAGGTGTAGGTTATATATTTGGGTAAACCTATTCACAAAAGAGGAAAACTTTGGCCTCACACTATCTTAGACCCCAACTTCATATTTAGGTACCTAAATAGTAAGTGGCCAGATTCTCAGAAGTGCTGAATGCACAGCTCTCATTAACTGCAGTTGACTTAATTTCAAGTAACAATTACCAAGCATGAGGAGCAACTAGACTGACACACAGACACTCCTGGTCAACTGCAGCATAACTTAAAAGGATCGAGCTGGAGGAAAAATGTGCCAGTGGGATCCCTGGCAGTTAACTTAGAGTCCACCGTAAGTGCAAAGCCAGGATACCTTTTGTAACAAGTTCTAAACATGGACTGAATTGGGCTTTGATCTATTTCACAGATACTTCAGAGCAAACCTCAGGGGCAAAGGTCTGTCATCAAGAATGCCCTGCCTCCACCTCCCACTTGCTTCATCCTTGGGAAGGACAGGGACTGATGAACACTAAGGCTGCAGCCGGTTAGATGTAATTATATTTATTTCCTTGTTGGCCCTGCTTTGCAAAAGCAATCACAGCTCTTAGCACTGTCTGGAAACTCAAGCAAAGTATATATTTTGACATTGGTCCAAATTCTGTTCCCAACAGAAATTCAAAGCAACACTTACTGAGATCACTGGTACAGAGACTCTCCCTTTCCCTGCATCTTGTGTCAGGCCATTTACACCAGTGCAAAAAGTGAGAACAAGTGACTAAATAAGGGACAGGGTAATAGAAAAATCTGACCCAGAGGCATTGCTCAATTCACACCAGTGGAACAGAGATCCCTATCTGGCCTTTACACTCTTTTCACCTTCCCTCAAGCATCTGCAGAGGGTTTGAGGTAAGGAAAAGCAAGGGGGTGGAGAGGGCAGAGTTAAGGGTTATCAGACATAGTAGGCAGGGAGGCTGCTGCTATCCCTATCTCAGGTTTTTCTACTCACTACTGGCACACCCCCTTATAGCTCATCTGTAGATTAACTCCCTTCCCCCTGATCCCTCCACCTTCTGTTGCTCACCCTATGATCTCTCTCTACTCAGGTTACTCCATCTTTGTGACTCAGCCCTTCAGGCCCACTGGACAAACTGTCTCAGGCAATCTTCTGAGCCACTCCCCAGCCATGCATCTGATGAAGTGGGTATTCACCCACAAAAGCTTATGCTCCAATACTTCTGTTAGGCTATAAGGTGCCACAGGACTCTGTCCCTTTTTACAGATCCAGACTAACATAGCTACCCCTCTGATACTTGCCCAGTCTGTGCCACTCTCCCAGGAGAGGAACCTAGGCCCACCCACTACTCTGGGTTCCAGCCTAGGGAACCTATGCCTAGCAACCAGTCTGCTCAAGTGCCAACCTCATTGCTGTTTCCCTGGCTCTTTCCTATCCTCCTTCCATATCTTCTGGCCCACCTCCAGGTTACCACTAGAGCATCCTCTACTCCCCATAGCTACTTCCTAGAGTCCATAGCCCCAGATAGACTCCCAGGGCCTATTCTCCCCTAGAGCAGCTCCTTGTACCTAGCACCCCCCACTATTGAGCTCTTCCTTGTGATCACTTTCTTACCACCAACTTCCTCTCTTTATAAGCCTAGGCCAGCTCCTCCCTCAGCTGGGCTTTATCAGCCATTAGGCCTTAGCAAGCCTTGGCTCACTTCCAGGTGCAGCCTTAGGTTAATTGGCCTGTTTTACCCATTCAGGCCTTGGTATGGGGTGGACACTCCATTACATTCCCATTTTCAATTTTTAAAATAAATGGTTTCCAGCAAGCTGTCTGAATGCATGTCTGGAGCGTGGGGAAGGCACATGGTAGAGATTGCCATGCTGAATTCCCCCTTTTAGTTAGGGACCAGTCAGTGAATTTGATTTAACAAGAGTCCCATCGAATGGTTTTTCCTGTGTAGTTTCTTTTAAAGTCATTTTCCTTCTGCACAAAGTATTTATGAATGCGCACATGGCTCTGCTACCATAATGCCCTGATTTAGCTTGTTTGTGTGTGTGAGAGAGAGAGAGAAAGTGAGTGAGAGAGAGAGAGAAAACTAAGAACAAATGCAATTTTTTTGTGTTCAGTTAACCTGAGACTGCTGCTTGAGTTTTCATTTGAGGAGGGAGAACACCTATCATGACTTCCTTCAATACACACTACTCTAATGTCACAGAGGGATCAAGGACAGAATACTTAGGCCCGACACCATGCAAACAAAAGAAGTGTTATTTTGGTAGCAGTGGAAAATACTGTGCAATTTTCTCTCTAGAAGTAAGATTCCAATTTATTTGCTATATTTGGATTTTGGGTTCTTCAGGAGATGAGAATGATAGGAAATATGAGATCTGTATGAAACTCTATCTATTCCCATCTGCACCCATCTCTCACTCTCTATCCTGTGCTCATCACCACAGTATCTAAAAACCTGCGTTAGCTCACCTGCCCTTCTTGGGGTCTGACCTATGCCCACTGCAATCAATGCAAAGATTCCTGTTGACTTTAATGGCCTGTGAATCAGGCCATTTTTAGCAGGTGTTGGAAGTGAGGTGAGATGCCCTTGGCCTAACTCAGATGTTTGGTTCTCAGCTATATGGGCCCTGGGGAATTCTTGCTGCTAGGCACCTTCTCTTGAGAGCCATGCTTGCTGGTTTCACACAAGTAATACAAAGGAAAGACTTTGAAAATCTGGCTCAGATCCAACAGTTTCAATGGGAAAGAGCTGCAGAGCCTGACACCCTCGGTCACTTAATGTTTTGCACTGGCCTATTGATTTCAGCAGAGCTTGGCAAGTGTTTGTTCTTGCAGAACCAGCAGAGGGAGCAGAGGAGCACAGAACTAGCCCCACATTAACAGCCTCTGCCGCTTTGCTTGAAATTTGTCAGGCAGGGACAGTGATGAATAGAAAAATGTTTAGATTTTTTAAAATAACCCTAACCCTGTAACCAATTATAACTCTTTTAAGATAAACTGAACTGGGAGGAGTGGTCAGAAATGCCTTGCTATGAATATTCAGTACCGTGCCACATCATTCTGTGCTCTGCCATCAGTTTTGAACCCCGTAGATTATCTCTTTTTCTACTGGAAGTCTTCCCAGCAAGAAGCAGCAGGAGAAATCCCAGCTTCTGATAAGGAAATGCAGCCAAAATAGCAGAAGGTTGGGAAGGGAAAGCACCAGCATCCTAGCAAGTATCCCAGTAAATCCAGCCACATGCTGGCTCTCTCAAACCCTAATGGCTATACCGCTGGTATCCTAAATCCTCTTCTCTGCTCACAGGGTTTCTGTTTGATTCCCATTCCTCCACACCATACACAGGCCTAGACCAACACAAAGCTGGGAACTGATCTCCATCCTAGACCCAACATGTCCTGCTTGAATTGTAAACCTCTGCTGGTGTTTGTGGACAATTTGCAACACCCTCCTAATTCAAGATCAAAGTAAATGGTCCTAGAATATGGTGCTCCCTAAAATATCTTTTTTCTTCTCTTTACAGCATGAATATTTATTGCATCTTCTAACCCTCCCCTCACCTTTAGGACTCAGAATTCTTGATGGAATTCCTCCTCATTCTGCCTTCAAGAAGTCACTGTAACGCCAAGTGCAGCAAAGAGCCAGAGGGGTGGGGGGAAAGAGAGGCGGCCCTTTTCATTGACATTCCCCCCACTGCCACCCTAGATCAAGAGTAAACACCATTTCTCTCACAAAGGAGAGTATTGTACCAGGACTTGGGGTAAAGGCTAAAGGGAGGGAGAGAGCTGAAGAGAGAGGGGAAGAGAGAGCCCCATGAGAAGAGGGCAAATGGGATATGAATATAAATTCTGTAAATATTTTCTTTAAGGTGCTGCATGTAATCCCAGGAAATAGATCCAGCTTCACAGGACAGCAAAGTGATTGATTTTGCATTTGCTGTGGGTTTCTTCTTGTTTATTAAAATACTTAACCAGGCAAGGGCTGACGCCTTGGAAAATGCAGGAGAAGGAGCAGCCAGACACTTAAGTGCCAGCATTCTGGGGAGGCAAAGGGAGTGGGGGGGCACCATTCAAAAGGGCTGCTGGGGTCAATGTCATTTGAAAGGTTCCTTGGAAAAATGTATATCCTGGCTTTGAAGAAAATGAAAGATTTTTCCTTGCCCCCCCTTCCTCCCAGATTTCAGATCCAGTTCATAATTATCTGGTTATTTAAAAAAAATCTCCAGAATATTTGACAGATGGTTGCAAACCAGATGTTGCTACAGTGCAAGTGAGTCTCTGAGATGCTTGTTCCTAAACGTGCACTGAAGGAGGACATGGAATCTCTGCTGTCTCCCACCCAGCTTCCCCTCAGTTACTCCAGAGGCTGGGTTATAGGAGATAACCATATAGGAGATCAGCCGTCCACTACTACTGGTATATGTCAGCTACCAGAGCAGCTGCCACTTTCTCCTCCTGCCCACCACATCCTGGCCACATACACTCACTCCTTCTCCCCACACACACACCCCAAACTCCTCCAGGTCCTGACTAATAACATCCCTGATCTGGTAAAACAAATAAAAACAAAGTTTGAATCCCATACCAAGGGATTTATTACCCATCGTCAGAGTCTCCAGACCAGGGACAATATCCTTAACTGAAGGGAGGGGTGCGTGGTAGGGAAAAGAGGGAGACAGGGACCATAGACAACATAGCCTGCTTATCGAGTAAAGTTTGCCGCTTCGCTGGTGACCATCATATGTGAAAAGTCAAGCAAGGTCCTTCTCCCAGCCCCTCTGGAAATTAGTTCCTCCCCAAAGACATTTCTGAAGGAGGCATCCCTGCTGATCTGAGGGAAGAAGAGAGATGAATCTTAGTGCTCATGGGAGTGAGGACTGCTGATAAAGCTAGAGTCAACCATAGTGAGGGCAGGTACCACGTGTGCAGAGTAGCTATCATTGTTGTGTCAGTGTCATGGCCACCATCTTGGTCAACATACTAAGATCTGAAACAGGGATCTCCAGAGCTGAACACGGGAGTCTCCACAGCTTGAGCTAAAGAGCCACCTGGGGGCTGTAACAGACTCACATGCTGTTTGGGTCAGGCACAGAGGGGGACACAACGCACGCTGACCAGTAGGCTCTATAAGGCAGTTCACTAATTGTGGTATGTAGCCTATCATTTAAATCAGCTTCTGTACCAGATGACTGGAGGATAGCTAATGTGACGCCCATTTTTTAAAAAGGCTCCAGAGGCAATCCCAGCAATTATGGCCCATAAGCCTAACAAGTCACTGCAGTACTGACTTGCAGCTCCCCTTTTAGGCTAAGTTAGGTTTTCTCCTGAGGATTGACTCCCTTCCCGCCAAGCCCGAGAACCCTGCTGCCCAAACTGCACAGGAGAGTGTTCCCTCAAGTGAAGGTTGTAGTGCAGAGGTTCTCAAACTGGGGGTCAGGACCCCTCAGGGGGTCGCAAGGTTATTACATTGGGGGGGTCGCAAGCTGTCTGCCTCCACCCCAAACACTGCTTTACATCCAGCATTTCTAATGGTGTTAAATATATAAAAAGTGTTTTTATGGTCACATTCAGAGGCTTGCTATGTGAAAGGGGTCACCAGTACAAAAGTTTCAGAACTACTGTTATCATGCAAGAGAACAGGGAAGCCCAGGGTCTTCTACACAAAGCTGAGACCCTGAATGAAGAAAGTGTATAGGAGCCCAATGAGCTGGGAAAACATCTTTCTTCCAGGACCTCAGTCTATCTAGGCAGTTACATGGCCCCCATCATCTGGGCAGCTCACACACGTTAAATGATTTATCCCCATTTGGGGGATGGGGAACTGAAGCCAAGAGTGACTTGTCCAAGGGAATTCAGAGGGTTGCAGTGAAGCCAGGAATCAACCCCAGGTCTCCTCGATCACAGTCCAGTGCCTCAGCCACAAGCCCATTCTTCCTCTGTGCCCTGTTGGCAGGGAAGAGGAGGGGAAATGTTCCAGGCAGCTGTCTTCTAGCTATGACAGCTAAGCTGCAATGGTAACACCACGTTTCCCCCCTGCCTTGACTTCTTTTGTTGTCTTCCCCAACCACCATGTGTCCTGGTTCTCCTTCCACAGGCTCCACAGAAAGAACTAGGAAGTCAGAATATCCATAGATTGTATCAAATGGAGCAACAACAAGGAAGGGAGCAGCATGTGGAATGCACAATGAAGTACATCCCGGGACTTGTACAGTACCAGTGGCGACAGACGACGGGGATGGACGGACCATTGATCTGTTCCAGTCTGACAATCCCTTATGGCTCATTCAGAGGCTGAGAAAAGGATTAAGAGAATACCCAATTACAATTTTCTTTCTGTCTGTCTCGCCTTCTTTTCAGTCTTTTGGCAACAAATGAAACAACTGTGTCTAGAATCCAGGATTTCCACTGACTCTTGCTTTAATATTCATTTTTTGCTGGCTGTGGTACAATAGCCATGATCATGCCATCGCTTGCTCCCCGCAAGAACTATAGCTGCCCCTCAGAAAACCAGAACTTTCTCACCACATCCCATGCCAGTGATTGGTGGTGTCCCACATCACTGGCTGCCTAAACCACAAAGACACAGTCTGTGTAGTGCAGTGGCTCTCCTCCGCCTATTCTGTGTCGGGAGTGACCCCAGGTCACAACAGTAGACAGCTTCAGGGCTCCCTCCCGTCTAGCCAGAAGGAAAGATAGCCTGAGCATGCCCCCTTGAAGCCTGTTGGGGTCATGACCCCCAGACCAATAACTTGTGGTCTAGTGGTTTAGAGCAGTAGTTTCATTCCCAGCTCTGCTGTCGGTTCATTAGTCTGACCGTGGGCCGGTCACTTAAACCTTCTCCAGCTCTGCTCCTCCTCTGCAAAATGGTGATAACAAGACTCACTCACCTTTGTAATGTGCTTTGAGATCCTCAGATGAAATGTGCCATATGAATGCTAAATATCATGCATTGTTATTATACTAGTGAGAGACAAGATAGGGTGAGGAAATAACATTGGTCCAATAAAAGATATTACCTCACCTACCTTGTCTCGCTGATATCCTGGGACCAGCACTGCACTCTCATAGCACTTGCAGGAGCCAGTGCACCTCAGTTCCAGCCTGGTGTAACCACTGCTAGAACAAGCCCTCAGGAGCCTAGCTGCTCCTCTGCTTTTGAGGTCTGATCCTGCACCGCTGACATCAGTGGTAGTATTGCCTTTGCAGTTAATGGGCACAGGCTCAGGCCCTTGGAAGACAGCAAATGAGCTGTTGGCTCATGGGTGTAGTTACCAAAATCATTGTACATCCTGCACCCCCCAAAGTTGTGTGTAACCATTAGTTGTGAAGCCTCCACTGTTTAAGATCAGGTCTCCACTAGGGTGTCATTTTGGAGACATAGCACCTGATTCCTCAGTGCTTTGCACCTTGCGTAGTCATAGACACTCGTGTAAAGTGTGTGCAGAATGCTACAAAAACTGGATGGGGGGTGTGTTACCCCCACTTTGCACTGACATAAATAACTGACCCAGGTGCAGAACCAGGCCCATGTGCTTCTCACATATTCTCATTCTATTCCTTAGGAACAGGCACAGGGATGGCTGGGGAAAATTTAGCTCCACACTAAAATTCCATCATACCAAGATTATCATTATTATTAGCTGGAAAATGGAAACAATGTTTTCCACAAAAAATTCTAAAGAATTGGAAAAAAATTCAAAATTTGTCATGCATTTTTTCCAGATTTTTTAAAAAATCTGTTTTGGGGTTGAAACAAGTCATTTTTGTTTTCTTTTGTTTTTTATTGAACAGGTTTTGGTTTCAAAATTTCAACGCATAAAATTTCTATAAAAAATTGCTTTTAGAAATAGACATTTTTGGGCATTAAAAATACTTTTGATGGAAAATTTCTGAGCAGTTCTAATTGTTATGTATTTATTACCATACCACTTACAGGCCCCAGCATAGACCAGGGACCTATTGATGCATAGATATCTGGGCTTGGAAGGATTCAACTGTGTGTTTGGAATGGGAGGGTTGTTTGTTTGTTTTTAAATGAATTTCAACAGAGAATGCCAAGATTTATGTCCATATGCCCCAATTGTTATTGTTTTAAATGTTTGCATCAGCAGGATATTTTTTTTTTAAATCAGAGCTTCAGAAATAAACCATAATGTTTGAGTAATATTTCTTGTTAAGCAATTGCAAAACAGAAGAGTCACTTAACTAACAGTCAGTATATATAGAATCAACTATAATAAACTATAAATAGTATTGGCAGCATAATTGCAATTGACAGTAAATAAAACAGTAAACAGACTATTCACAGATTTAATAGATTTTAAGGCCACTATGATTATCTAGTCTGGTCTCCTTAGAAAGGCCAAAACAGAACTGACAGTAGAAATTTCAGGAGCAAAATATATTGGTCCAGATCTCCATCTGTTGTAATCTGCACAGTTCCACTGAATTCAGTGGAGCTTTGCCAATTCACACCAGCTGAGAACCTTGCCCAGACACATGCTTCTAACGGACTCACTCAATAAATTCTGGCTCTTAGCAATGGAAATTGTGTTTTGTTGCTTTCTGCTTTGCAAGGAGAAATCGACTATTACTGACATTTACCATTTAAAATCTAATCCATTCAAGCCTGAATAAATCTCCTAAAAAGGAAAATTTTCTTGTAGTAGGATTTGGGAAGGGCATCTGTTGAGGCTGGGTTGGGGTCTGTAGCCTGTAGGGAAGATGTTATAGCACTACCAAAACTTTCCCAAGTGATTTTAACCCTGAGGAGAAACACATCAGAAGGTGTGATGACAGAGTTAGTGTTTACACTGTATGGGAAAGGAGATAGCTATAAAGAAAAGCAGTGCTTGGTTTTTGCTTAAAGATAACTAGGGTGACCAGATGTCCCGATTTTATAGGGACAGTCTTAATATTTGGGGCTTTTTTTTATATGGGCTCCTATTACCCCACCCCAATCCAGATTTTTCACACTTGCTATCTGGTCACCCTAAAGATAACTGCAGTGAGAGAACTAAGGAAGTCCTGGCCTTTGGGGACTGGAATAGTCTCTGAAGGAAACTCTCTTTTGAGGTCCAGACCTGCTCGCATTGAAGTGAACAGCAAAACTCCCACTGACTTCAGTGGAGAAAGATCTGATCCTGTGTTGCGCTTTTAGTGTGAAAATAACAATCCGGGTGTGCATGTCTGTTTGCATGCTCCTCCTGTGTGTGCTCCCATATGTGACTGCTTGTGAGTGTCTCTGTTTTGGGGTCTGTTTGTGTGCTCGTGTGTACATGTGAACATATGCATGTGTCAGTGCTGGTATGGGCATGTGTCGGCATGTGTGCGCGTGCCCTTTGGTGTGTCTGTGTGTGTGAGTGCCCTGGTGTGTCAATATGTGTCTGTGCATGCCCATTAGTTTGTCTGTGCGTGTGTATGTGCATGTATTCACAGCCCAACAAACGAGCCAAGGCCCCATACTTGATGGTCTTCTCTCAGGGAGCTTCTCCCAACAAGCTTCAGACCACAAATCTAGCAATGCTGGCATTTGCTGGCAGTAGCTCTTCAGAGGGAGACGGGGGGAAAGCCCATAAGTTACCCAATGATGTGTAAAGCAAAAACACCTGCTGGTGCCATGATCCATGCTTGACAGTTGCATTCAACATGGAGACTCAGCCTATTTCAGCATGAACCAATCAAGTGAAACCTGGGTGTGATGTGGTTGACTACCCAGCTCAGGTCTGGGGGAGGGATCCTGGAGATCCAGACTGACTCAGTTACCTTTCTGCCTTTCCCAGACCCATATAGATTGTAGATCTCATCACACATGGATTCTGAGTAGCAAAAAAACAAGTTTCAGGTTTCATCTTCAACTCTTAAAATCAATCTTTCTTTCTTTCTTTCTTTCTTTCCCTATAAACACACTAACCCTGGTCTCCTGCTGATATTGGCCCTTTGGGGTGAGGTTTCTGACCATATCCACAGCAAGATCTGGGCATCTATTGATTTCATTTTTGTTCAATACAGAGCAGTCTAGGTGGCCTGTGTTAGTTCATCTCCAGAGAACAACAGCAGCAGCAGTTTGCACATATACTGCACCTCATGATCTCCAAGGAGTCTACAAACTTTAATCCATGAGCCCTCACATGAGCCTTTTATGTACGTATTGGTACACTGGCCTTACAGTGAAGTAAACACAAGCAAAACAAAGAGAAATTATTATAAATGACTTGTCCAAGGCCTTATGGTCAAAGGCAACAGAACAAGGAATAGAACTCAGGAGCCCTGATTTCTACCGCCTATCTTGTACCATGAAAACACCTAACATTGTTAGTAAGTATAACTGCTATGTCATTCTAGATGCAAAGTGAAACAGCAAACATCCCGTAATGGCAGTGTCCCCACTCGCTCACCCTTCCCTTGGGAGTCCTTGGGGACCTTCTGTGGTCAGCTAAGTAGGCAGGCTCCTACATGTTGGGTTGCTTCTCCCTCCCGCTAAGCTGGAGAAAACTGTCCAATGAGAGACAGCAAATACAGCAGTTTCTGCCCGTTTTATAGCCTTCCAGACCCAGTCCCCCTCTGTCAAGTCCCTCTCTCTTCAGGCTCCTCTGATGACCATGGTCCCTCATCAGGTGATCCATTGCTTAGTTCCCTACCACCTGGAGTTCGGGCTTGAAAATCTGGTTTGCCCTGGGGCGGAGGCAGCAGCCATCTGTTTGTCATTTAGATAGCCGGTCCTCAAAGTTTAACCACTCTATTGTTAGGGCCTTGCCAGGGCCCCGTGGGAATTTCAGTCCAACATGGAGGCCAAGGGACCACAGAGAAGACAGACAAGCTGCACATTCAAAATGGAGCTTACAGCTTGGTAAAGATACATACAGAGAGTTCATCATCTCATACCAAATTCATAAATAAGACAGACAGAGTCCCCAGAGTGGCACAGGGTGCCATGAATGCCAGTCAGGGAGAGGGCCCTATCGGTTCTGTTAGCTGGGGATTGCATAGAAATTTGTCCAGTCTGTTACTAGAGATCCAGGCCTAGTCTGAAAGGACTGTTCTTACTCCTCTACATCTAACTTGGCTGGCCTGGGTCCAAATCATGCTGCATCCCAAGGCAAAACGACTGTAGTGGCCTCACTCTAGTCTCTGGTGGACATTTTGGATATTTGTGTGTATCACAAAAGCATCACCTCATGTTGCACTATTTGACTGTTTCTCCTTAGCTGAGAAGGCCATGACTGACATAGCCAGTGATGAGGGGGGAGAGAGGGAGTGTGGGGGGAGGTGTTACAGATCAGAACTGATGTGGCTTGGCACTTGGCAGAACTTTCTGGGACAGTTTGTTCAGTGCCTCTCTACACAATGGTTGTGTCTAGCCACTGCGATCCATCTCTCATTTCCATGAGCAAGGAATTCAACCGAAAAGTAAACAGGAAAAATGGTACATCTCACAGTTTATAAATATACAGTATATGGAATCATTTATGAAATCGGGCCAATTGCACAGATGCCACATATAATGTGACAGATCTTTACATTACATTGGAACAACTTCATGTATACAGGGAGCAAGTATGTTTTCTCTCCATGTCTGTGTAATATATTGATGTTCTTTTGCAAGCTAACTCCAAGGAGCGACGACAGCTCTCAGAAATGACTGCTACAAGCTAATATGAGTTATCTGCATGTAGTATGAAAAAAAAAAATTAAGCCCCAAGAATTTCAGCTCCGTCTGCACTATCCCACCTCATGTGCATGACAACCCAGAGGTGAAAGACTGGCTCCGCTGAAGTCAATGGGACCTTTGCCATTGGGGCCAGAATGTCACCCTGGAGTCCTGTGACTGCACTGAGACGGACAGCCTCTGGGTAAGTGATGGGAGACATGCTCCCCTCACCTTTCCCCACCTATGCTAAAGGGGAGGTTATTAAGCTGAATGGAAACAAGCAAAAGAAACCCTGATTCTAGATTGTTATTTGAATATGTAGGAGAGTAAAGAGATGTAAAACCCACTGCATGACTTACAAGTGTTGCCAGCTCTCACCATTTGATGTGAGTCTCACGGTATTTGAGGTTTTTCTTAAAGCCTCTTGGAGTCATGTGAACAGGTGAGAATCTCAACTTTCATTTAAAAACAAAAGGTTTCTAGTTCTCGTGGTTGTGGAGGAAAGCTTAAACACTTGACCTGAGTACAGGCTAAAGGCTCAGAAACCAGAAACCAAACGAGCCCCAAATGTATTCGTTTGTTTAAAATCTCATTAATTCTAAGCCGGTCTTGTGATTTTGAGGCCTGTCTCATGCTTGGGGTTGGCAGTGATGGCCACCTAGGCCTCAGGTCTGCGCTTGCAGGAGCAAAGAGCTGCTGTGCTGTCACCCCCGAGCAGAGAGCGAGCAGAGCAGGGTAGGGAATGGACACAGTTTTAGCTTCTACCAATGTGCCCGGGCCAGCAACAAACAACTGCTGCCTGGGGCACGGAGGGAGCAAGGGGTCCTTTGGAGGGGTGTCTCTGAGGCATAGTTCCTTCTAGGGTAGTGCAGCTAACATATGCCCTGCCTAGCCAGAGCGGGGCATAGAGGCACGATCTAACCCAACAATCCAGCACATCTAATGGAAATCAAGGGCTTTTCCAAAGGGCAATGGAACTTAATGTCACCAGGCTTTCTCCAGCAACTTCCCCCGCCCAGCTGAGCCCAGGAGTTTATTTGAGTTGACAGTCGAGTGAGTTGACGCTTGGAAGCAATGTCTTAATCACAGGACGTCCTCTGTGGCATTCTGGCTATGTTTGTCTTTCTTTATAAAAGAAACTTCTCTGCCCCGACCCTCCCCTTCCCGCCCAGCCCAGTTGAGAACCTGGAGTAGTAAGAGCTGCTGGAACACTGGGATATTGTTTTGTGCACTGCCTGAATGGCCTGGTCTCCTCAGCTGTAAAATTACCTAGAGGATAACTAAACAAACTGGAGACAAACACTTCTTTAAAGCTTGCTGCTTACTTTACAGCAGCAATTTCCCCCTGCCTGCCACATGTGTTCATGCTGGTTTTCCTTCCCTCCTTTCAAAGCATTCCTGGTGTCCTCATGAAAGGAAGGGGGAGAAGACCAGGGAGCCCAAATTGCTGGCAGGGAATGCTAAGTGATCGAATTTATGAAGTGCCTCTCATTCCCAAAGGCTTTCCAAAGTACTTTGCACACACTGATCAGTCAAGCCTCATAGCACCGCTACCAGGGTGGTATTACTGTCCCCACTTTATAGGTGGGTAAACTGAGGCAGAGGTGAAGCGACTTCTCCACCGTTAAATGACAAGTCAGTGGCAGAGGTGGGAGGATTACATTGAGGTCCTGACCCTAGAAATGAAAGATGAAATGTTGGACCAACTGACAAAGCTCCCATTGACATCAGTGGGGCCAAGATTTCACCCTAAGACTTTCAAAATAGCTCAGCATGCTGATTGTTGAGCTGTTTGGAAAATCTGACAGTGTTTGTACAATGTAGCCCCATAGGCGTGAGCCACAGCCCTCTGGAGTGAGCAGAAAGACTTTCAATGGCCTTAGGACTAGAGATGATTGGGAATTTCTTGACAAAACATTCTTCCACTGAAAAATGCTGATTCATTGAAACTGAAACTATTTGCAGGAAAGGGTTTGGCTTGATGATTCTCCCAATTCAAAACATTAAAAGAAAACAAGTTTTAGAAACTGTCAAAACATCCCATTTCAACATTTTGTAAATGAGAAGTTTAAGTTCTTGGTTCAAAAGGACGTTTCATTTTGAAATTTTAGTTAATTTATACTAAGAAAATAAAACAGGTTTAATCAAAATGAAATGTTTCTGTTGCCCGGATCTGAAATATTATTTGGATTATTGGTTTGCAAAGGTTTTTGAGTTTTTGACTTTTTATCCTGATTCGGGAAGGGAAAAAAAAAATCAAACTCTCTAAAACTCTCGTGGGATGGAAAAAACATTCCCCGCCCAGTTTTGCTTAGGACCACAGTGACTGCTTTTTAGAGCACAGGATTAATTTTTAAGAGAGAAAAGAAAACCCCTGAAAATATTGTCACCGTTGATGGAGGATGGACAGATGTTCTGAACTAGAAGATTTTGAGTCTCTGACTGTCCCTACTCGCCACATTAGCTCAACGGCTGATGTGTGACATGGGAATAGAGCAGAGCTGGTGCTCAGGTTTGAATCCTCAGTGTTTAATCTTGCTAACATCTCCTTGTTCTTAAAAGAAATAGATGAAAAACTCTAGTGAAATGCCCAAGTGCTATTTACTGACACATGCTGATGCTCATATCAGAGCCAAGAAAAGGCTCTCCCTGCCTGGCATTTTGATCCTCTATCTCCTCCCTGCAAAGGTTGGCTGAAAAAATGTTGCACTGTATGCTCTGCAAAATATTCATTCAGATTCCAAATTTTGGCAGATTCCTAAGATCAGGAAATTCCTTGAAAGTTCGGGAAATTCTCCAAGATTTAACATAAGCTATTTTGCTCAGGGGGAAATATCAAATTCTCCATTTTTTTTTGTGGTGGGTCAATAGAACTTCAGAGAGCATGTATTACTGTGCAGTGTACAGAGGAATTAGAGAAACATTGTGGAAGGCTAAAAACAGACGCAGAACCCACAGGAACAGCTGCTTGCAAAGAGGAGCCAACAAAGCCAACAATCAACTATGAGGGCCTGATTCAAACCTGGAAGGAGCCCAACTAAGTGTCACTTACACTTCCTTCCTCACCCCTCAGCATGTGTGTATGTTAGACCAGCAGACTTACCTACATTTTCCGCCATTTACCACTGTGTAATTTACCCCCACTCCGTATGCATGACCTCTGAATCTGGGCACTCACTCCCAGCAGCGCCATACCTGCCTACATAGGGAAAACCTCAGCTTGCCTTCCTCTGCTGACCCTGTTCATCTGGCCTCCTCTCTGCCATTTTTAAAAAAAGAAATTCTTCAAATAAATTAAGTTATTATTAAGTATTAATGAATAATGATAGCCTGAAAAGAACTCACCCCGTACTTGAAGTGACCTGGTCAATGATGGGTTAAAGAACTGTTGTCTTTGCTGTTCACTGGGTCAGGAGTCATTGCTCTTATCATTTTCCTCTATAAAAATGATTACAGGAGTGTTGTATAAAGGAGAGAGATTAGGATCTATGTACATGGTTAGTTAATATATAAAGTGCCAGTAGATGGCACTCAAGAATATGCAGCATTATCTCTTGGTTTTACAAGCCCAATACAACTTCTTGTTGTCCGCAATTGTTCACTTTGCGTGTGCGTGCGCATGTGTGCATCTTTTTACATGCATCTCTCAACAACAGTCAGTCCTGTCATACTGGAGGCTGGAGAAATCCCCCACAAGCCTGTGTCTGAGGTCAACAGTCTGAGGTTGGGCAGGTCTGGCCATCTCGTGGCTAATGATTTCAATGTGTGAAGTGAAAGGAGAGCTGCAAGTGCTGGCTAATGCACACATTGCTACCAAAAGCTGGGCGGGAACTCAGCTCATGTGTGCCTGCAAGCAGCTGATTCAAGAGGCTTATGGCACTAATGTAACTCCCTTCAGGGAGATTCCCCATTAGCTCAAGTGCCAGAGGCCAGCACCTTTTGAGCAAAAGATCCTGAGTTTATGACTGTGAAGTCCATGCAGAAAAGCCATCATGTGTGGCTGTAAATGAGGACGGTGAAGTCGATATGGCTGTGGTATCAGTGCTAGGGAGAGAAGGAGACCGTCACTTGAGGCGAAGAGACAAACCAAACACAACAGTCAGAGAGGTGCTAAAAAAACACGTCTCCCCTTCTGCCAAAACAAAGCAGAAGGTTGGGATGGAACAGGAACTAAAAAGGTAATGATAACCTTCCCTCTCATTCATCTCTGACCACCACAGCTGGCTCTTCAAGTGAGCCCCAGCCCCAGATCTGATCACCCATAAACATTGGGCATGAACATGATTTTAGACTTTGTACCTCAGGGTCCATCTCTCCTACTGAGCTCACTTCAGAGAACCTGGGTTCCCTGCTTGTATTGACATTATCATTGGTGTAGTTATTAGATGGATACAGATAGGCAGATGAGTAAAAGGAAGCAATGAGACAATATTGGTCAACATGATAGCCAGCATAACCGTTGTCAAGTTTTTTGTAGGCATCATGGCAAAGGAGAGTTTTGAAGAAGGATAATGAGTTAGTTTTTCAGATATTTAAGGGGAGCTACACCCAAGTGTGCAAGGCAGCATGGGAGAAAACACAAAGGTTAGACTTCAGATCAACTCAGCCTCAGCATTCGAGATTTTTCTTTAAAAAAAAAAAATCAATAAAAAGGCCATTTATACCAACATCCTTCAACACAACTTTCCAGAGAACCCAACGAAAAAGTATTTTCTTTTTGCTCTCACACAGTTTTTCTTCCACCGTGCACAGCAATGAAGTCACTGAATGGAATTTTTACAGCTAAGCCCCTGGGTTGCCGCCATCAGTTGGAGGTGCAGCCAGAATCCACTTCACCTGGGCATAAAACTCTTGTCCAGGATTTCCCTGCAACTCTCCCTGGTGCAAGATGTAAACTAATGAACTCATCCTTAGTGTCAGGCTAGTAAAGGAGTCCCGTGATCTGTAACTTCAGTGTTTCCCAAACTTGGGACGCCGCTTGTGTAGGGAAAGCCCCTGGTGGGCCGGGCTGATTTGTTTACCTGCCATGTCTGCAGGTCCAGCCGATCGCAGCTCCCACTGGCTGCGGTTCACTGCTCCAGGCCAATGGGAGCTGCTGGAAGCAGTGCGGGCCAAGGGACATACTGGCTGCCGCTTCCAGCAGCTCCCATTGGCCTGGAGCAGCGAACCACAGCCAGTGGGAGCCGCAATTGGCCGAACCTGCAGACGCGGCAGGTAAACAAACCAGCCCGACCCGCTAAGGGCTTTCCCTACACAAGTGGCATCCCAAGTTTGGGAAACACCGTGTTACTTCATTCAGACTTAGGAAGATATCAGAGGGTAGCTGGCCCTCAGAATGGGTCAGGGGCCCAGGCTACCGCTGACAGACTCTGCAAGGGGGAATAAGGCAGCTCAGGTTCCCCTGGCAGTCATGAACCCACTGAGTAACTGGGAAGCACTTATCTAGGAAGGGAAGCATCTGGGCAAGATAAAAGACTAAGACCCTCAGTTAGAGGGGGAACTCCTGAGGAGAGAAGAAGCTGCCAGAGAGGTAGAGGGATTGCAGAGAGACATCCCTCCAGCAAACTGGGGGAGGAGCTGCCAGAGAAGCCAACACTTCAAAGAGGGAGAAGCCGGGCAGGAGGCTGGGGAAGCCTACAGAGGTGGACAGGTAGGAAGTAGCTCAGGCAGCAGCGAGGGACTCAGAAGGGTGGGTTCTGGCTGTTCTAAATAAGGGCCCTGAGTTGGAACCCAGTGGAGCGGCTGGGCCAAGAACTCTGGAGAAGGTGGCTCTAAACCTAGGATATTTAGGGCTGTCTAGCCTCCACTACAGCCATGGGACTTCTGATTCTCCATTACCCTGAAGGGGGAAGAGACTATTAATAACCCAGCCACAGGGCTGGGTCATAACCAGGACTTCACAAACTCAGAACCAGGTGTGGAGGTATAAGGAGGATGGAGTCAGATTGGTGTAGCTCCCCATCCTGACGCAAGTGGACACTTGCAAACAAAGGCCCCATATCACAGAAGAGACGGATCCTCAACTCCTTGCCCTATAGAAATATACAATATGAGGCAAATCCTGGGATGAGAAGAACTGGAAGGGGACTTCTGCATCCACAAGGAATAAAATCTGTGCATCAGCCATGAGAGGTGTCATCACAGTTCTTGAAATGGATTCCTGTGCCCACCTATGCCTGGTCTACACTTAAAACTTAGGTCAACATAGCTACGGCACTTGGGTCCTCATCACTGATCCCCTTGGCTGTGCTGACATAGCCTTCTGCAGATACACCTAGGTCAGACTGCTTCCATCAACCTTGCTACTGTAGCTTGGGGAGATGGTGTACCCACAGTGACGGAAACCCCTTCCATTGCTGTAGTCTGGGTCTACACTTCAGGGTGATGCCAGCATAGCTAGGGCACTGTAGCCATGCTGCTATAGTCCTTGTAGTGTAGACATGGCTTTAGAATGGATGCTGGGTACAGCCCCTGGAAGGAGAAAGAGCAGCAGACTATGAATGGTACCTCCATGCAGCCATGAAATGGACTATGGGACAAGCCTTAGGTGGAGGAGAAGTAGAAGAGACTTGCCATGCCCTCCTGAAACAAACAGTATGTTTGTTCCCTAGGAAGAGAAGAACTGGATTTCTGTCCTCATCAGGAATGGACTCTACATATACCCCTGCATTAAAAGGCAAATTGCTCACTATTCACCAGTGCCTGAAAAGCAACTCTTTTGTAATGTAAACATATCGAGCCAAATGCAAATCTCAGGTAACTCCATTGTCCTGGACAAACCTCCACTGAAGAGAGTGTATTGACATCAGGGATGAATGTGGCTCTTTGTGTTCAAATAGCAACTGGAGAAATGTTGGTAACATTTCAAGTTTGAACCTCTTCATGACTATTTTTATTTGCATGCTTAGCGAGCCCCAGGAAAAAAAAAAAGGAGCTTCCTGAAACACAGAAACATGAGGTCACCTGTTTAAATCCAGGCTTTGCAGAGGATGTGCCCAGTCTTTGGGGAGGGGGAAGCGGGGGAGAGGTAAGAGGAGGTGAACAGGGTTGTGTTGTTGTTTTTAACGAAATGCCAGTGGGTAATTTCACCATGAACATTGAAACTTCATTTCCTGTGCTGGTGAGACAATCTCTAGACAAAAACATTTGCACAGGAGAAATGAAAAGAAGTGTTTGAACTGCAAGTGCTGAGAAGGGGGTTGAACTATTTAAATGGTGTGGAAATGATTGAATTATTTCTGTAGCAGATGACATCATCTTTTCCTGCTGGACGGCAGCCCCTCTGCGGCTCGTACAGTAAGGGACTGGCTGGAGACACAGAACAGAGAGTGGGTTTGTCTAAGGCCCCACCAGCATTGCACCTGGTTGCAGAGAAGGCTGGTGTCTGGTTTAACCAGGTAATTAGGGGGACCCAGAAGAGACCATGGTTTCTATCCATGCGGGTCTTGCAGAGCCATTGCCTGAATGATCCAGGCTGCACACTCACATTGCTGCAGATATTTGTTTAATAGAAAAGGATCCAAGCCAAACATGTGGGTCCAAATGTCCCCAAAATTTTAGGAAGCCCAGCTGGTCCCAATATTAATAGACTAAATCCCCAGACATCCCCACAACCCAGCATTGAGGGTGTTCAGATATTGATCCAGATCAGAACTTTGCTGCTGACACCTTATGGGATCACAGGAGATAGATGGACTTTGGGTGACACACAGTGAATCCAGGAGATGTGTCAGCTTCATATACCGTGTGCATGTGTGCCCACTTCTGGAACACCTGGCTAAGAAGTCAGACAATACTGTCCCTGATAGCCTGAGTACAGTTAGGCAGTTAGTGTAATTACTCCCACAATCCCCCCTGCTGGCATCTGATAGGAATTACTGAGTCCTTGTGGTCTGGCTGCGGCAGAGTCCTTCTGAAAATTGAAAAGATCCTTCACTTCATGGCTGCCACGAGCCCAGGTATTTCATTCTCCCCTGATCCCCCTGCAACCTCACACTCACCTGGCCTTCTCTCATCTCCCTCTTCCATAAAAGCTATCACTGGCTAGTGGACAGTGCGCTGGACCAGCACTCGGGTTCTATTCCTAGCTCTGCCACTGACTTACTAGGTGATCTTGGGCAAGTTGCTGCACCCCTCTGTGCCTCAGTTTCCTATTGCTAAATGGGGATAATGATACTGGCCTCCATTGTAAAGCACTTTGAGCGCTACTGATGGAAAGCACTGTATAAGAGCTAGGTATTATTATTGTTAAGAACAAATGCTCAAAAGAATACCCTGAATTGGTCCTTTCCAACCTCCTCTTGCCTCTCTGCTTTCACATTATCAACAGCTCCATCTCCACTGGGTCTTTCTACGTCTGGCTCAAAACTTCTGCAGTCAACTTACTCCTAAGAATGAGCCCTCTTCACTTGCTAACTACTTCTCTGATCACTCCTTCTTCCTGTCTGTAGGATGCCTTATACCTTCTCCTTATCCTCTCTACTATGGTCTCAAGGCTCCATCTTTGCAGTTCTCTCCTCCATCTCTCTTCTCTTTCTGGGATAACTCATTGCTAAGCTCAGCTTCAGTGTCAGAGCCCACCCCGGAGCTGAATAGCTCATGCCAGGAGCTCAACATCAGTCTCTAAGTGGTTAACAACAACCAAACTCAAAAGTTGGCTCCCTGCCCCTTCAATCTAACTACAGATCCAGAAGTTGACTGCTTAGTTGCAGTGTTGAAGCAGAGCCCACACCTAGCTCTACAGTTCTGGACTGGTACTAAGGAGCTCCTCACCCAGCCCAGCACTGCACGTCCTCGGTCTAGAAGCAGGCAGGCAAGCCTTCTTAACTGGTCTGCTGGTTCCCAATTGGTCAGTGTCACCTGGCCCCTCTAGGCCTTTGGAGGACTAAACCTCATTGGTAACCCAGCCCAAGTGGCTTTTACTTAAGCAGGGGGTGCTAGGGTGCCGACAGCTCCCGAAGTGGGCCAAGATGATTTGATAGATCCTACTGCACTCAGATATCCCTTCTTTGTGGATGCCACCAGCTCTGCATCTTTTTAGTATGACTCTCTGATATTTATCCAGCTGCTTCTCTTGCCTCTGTCTGCTCCTGGGTAACCAGAACTTGTGACTCACAAATGCATCAAATTTCTTTGTCTGGGTACAAAGTTCTCTGGCTCCATTATCAGTAACTCTTTAACCCAGTCCTTATTTTTGCTGACCAACAACAGAAGTCTTGAAGTCCATTATTTATCCTCCCACCACTCTGTTGTTGCAATCTGTCATTTCTAGAACAAGGCCAGAATTCATCCTTTACTTCAGTCGGCTCCCTCTGAATCCTTTAACCGGCCTTAAACATGTGACTATTGCAGTTCCCTCTTGCACAGGACCCTGAACTCCAGAGATGTTTCAATGCTGCCAGACCAGGAAACTCCCACACACCACAATCTTCAGAGAGTTCTCCATTGTGAAACCTCCATCGTCAATCTTCATTTCCAATAAGTCCCTGAATCCAACTCAAAATTGTCCTCACAGACTTGCAGTATTCCATCTCTCGGGGCTTGGATCCAACGACTTCCTCCACCTGCCCCCTCTGTGCCAACCTCAGCTCCTCTCTGGCCTTTCACAGGATTTCTATGTGATTGAAGGATGCTCTTTCAAGCATGCTGCCCAGCCACTGTGCAGAGAACGTCCCGCTTGTCAAGGAGTAACTTCCTCTCTCTCAACCTTGTCTTGTATCTTTTCTTTGTGGTACTCTGGATTAAGGATATTAATGAGTACCACAATGAAATGTCCTGTATATTATCCCCCTGATTTAGAGTTAATTTAACCTGCAAATGACCCTTTCAGATCCCCCAACCCAGTATCTCGGTGTCTGTGATTTTTTGCCTTCACATCCCCTTCATTCAATGTGTTGTCTGCTATTGCTGATGATGATCTGGTGTTTTTTGAATGGCCTTGAGAACAGAGAGTAGATTTTCACATGGATTTGGAAGGGCTCCATCCCTTCTGCGATGTGCAGCTAATCTTGACAAACGATCACAGAGAGTGGGTTTCGAAGCCAGAGATAAGACTGTCCAAGCACTTCAAGTAGCCGCATTTTCTCATGAAGAAAGAAGGCTTGTTCTCTTCCCTGAGCCCCTGCCTTCCTGCACCCAGACTTCTGGACAAACTCAAATACCGTTCATGGAGGGTTTTTGCAAATGACACAAAGCAAATGCTCTGTGCTGGGCCCTCACTGCGTCCAGCTGCTCGGCCTGTGGGGATGACAGTACATTTACATTCCTGGAAGCAGGGCTGGATGTCTATTCAAAGGAACATATAGCGGGGGCCCCCTTGTGCTCACATTTTTAACTCTTTCACTGCTCTTGAACTAGAGCATCAAATGCACATCCAGCCCGCCAGAGAAGCCTGTTTCCTTGGATAAACCCACTACCACGCAAGTGAGGATATTACAAACATGATGAAACTTTGCCCAATGGGTATTTGGGACATTAAACCTGCCAGCATCAATTTTTATACATACCGCATAGACCGCACTGTGAAACACACCAGACAGCAGCCAGTTGAGGAACCAATGGGAGCACAGTGTTTGGAGGTGCCATGACACCACAGGGATGTTGGGAGCCAGGACCCAATACAGGACCTCTGGCAGATAGACCTGGTCTCTGATCTTGGAGGGTCTGTGGTTCTGGAGACCAGCTCCACCCATCCACCCATTCTGCTGGAATCAAAACACACCACATTCCCAATGGAGGGAGAACACCAAGGAAACTCTGTGAGCTCAAACTCATGGAATTGCCTGCTCCGGTGAGAATAAATTGCATAGGAGAGAATTTACCTGTAAATTCATTTCTACGCTTGCCCTGCCACCCCGATAGACTTCCTTAGAATACATCTTCCTCTGAGCAGATTCAGGTTGAGATGAGAGAGTTCAAGAGCATGGACCATGAGGTCATGAGATGAAATACCATCAAGCAGATTGCTTCTTGTCACCTCCACTGTTCTGTCCTTCTGTCTGTATCATGTAATTACTGTGGTAACAGAGCACCTTGTTAACATCATTATAACCTGAGACCCAGACTCCATTGTACCCAGCTCTGTGAAAACATATAGTGAGAGGCAGTCCGTGCCCCAAGGAGCTGACTATCTAAATAGACAAGACAAAGTAGGAGAGAAAAAAATGGGGAACTGATTGATCAAGTGAGTTGCCCAAGTCACACAGGAAGTTGGGGCAGAATCAGGAAGTGAACCCAAGTGTCCTGGGTTCCAGTCAAGCACTGTAACCACAGGACCATCTTTCCACCCTGTCCGACCATCCCTGAGCATTATTGTACTGCCATGCCCACCTACGTAACAACACAACTGAGTACCAAGCCTTCGTTTCTCTTAAAAAGCACCTAACACTTTGTGAATGCTACCAGAAACAAATCATAAATACTAATACACCTGGGCCATTGAGAGCTCTCAGCTCCCTCACCTCCCTGCATCAGAACCATTGTAGAGCTGGTGTGGGCACCTCCTTGAGCTCAAACTCACCATCTGAGCCATACAGAAAATTTCTATTCTTTTGGATCATCAGTTCACATCCTCTCCTAGACTCTCACAAATTCCCAAACTTAGAGTGAAATCCTCAGCACCTTCAGCCCCCATGAACGTTAATGGCACTATGACAGTGATTTTTATGTGCAAAACTATACATGTACATTGCAGGGCAGCGTCATATTTTATTACACTTCCTACAGTGGCTCTCATTGCCCTTAGGCTGCATCCAGTAGCTTCTGGCTCTCTGTCTTGGCATCACTGGAAACAGCCCCTCCTGTCAATCTCTGAACAGAGGGACTGATGGATGGGACAGAACAAATTGACAGCACCAGCAAGGATATTTAAAATCCTGGGAGCAATAAAGGGATCAGGAGGAAGGGGAAGGTAGAGAGCACAGTACAGTAGGACACAGGCAGGACAAGAGGGCAGGGGAAGGTGAGACAGAGTGGCCTGGATGTGGGGCACAAGAGAAAAGCATGAGAGGATGAGTGCCTGAGAGGCAAGGGAGAGAAATGATATTTTCTCTTCTTTTCTGCCTTGTCAGGTCAAGCGGGAGAGCTCCTGAGAGGGGGTGTTCACCTTCTACTCTGGTACAGAGAACAGCTGTCCCCATCACAAAACCACCATATACCATAGCTCACCGCCACTGTCAGCATCTGCCTAGGGAACAGAGTGACCCAGGACTGGAACATCAGAGCGCAGCGGAGGCCAGTGCTTCAGGCCAAGACTGAGGAGCAACAGCAGAGTTTCAAGGCTGCTCCAGACCTGGAATACCAGGGAGTGTTGCAGGTCAGGAACAAGGAGCATAGGCCCAGCTATGTGGGAGCAGCAGGGGGCTGCAGTTGGTCAGGATTGAAGGGCATTGGCAGAGTTATGTGGCAGCCTCGAACCAGAATAGCAGAGGTCCAAGAATGAGGAGCATTGGCAGAGCTGCACGGGAGCCTAAGAATGGACTGGTGGGTACAGACCAGCAAGAAGGTGCATTGACTAGGCTGTGTGAAAACCCCAGACAGCAACACCAAAGGCTGCTGTGTGTCAGTACAGATGTGCAGGACACATGGCCACCTGAGCTGGAGTGGAACAGCTGGGGGTGCAGCAGGATAGGAATGAGGTGCATTGACTAAGCTGTTTGAGGGCCCAGGGCTAGAATGGCACAGACAGCTTCAGGGCAGGAATGAGGAGTATTGAAGGAAATGTCTGGGGGGGCCTGAACTGGAGGAGCATTTTGCTGGTCCCGGCCCAGCATTGGTCTGAGGAAGAACACGATGGCCCAGGCAAATAAATTAACTGCACTGAGACTATCTCTTCCGCCATATGCACACACAAAACCTTTTACCCAGGTGAGAATAGGAGGTCAGAGGTTGTTGGCTTGCTGATGTATGAATGGAGGCAATTATTCAGCTGATGAGGCCATGCAGGTGCTAATTAAAAACCATGCAAGGCACAACTGGTCACTATTTGGTGTCAGCCACTTGTGAAATTAGCTTGTAGGTGGCTCACCCAGCCCTCCGTCTGGAGAGAAAAGAACAGCTTGTTGTAAATCTGTAGTTACATTGACTCGTTGCAGCTGGTTGGTTTTCGGTGACTGATTTAACACTTCTCTATCCCTGTGGTATCTTGGTTAATATTTCTGCTTCTCTCCCTCCTTCCCCCATTCCCCACTCCTTCTAGTCTTCCTTCTTTGAACAAACCTCAGCTGGTCCCTTAACAGGGAGAGTTAGCCCTTCTATTCACCCACTGCAAGGCTAGCCCTATATATATATATATATATATATATATGGAACCAATTGAAGGACCTACATCTGCTGGGACCTGTAACCAAATTCTGGGGATAGTTAGCCAGATACAAAGCAGAAGATCTCTCATATACCACTGAAGGTATAAAGTCTTTGGGGACCCTTCCTATGCAAAGCAAGCAGGACACCTCCACCTAGGTCACCTCTTCAATAGAGTGGAGGATTTAATGAGGACCCTAATATATGAACCTTCTAGTACCTGGAGAAGAGCCCCTAGCCTACTATACTTCTGCAAAATGTTAACGTGAATCCATTTAAATAATACTGGTTAATAGTACGCTGAAACTCAAGGCACCCTGCTTCCAGAAAGACAGAAATGGTCTTTGCAGTAATGGGAATGAACCATGTTAACAAATAAACTTCCTGTTCTCCAAATGGAAAAATCATCATCTTATCCATACACTGAACTGTTCTAGGAATAAGTCAGTTCATAGGATCACAATGGTTAGAGATGGAAAAGACCTGCGAGATCACTGACACCAACCCCTCCACCAGCTCAGGAGCTGGTCCCCAGACAGAGGACACTGCAGATGTTCAATTGATACTACCTGATTCCTGTTATTATTAGCAGTCATTGATAATCAAGTTTTGATCATAATCAAAGGGCCCCAAAATGAGCCCATCTATTCTTAACCAAAGGACAAAAAGCAGCCTTCACAAAGGAACACCTGTGAAAAGACTAGGGCCAACATTCTCAAACTTGTGTGCCCGAAGTTTGGGCAGCTAAGTACAAGTACCCAGATCTTGCAGAGCACCTGTAATTCCCATTGGTTTCACCACTTGGAGGTGGAGAGATAACAAAGCTCAGTATTTTCTCCACTTAACATCTTTGGGCACAGATTCAGCATCTGTTAGAAGGCAATTGCTGCACAGTTCTACATGAGTTCCATATTAAGGAATCTCTTTAGTCTATCCTTTTTCTTTAAAAAACAAACAAACAAACAAAAAACCTAGGAAATTCCATTTAGCAAACTGAGTTATTAGTTCACTAAGGTCTTGGTCCTAAACCTGGTTCCATGCAGGTCGATCCCTGTATTTGTGCAGAGCCAGTTGCGTGATTGCGGCTTAAGGTTGCACAGTTAAACAATCAAAAGTCAAAAAAAAATGCAATGCTAAGGTTACAAAAGCAACATTAACTCTCCCCTCTCCCAGATATGCATTAACAATACAGTCTTTAATTACATCACAAACTGTTTCTCAAAGAATACAGTAGGATCAGGCTTTTTTTCCTAACCCCATAAGTACACATGTGCAGGATGCTGATATTAATGCCCATCCCATAATGCAGACACATAAAGGGGCAGAGATAAGGCTGTGTGTGCAAACTTGACTCTTAACTTTGGCTTTTGAGCACTTAATCATGCAACTTTAATAGATTTTTGTTTGTTTTAATGCCATTTCTATAGAGCATCCATCCTACAAGAGCCCCAAGAGCATTTGAAATGTAGCAAGCAGATAGGTATCATCACCTCATCCATTGCCAAGTTATTGTATAGGAATCACAAGGCAGCTACCTCAGGAGGAGAACCTGGCAACTGCTTAACAGCTTGCAGCAACACTACAGAGCAGCATGAGTGAAGGTGAATATGGAATCCAGTGAAAATGGCAGTTCAAAAGGACACATTGATTTGTCACATGCCTTTCCTCCTCTCTCACTGTCCTGCCCATCGGTATTTTCTTCTGCTGCCAACAGTTTTGTATTAATCTCTGAGCTAACTGAAGGCTCCTTTTACCCATAAATATCACCTGTTTGTCCCCATTCTGTGTCTTGGTGCCTCTCTCCCAGAACATCCACACCGGTGTTTTGTCTCCCTGGCTGCTGGTGTTTCCAAGCTGCTTCTCACTTTTCCAAAGAGAGTTAGAGGGATGCACTGTTTGGCCCACTGTCATTTTTCCTCGGCTGGCTCAGTCTATGCCTGCTACAGTGCTGCCAAGGGAAGAAATGAAGATGAGTTTATTCTGTATATGTAAATATCCCACTGGCAGCGGGTGAGGCCTGGCACAGTCTTAGGCCCTACTGCCTGTTTGTTATATGACACTATTGTGTCTGTCACCACTGGTTTGGGAATCTCACAGACTCACCTTTCCAGTAATATGGAGTGACCTCTGCTGGACAGCAGGGGTGTTGTTGTCCAGCCAGGGTCCATCCTTGATCAACATATTAAAGGACTGCAGGAAAAGTGTTTCTATGTGCATGAGAGATGAGTTCCTCTGGTCTCTCTATCCATCCTCTCCCTAGCCACTCCCAGGAAAGTCACTCTGCTTGGACTGACCACACTGCCAATAGCACACAGAATTGGGATTGTATTATTGCGCAGTAAGCAGCTCAGTGTTTGGACAATGATGCGTGGAGAATGGATTTCAGGGAGATTAGCTCACAGTCCCTGACAAGTCTCACATGAGGACAGTGGGTTCAGGAAGCAGAAAGGGTTGGTGAAATGAATGTATTCCTCTGCAAAGCACAGGACAGAGAAGGAATGGTAGGGTGCTTGGAAACCTGTGATAAAAACCCTCCCATGGGAAAATGCACTTGGTTGCATGATGTTTATTGGTGCTGAGAGGAATTTAGAACATTTCATCCATCTCACCTGACACATCAATCATAGAGTCTGTTTGATCCTATTCAGGTTCATACACCACACCTCTCACTACGGTATCTGAGCACCTTTGAGGATAAGCGAGACTAGAATAATCGAGTTGTTAGTTGCTGGTTCCTACCAAAAATCATGGGTTTACACCTAGCAAGCTATAAAAATAGGAGTCACTTGTTTCAAAACTCAGCTGCCCACCCCCTTTTAAAAGTTCAAAATCCAGATTTATGCCACACTTGCTTACGATGCAATTGGAGTATCGTCTCCCGCCCTGAGCCCTGTAGTCGATGGCAACAGGAAAATCAGGGGCAACATAGAAACACCATAAATTATCCAGGCACACTGGCCCCATGGTACCCACCACAGATGTGGAGATGAACCTGCCACCTTGGTATATATATGGGTGTATTTGTGTGAAGGGGATGTGGAAAAAGCAATGGGCCAGCTTTGGGACTGAAACTGAAGTCAGTTGAACTGTTTCTCTTTTCTTCCCCCAGCCGTGGGCGATTGCTTTCTTCTAAATGATTATGGCTGATGAAAAACTGACATGATTTACCATTGGAGGCCAGGACGGGAACTTAGCTCATTCCTGGCATTGCTCAGATGGTCCCTCACCTGGCCGGGGGTGAAGAGCTGAGACTCCATAAAGGGCCTTTCATTCTGGCCAATGGCTCTCCCTCTCCCGCCCTCCATCAGTCCCCTTCTTTTTCTTCAGGTGACTCTCCAGGAGGGATGGGTCCCTGAGAGAACCGTGGGCAGCTGGGATTTCCAGCTCCCGAAGGGCCTGCTCCAAAAAGGATTTGATGCTGGAGAGTGAAACTGACTCTTCTATAAACTCCCTCCCCATCCTCCCATCCCTGCTTTTGTCTCCTTCTCTCCTGTCCCTCCCTCTCTGCCCACCTACTGCATCTTTCTCTCCCCTCCCTGCTTCTCTCCCTCCCTCTCTTTTTCTTTAACCTCTTGTTTGATGCTGCCCGGTGGGGGGGTTCGTTCCCTCTCCGGCTGGGGGGAGCATTCCAAGGGCCTGGGGGAGGGGATGGATGGAATATTATGCTAATGCAGGGAGATGGACCCGCCTTTCCCCCTGCCCTCGTGGAGCTGGGGCTGGTGAGGAGACAGCAGCAGGGGAACTGCAAGTAGGGTACAAAAGAGAGCCAGGGAGAGGTGGAGCGGACAGCAGCGGCAGCCTCTGCCTCTCCAGCGGGCAGAGGGACAGGGGCGCTCTCCTTCACCTTGGCTGCCCTCACCCTGTCTGTTTATTTATAGGATTTCCGACTCCCCCTTCCCGCCACTGGAAAGTTTCACCAGCCTTTAAGAAAACCCGTCCGTGCAGCTTCTCCTGCGCTGGCGGATCCTCCGCATCTCCCGAGCCCAGCAGCGGAGATTCGCCTCCGCTGCTCAGTGACAAGGCGGGGGAAGGTTACAAGGCTGGCGGCAGCGCTCCCTCGCTCGCGTTCTCCTTGGAGGGGCAGAAGGAACATGAGCAGGACCCGTGGAAACTCTCTCTCCTGGGTGTTCGCCTACCTCTGCCTGGGGACGTTGGTTTCTCCGACGGATGCCAAAGGGACCTATTACCACCACCCCGCCCCTGTCTCTTACAGCAACAGATACAATCTTTATACCTCAGGATCTAGCCCTCAGCTCAGCCCCGGGAAGCCCATGGGGAAGCACAAGTAAGTGTGGCTCGTCTTTCTTTTCAGCGCTGTCTCTTTCCCATTGACTAGAGTGGAAACCGCCGGCGGCTCGATTTCACCGCGGATCGGTTTCATGTGAACGGGGGCTCAGAGCTGCCCGGGAACTCGAAGCTACATTTCTGGTCTGGGCAGCGAGCTACCGATCCGGAGCGGCGGTTGGAAAGTGCCTGTATTTCTGCATTGACTCTGGAGTGCTCAGGCAGAAAGGCGGGGCGGGGCGGGGTGGGGAGAAGGGAGCCGGATTAAAAAGTGTAACACCCCCGCTCCCCCTTCATTTGCTCTACAGGCGCTTGTTTGGCCAGAGCTCGCTCCACCCGTGAAAAAAAGGACCGATGTGGGGTTAGGAGTAAAGACACATCGGAAAGGAGCGATCGATGGGTCCAGAGAGCAGCCAGAGGGTCCACAAACCCCAGTAACGTTTTCCAGCTGCCGCCCTTAAAAGCTCGGTCTGAAGCTCTAACGCCGCTAGCCACAGGTGGCTACCGGGGAAAGAGCCCGCCTAGCCCTCACCGTGTACCGCACTAGCTCCTGGCCAGCAATTTGTACCATTGGTGGCTGCCGGCCTTGGCTCCTAGGGCAGTGAGGCGGCGTTTGCCGCGGGCTCCTGGGGCTGAGGGGTAGAAAGGGGGTCAGTCAGTCTCCCCAGCTTCCTCTCCTGAGCCTGAACTGGAGGCTGGCGAGGGGCTCTTTGGGAGACTTGCAGGGCTCAGCTGTCGCCCCCAGAGCTTCTGGTGAACTTGCAGCGCTCCATGGACTCAAGTGCTGCTCTGTCTCTCCTTCCCCGGCCCCTCCCATTTATAATACTCTGCCCCATTAGCTGCTGCACCCATTGGCATCCACTGGTGGGAAATGCCTCCAGCCCCAGGCAGGCCGGAACGGGCCCGTGTCGTGCGCTAACCCAGTGTCATCCCTCCCTGGCACCTCTCCCTGTGCCCTGTCCTTTTGGAGGGGGGCCATACGGAGGAGGAGGATGCTTTGCTTCTGCTGCTCAGTCCCTGTATAGTGGGGCTACTTGGGAGCTGAGCTGGGGAGCCAATATCAGCTTCGCCCTAGACATGTGCTCAGCCCCCCTCCCCCGTCCTCTCCCTCTTCCTGCACCAGCCTGCCCACCTCCTGAGTCCTGGGAAGGGCTGAACTGCAGGGAGGGACAATTATCTGGGGGAGTGCTCTGGCCTGTGCTATGCAGGAGGTCAGCCTGGATGGTCACGATGGTCCCTCTGGCTTCAGAATCCACAAAACTCAACCTTGATCCATTCAATGGGAGAGCTGGATTGTCTCTTCCCTTCATTTTCCAGGGAGCTCAGAGAATGGCCTGTGCTGGGTGGAATCCAAATCCCTAATCTCTTTACTTTGGCGTGAGTTTCAGGCTCATAAAAACAAGGCGCTGATAATACGAACTCTAGCCCAGCATAGAGCAAACAGGGCTGGGGAGGCTACACCCCTCTCTAACCAATGCACCAGTCCTGACTGGCCTCCCCCTGTTATTCCAGACTTGGGCTCTTCTGCTCCGGGTGGACTGCCCCTGCTGTGTTAGCCCTTCTCCTCTCCTAAGCCACCGCTGCCTGAATAATGTGAGATCTGGGACGTGTCTAGAAGGGTGCCTTAAGAATGAGGCTGAGACCCTCAAACTCATTGCACGTGTGACTGAAAGGTGAAGGTCCCAAGGCAGCAGCTCCCTGGGCTTTGGTCAGGATGCAGGTGGTGGCGGGAGAGTTGAAGCCGTTCCCTCGCTTGGGGCTGAGCAGCCAAACACCAACAGAACCATTTCACCTTTGAAGAGCTGTTTGCCCCAGCCCCATGAGCTCACTCATCCCCATCTGCTTTATCCCATGGACCCACCATATGCATCTCAGCCTTTGGCTTTGTCCTTGCACCCTCTTCTCCCGCCGCGCCATCTGCTGTGTCCCTGTGGCCTTAATCCTTCTCCTCTCTGCACTTCTCGGCTATCTCTGCCCCATATTCTGAACTTCTCAGCACAGCCCCATCTGCTTCCCCCCACAGCCCAGTGCTTTGCTGGAATTGCCTCAATGTCCCTCTGTTCTAGCACTACTCTGTACTCTTCCCACTGGGCCTGCCTCTGCTGACCTCAATCCCTCGCTCCAGCACCCAGTTGGATTGTGTTGCACTTGCTGCCCCACTCTGGCTGTCTTGCCTCCCGTATCCGTCTACACTTGGTTACAGTCTGCACATTAATCGAAATGGTGGCGTTACTTGGCAGCACGTTCCCAGAGTGAGAAAAAGAACGTGTCAAAGCAGGCTTGCCTAACTGGACATCCAAGGCAGAAGCAACCTGGGTTCTGTTTGATTCACTCAGTGGCTTGCTCAGTGCAGGCATTGTGCCTACAGGCGGAGGCCTGGGATCCTACCTTTTTGCAGTCACCAGCCATTCCATCTCCCAGTTGTGAGAAAACTCCTAGCATGAGCTACCCAGAAATCTCCCTCTTTTTCCTACTGTCGATAGCCATGCTGCACTCCACTAGAGCAAGCTGCCCATTAAGGCTGGGGGCAGTTCCCATTACTGACATGGGTGTAAGGCAAGTAGATAGTCCTCACCACCACCACCCCAGCCTATGGTCCTGTCTTCACTGGACATGGAACCAAGTGTAATCCACATTAGATGTTACTAAGACCCTGTCTCCACCATAGGAACTACCATGGTGAAAGACCTGGTTGCAATACAGTTGTCCCCCAGCAAAGGTAAGAGGTGAGTCAGCCTGGCAATGTAGGTGGGATGAACTATGACTGAATCGTGTTCTCAAGCCATGCTAAAGCTTGGACATTTGCAGAGCTGTGGGGAATGTGGTTCAGTCCTGCCTACACCTCCAGGCAAGGTTTTAGAGCACTGCTGGAACCAGGAGCAGGGGAACCTGTGCTCTGTGCTTATTCTGGAGTCAATCTGGCAAAAATCTGAAGCAACCCCCTAAGGACAGGGGCGGCTCCAGGCCCCAGCACGCCAAGCGCGTGCTTGGGGTGGCATGCTGCGGGGGGCGCTCTGCCGGTCACCGGGAGGGCGGCAGGCGGCTCCGGTGGACCTCCCGCAGACGTGCCTGCGGAGGGTCCACTGGTCCCGCGGCTTTGGTGGAGCATCTGCAGGAACACCTGCGGGAGGTCCACCGGAGCCGCGGGACCGGCAACCGGCAGAGCGCCCCCCACGGCGTGCCGCCGTGCTTGGGGCGGCAAAATGGCTAGAGCCGCCCCTGCCTAAGGACCTGTGGGACTAACCTCCAACACTGTGAGAGTGTTTTAGCAGACAGAAGGAGCCCTTGCTTCAGGAGCCTAGCCACTAAGTGCATGGGGGAAGCCAGCAGCCAGGAAGAGTCCTGTGCTCTGGGAGCCTCTCCTGAGAGCTTGGGGAGAAGGAAACAGCCAGGTGCATGGGGAAGCAGACAGCTCAGATCTGTCTTGCAGCCCAGGGCTCCAACCCCAGAGTGTAAACATACATAGGAGGTGGAGCTGAGCTTCCACAAGGTTGCTGAGCTCTAAGCCAAAAAGCTGAACCTAGACTTCTCAAGCTTTGCTGGAGACGTGCAGTTATTTAGCTGCATCCCATTGATCAAGGTGAGAGATATTTGGATGCATTCATGCCCATCTTGTGGGAAATGCTGGTACTGAGATCTCAGACCCTGTCCCAGTGTAGCTATTGTACTTCCTTATGTTTGCCTGGGACAGCACTCAAGTCGCAGACAGCAGCATGTGGGTGAAGAGCTAGGATGAATTTATTTCCTTTCTTGATTGTTGTTCTGGGGTTGTTGTTTCAAGTGAAGGGTGGGGAAAGCCCTTGACGTGAGGGTCTCACATGAGAAGGGTACGTGTACAGCGTATCAGAGATAGGAGAACCAGCTCAGATTTAATCAGAACCCGCCAAACCCTGGGGCCTCTCACTCATTTGAAAATGTTTGACTGACTGGCTTTGCCTGTTCTCACTGCCAAGTCACAGCCAGGAAGGGAAGCAGCAGGACCAGAATACAGCGGGGAGCAACTAGCTTAGTGATCTTGCTGACCCAGACAACTAGAAAGCCCTGGAGATCTTGCAAGCTGATCTCCTGAGAAAGCCTGAGCAAAGACATTCAGGCACAGTGAAATGAGCATCTGCGATCCTGCCAGCCCTGGGCAGATGGAGCTCCTGCAGGCTCAGGGAGAGTTCTGCACAGATAGCCCGCAACCAAAGATCCGAACCCCTCCCCGGAGGGGAACAGTGCAGGCATGATCAATAAAGCTCAGCGTTATGTACCTCGCTGTCAAGACTCAGGGCTTGCACTGAAGGAGCTCCTCATGGCTTGGGACCCAACGTGTCCATCGCTACTGTACGGCACAGCTCCTCAGTGCAGCCCCAGTGGTTTTACACACAGCCTAATGCACCACGAGGCAGGGCCCTCTGTTATCATGCTTGCATGGCATGATATTAACTTGAGTGGTCACAAGGAGGCTTCAGGTTAACAAATGCAGAGGATGAGCACAACACGGAATCCAGGCTGGGGCATCCAGGTAACATTCATCTATCCCCATTCCTTCCCTGGAGACCCTAGCACCCAGCTGCGTGTGGAGCAGTGGGGGTCCCCTCACTCTGAGCTCTCTTGCTGTGACTTTTCCAGGTCAGTGGTGTTAGCTAATTCATTATTCCAAGTGAATGAACAGGTGGAGGGAGCCCTCTAGCAGTCTAACCCTAGTGGAGACGTTAGTAGCAAATGCTAGCCAGGTGCAGGTAAACTCTGGACTGGAGGGTTTTTTGAGTCTCTCCCTTGGAAATGGACTTTGGTAGCAACGCCCCATTCTCCTTCCCTTTTGGGGGATTCCTGGCTGCTGTTTCTGGGCAGTGGTTTGACTGTGTTCTGCTTTGTTTCCACTGCAGGAGCTACTGTGCGTACGTGGTGCAGAGAAATGTGACGTGCACCCTGCAGGATGGGGTGGAGAGCTACGTGAAGGCAGAATATCACAAGTGCAGCTGGGGGCCCAAGTGCCCAGGCAAAGTCCTGTGAGTACATGTTGGACGTAGCCATGGGAGTGGCATGGTAGGATCCGATGGTCATTTAGACCGAACGCTTGCCCTAGTGTAACACATACGGAAATAGGAGTGTGCTGCTTTCATGTCACTGTCCCAGGGCTGGGCCACATGCCTCCAGCATGGATTAAGCTTATCTGGCTTTCTGCATACACTAATGATGGGGAGGCAGTGGGTTTGTGTCTCTGGAACGTGGGCGTAGTGGACATTGCATCAGAAAAAGAGGTCCAGTGGAGGGGATACTAGCTGGGGCTGCTCATCCCCAGGAGCTCAAAGCATTGACCTTTCGGTTTGAGTATTAATACCCTCTTTGACAGATGGGAAACAGTGGTACAGGGAGGTGAAGCAACCGTGCCCAGAATCACACAGTCAATCAGTGGTGAAATCATGAACAGAACCCTGTATACAGTGTTCATTTCTGGCCAGCCCATCTCAAAATATACAGAAGCAACAGAAGGCGGTTCAGAGACAGGCAGACAGAGCTAAGAGACGTCTGCATGAGGAGAGATTGGAAGGTTGGGGATGGTTTAGTTTAGAGAGAGAACTGAGTGGACATGTTAGAAGTACACAAATATGAAATGATACAGAGATGATAAATCATAATACTACCCAGCTCATATACAGCACTTTTCATCCATAGATCTTAAAACGCTGTACAAAGGAGATTTGTAAAATGAAGTTAATGATACCAATGGGGAAACTGAGGTAAAAAGCAGCAACATGCCTTGTTTAAGGACAGCAGCCAAGCCAGGAACAGAACCCAGGTCTTCTGAGTCCCAGGCCAACATGCCAACCACTAGTCCATCCTGCCTTTCCCTGGGAGCATCCTGGTCACTATCTCACAGCACAGAGAACAGCTAACAAGACATTTAAAACAAGTCAAAGGAAATACTTTTCTTTGCAATGCACTACAAATCTGTGGCACTCATTGCCACAAGGCACCACTAAAGTCAGGAACCTAGCAAGACTCAGAAAAGGATTAGACATTTTTACAGATGGTACAGTAAAGTCAATCACAGTTGCATTAGATAAGGTAAAAACATAAAGGATACAGCCCTTCATACTTCAGGGCATAAGCCAACCACTACCTGCCTGGGGTAGGAAGAAACTTCCCTTTAGGGGACGACATGCCGTAACGCTCCACTACAAGGGGCGGGTGAGGGCGGGCTGTTTCCACCTACCTCTGAGGCAACTGCTGTTGGTCACTGTAGGAGACAGGATACTGCTACTAGATGGATCCATTGGGCTGACCTGGTTTGGCAGTTAGTATGCTCCTCTGTCTCCAAAGCCCCTGAGCTAACCACTGGACATTGATGCCATCACCTGAGGCTCCCTGGTCTCATTTCCTAGAGCTGTCTCTGAGTGACTCAAGGAAGGGGGGGCAGCACAGACCCCATCCTTTTGACCCAGGAGCACTAGCCAGGACTCCCTCTGGAGTCCATGACTTCTGCTCCTTAAGCAGCCTGAGGGAATGCAACCATAGGAGCTCACTGCACTATGACCTGGAAGTGAACCCATGTCTCCTTGGCAACAGCACCCAGCCTAGTGCACTAACCACTAGGTCCCTGGGCCAGCCAGACTCATGGGACAAGACAAATGTGGGTTTTCCCTTTCCTTCTCCCATAGTGCTGCTCCCTTGGAGGGAGCCGGTCCCTGGCCGAGCCATTAGGATGCTCAGGGCTAGAACAACTGCTCTGAAGAGCGAACAGACTTCCAAAAGCAGATACCCTTAGTTTTTTATTTCCTTTTTATTTTATTTTGGGGGGGTTCCATTTAAACCCAAATGCATTGCTGCCCCTGGGGAGAGAAAGGACAGGGACCCAGATGCCTCAGACCTACCAGCACACTGCTCCCACTGGGGAGATAAGGGGCAGGAGAGAGTTGTGTGAGGGAGGGATCACTCAAGGCCTCTGTCCCAGGTAGGGAGCAGAAGGGCAGTCTCCGGTCCTGCCCAGCCCCAGCAGTTTGGAGACACCACTAGTGGGTTTGCAGTTTGGAGACCCCCCCGCACCAGCACATCTCCCACCCTTCTTTCCAACCAACCCTACCCTCTCTTCCCATCTCCCACCAAGAGGATGAATGGATGAGGCCCACCTGTGGTGTGATGGTCTCTGGTGGGTTATGCACTAATGTTACCCACAGGCTCTCATCCAGTAGCCCCATCCCACCAAAGGGCAGCAGGAATGAAATCAAGTCACTGTCCCATTGGTGGAGTAAGGCAGCCCAGTGCAGATGTATCCACAGTGTCGAGACTGGGTGAACTCATGTGCTTTATGGAGGTGGCTTGATAGGTCCCCCCCTCCATGGCACCTGCCTCAGTTCATCTGGCAAGGATTCTAAGCAACTGCACTGTAACGGCTGGTGGAGAGCTGGCTGGGGGGAGGGGGTCAGCAGAAAATTCCAATAAAAATTAAAATAATGTTGGTTTTGCCAACATTTGTCATGAAAATTTACAGAAACATTTTAATCTGGAACCATCTGCCACAGTGCCTCCTGCTCCCATTCTTTTCTAGGCGGTGGCTCTCTCATTGGCCTATATCTCCCATGAGGCATCACAGTGAGGAGGAGTTGGTGCATCCTGGGAGTTGTAGTCCTGGAGGGGAACTTCCTAGAGAAGAATGGGCAACTGAACTACAACTCTCCCGAGGTACTGGAGCAGCATATTTTGGTTGTCAGGAGTTAGTTGTTGGTTTTTCATCTGGTGTTGGGGGTTTTTTGAGGAAAAGTCCAACATTTCTATGGAAAAGAGACAATTTTGGTGAACATTTTCATTTGTCAATAATCCAATTTGATAGAAAAATTTTGACCAGCCCAAGTCCAGGGTTCAAATGCAGAGGGGGAGAAAGTGTAAACCACGGAAAGGGAGCCTGCTGGTTTCCTGTACCAGGAAAGTATTTTTAAACTCCCTGCCCTCTAGTAATGGTCCAAGGAAAAAACCCTGCTGTTCAGCAAATCTAGGGCTGGAATGAGACGATTTCCTTTCTGCTTCTCTACATCTGCATCCAACAAGCTAAGGACTTGTGTGGACATTAATTTGGCCTCACACTGCCTGAGAGCTAAGCAGGATTGTGATCCCATCCCGCTCTCACTGATGGGCAAGCTATCCCTGGGAGGTTAAGGATCTGAGTGTCAGAGCCCCCACATCTCACACTGAAGCCCGGGGCCTGAAAAGGTCTTTCACTGAGTTCAGCACATCGGGTGCATGTTGGGTGCCAAGTTCTCTTGGAAACCTGGCTGGCAGCTCAGCAGCAGGGCTAAAGCAGAACCCAGGAGCCATGACTCCCAATCTTTGCTATGCTCCCTGGCAGAGAAATTTTGGTAGTGTCAGTTGAGTAGGAGGAGAATGAATGAACTCCAGCAAAGGCAGGGAAATCCCCACATTTTCCCCCTCCCTCAAAAATATCATGACCACTAGGAACCTCACAGTTGTCACTATGCTGCATTCTGTAGCTTGCATGGGACTTCTGTGAGATTGGGGAGGGGGAGAACTCAGCCCACTTGAGCTAAAGGAGAATCTCCACAAGCTGATAGCAGTATAGGGCCTATGACACACCATTTTGAGTCTATCCGGTGGAAAGCAGTAGTGTACACATAAAAGCCTGTTCTTTATATGCATCCATAGTTAGCCAAACTCACTCTCAAGCATCTGGGGGTGGCAGGCGTTCACGCAGGCTTGCTGGAACAATTTTCATAGTGGGGGTGCTGAGACCCATTCTGTACACCTTGTATATAATGGAAACCACTTCAAGTCAGGGGTTGCTGCAGCACCCTCCTGCACCCCTAGTTCCAGCACCCATGAGTTCACCGCACTCGGACACGGGTATGAAAGCTCCTCCTAGGTTCTCCAAGCTGACACTGTGCTGCACAATGGCACTCACACTACCACTGCAGCAGTGGGGCTAGACTCTAGCTCTAAAAGTTCAGCCCAGCCTCCGCCACTTGAGCCAAGGAGGGTTACGCTTCTCCCTGAGCAGGATCTATGACATAAAGTTGCACCATTCAAATGCTCCCCCCTAGAGGGCAGCAGTTCACAGGCTGTTTCTGCTAGCCAGCCACTTGGTAACCAGCCCCACTGAGCACTGCCCTGCTCCCACTCCCCACTCCCTGGCCCACTGTATCCCTTCAAACACACACACTGAACCAATGGCATTTGCTGAAAGAGGCTGCATTGGCCAGCTGTACTTTTTACACCGCTTGGAATGCTGCACACAAGAGAGGCAGTTTTTCCAGGCACTGTTGATCCAGCTGCAATAAATACTTCCTGTTGCTGGCAGTCAAGGAGTTGTGGGGTGGGTTCCTAATTGCAGAAGGGCAGCGTGTTCCCCATCGTGAGTGGGGCCAGAGGGCAGCGCAGCAGGGCTGGGAGCGCCTCGTGCGCCAGACGCCTTGCTCGCCCCATCCCGAGTTCCACTTACAATCCCCCGCCTCTGCCAAATGCAAAGAGCGACAGGCTGCAGCCCAAACGTCTGCTCAGAGCCGAGGCGCTGGCTTGTGCCAATGTTGTTATGGACAGTGGCTGAGCTCGGCAGCTTTTACTGCGCACCACGATATTTCCGGGCAGGCTTAAACACTCTATAAAAAATACCATAGTAACTTGGAGGCTTCTGGAGGGAGGAATAATAAAAAGCGAGCTGCTTTTTCCAGCCCCTGCTCCCTCTTTCTGACCCTCGCTTGTGTTTCCAATTGAACAAACAGCAGCTCACGGCAGGTTCCTGCGCAGTGTGGCGTTCCGTGGGGGCTGGCCAAAAGGAGCCTGGAGGAACCATCCGCTGAGCAAAACCCTTCCCAGTGGACAGGGACTCACGGGAAAAAAACACCAACCAGAACAAGCCCTCCTTTCCCAAGCACATTGAGAGCAGCTGAACTAGAGCAGCTCTGTGATGCTCTCCCTTTGGAGAAGGTGCAGCATTTTGTGGGTGTGTACTTAGCCACGTACATATAAATCAGTGCCTGTATACATCCACCTGTGTATGTACTAGGGCATGTATGTAGCTTATACACCCCCTCCAAGTGAATACAGGCAGAAGTGCAGGAGATGTGCACATGCATCCATGGCTGTGCGTGTCAGCTCATGCCTTGCACCTCACTTAGCCATGCATGTCAGAATCCCTTGTATCAGTGCATGTCTGCACTTGTGTGCATTAGAACATAAGGTGCTCCCCCGTGGGCGAAGACATCTCCTTTTGTGCTTGACATCTGGGTAGCATATTCCCCCTACCATGCAGTAATGCACATGCAGAGTTCTTCCAAAGTGGAGTGGAAAGCTGAGGGGCCCAACTCAATAAATGTTTGAGACAGCTGAACATTTTCAATGTCGCCGTTTTCCACTCGAAAATGCTGTCGGCAAAATCAAAATGGTTCCCAGGAATGTTGATTTCAACTAAGTTTAACAGAGAAAAATTGAAACTATTTCAGTCAAAATGGAGTATTTTGTTTCATCTTTCTCAGTTTTTCTTGTTTTGACTTAATTTTTTTGACATTTATATTAATATGATTATATTAATATATTTGTATTATATGTAGCATGTTTCAACGGTGGCAAAATGTTTTGTTAAGGTGATTGCAATGTTTCCAAAGTGAAATATATCAGACTTTCAATTCCATGGTAAATTTCAACTTTTTGTGCCTACTCGGACCAAAGGGAATTTCAAAATATTAGAATTTCCTGCAGAGCAGCACTTCCATTTTCAGAGCAGCTTGAACACTGGTTCAGCTCACTTTGGGAGCAAAGATTTGGGTCCGTTTTCATTCTGTTCCAATTGGTTCCCATGCTCCCCGCTCATACAAGGTCACTGAAACTCTGGCAGGGATGAGGCCTACAGAGAAACGGGGGAGTTTATTCCTGTTCTAATGCTAGCTGGTGAATTCACATTAGTGACACCACTGATGAGGTAGAGTGAGGGGAAGATGAGGTAGGATTGAAGTAGAGGCTCTGCTGTTTGAAACGTGCAGAGGAAGGATGGCCAGTTGTTAAATCCCAGCTCTGCGTTCTAGGGTCAGCTCTCTGCCCCATTAAGGGGCCCTAGGATGTGTCTCTTAAGCCTCTCTCCCACTTTCCCCTTCTGTAAAATGTGGACAGTAAAATGTGCCATGCAGGGATGTTGTAAAGCTCCCTCCATCACCGAAAGTGAAGGACTTTGGGAGTCTTGGCTGGCAGGCAGTGAGTGAGGTGAAGAGGGTTATAACATCCATCCAACCCACAGTGCTTCCCATGAGGGGAAAATACAGATATTGGGCATTGCTGCCCCCTACTGCTTAAAAACAATCAGTATTTTAGAGCAAATACAGGAAGTTTATTGTAACGATGTTCCCTCCTAGAAATGTTCTCCAAAATACAGCCGTCTTTCTAAGGGTATTTGACCAGCCCTGTAACATTCCACAGGAAAGATCTCCCATGCAAGTCTATGGCGTTATTAAAAAACAAACTTTGGAAAAGGTTTCTCTTTTAAATTCTGTAACATTTGAGTCATTTCCACCACTGCCTCTGAGTTTTTTCTTTCTTACACAGGCAGTCATTTACTGTGTATTTGTTCAAGCTTTAGCAAAACGAGGCCCAGTGTTGTTGCCCTCTAGCTGCTATAGCAATACCTAGGTTTAATAATACAAATTATATTGGTAGTGGTCTTTGATTTTCAAAGTGAGAGGCCCAGCAAAGCAAAGAAAGAAAGGTGCATAAGCCATCCTTTGTGTGTTCTGCCCCTTCCATCCATCCAGGTCTTGTCGATCTGACTGTAAGCTCATGGGGGGTGGAGAGCTGTCTCTTGCTCTGTTTGCACAGTGTATTGTGCAAGCTCTGTTGGGGCCTATATGGCAGTTACAGCTGGACCTAGATCCACCCACATGATAGTGGCATTTCTCTTTCCAGCCCACACACTCACGGTTACTATTTATCATCTCCAGCATGGCAAGAAAGGTGGCTGATTCAGCCCCTCCCCCCTTATGTATAAAGTGCTCAAGATCTAGATTTCAGCTCGTGACTCTGCTCTCCCTTCCCTCATCTCCAAAAAGGTACCGCACCTTCTACAGACCCAAGTACAAGATTGGCTACAAGACAGTGACTGAGCTGGCATGGAGGTGCTGCCCAGGACTCATGGGAGAAGGGTGCCATGACAGCCCTACCGATCAACCAGGCCTGCTGCCCCAGCGCCCCAGCCCTAAGATTCCTCCTGGTCACAAGCTGTTTCCAGGTCCTAGAGTTCCTCCCCATCCCCAAATCCACCCTGAGCCGTTTCCAAGTCCAAAGAACCACTATGGTGAGTGATTGAGCCCTCCCTGGGGAGCTGTATTGCCTTTGATTTCACACCCACAGGTTATGGTTGCACAGAAACTAATGACACAGTCGGCCCCCTTGTTACCTTTCACCAGCACCTGTGCAGTGTCGGTTGTAGCTGGGCTCCTGCAGGGTTTCATGGGGCTGGGTTCCTCACACTCACTGCAGCATAGGTCATTTGGAGACAAAGTCAGAGAATTGTAGGATTCGTAAGCATTTATAAGGCAAGTTGGGTTTTAGGGCCAAATTGATAGAAGGTAATTCAACAGGTTCCAGCAGCCCATTCCAGCTGAGCTAACTTCTGCAGTAGAGCGGCTACAAGGTGCCCACATAAAACGGGCAGCAGGAACTAATGGAGGGTGTTTTGAAATGTACAATACAGTCCCAGCCCTTTAAAAAATTCCTCCCATGTCACAAAAAGGGAGCATCTTGATTATACCACGGCTCAGCGGAAATCACCCTCCAGGCAGGCAATTCCTTGCAGGGCAGGCAGAACTCTAAAGGGCTGGGACTCAACTCTTTGGGAGCAGAGAGGCACATCTTACCTTTCAGAGGGCTGGACCTGAACAGATGCTCCCCTACTTTCTTTGTCACAGCCCTGCTTTTCCAAGGCTGCTCCCACCTGCAATGCTAAAATCAGGAGATTTCCCCAGGGCTCGGGGCTTGTCTGTGTTCTAAACGTGTGCTTGGGGGTGGTGGGAGGTCATCACTGACCAAGTTGCATAGCTAAGTAAGCATGGGGCAATGTGCCTCCCATTCTCTGGGGACGGAGGGGAAAGAGGCCAAGAGGCGGGGCAGGGATTTGGGTTTTGAGCTGCCAGGCTTGCTCACACTTTACCTTGTAGGGAACACAAGGAGAGTTGGTAAGTTCGGGCTTGAGTCAAAGCCCACTGAAATTAATGGGAGACGACAGTAGACTTTGCATTAGGCTGCAGCAGGACACACTTAGCTGGAGCATCTGTACGTACAGCTGTCCTGTAGAGGCTGGGCGCCCTGCTAGAGTGGGTACACTGAAAACACTCCCGGTACCTAGAGTAGCCGCACTGTCTGTCTCTGCTTAGGGCAGCAGGAACCCCATGGAGTGGCAGATACAGAATATTTACATACATTGTACAGCAGAGCAAGAGGGTGCAGAGGAAGGAGGCAGTTCTCTAGAGCTACCTGAGGCAAGTGGGGTGGGACAAGACACTGGGCTTTGCAGCCTCATCAGACTGCTCAAGCCACAGAGGAGCCCTTTCCAGCTACCCACGGCCCAACCCTTGGCCAAATGCAAACAGACATCACTTCTGATCGGGACTGAACCCATCATCCCCCAAAATACAGGCCTCTACCCCGTTTACTATCAGTAAAGAGCAGAGATTACACTTGCTGAATCCAGGTATTATAGGGAGACATGAAGTCAGGCTCAGAGAGCCACAGTCATTAATACACAAAGGGAGCAGAAGAACAGAGACTTTCAGCTATTCACCATCCATCTCCTTGCAGTTATGGCCTGCAGCTATAGACATAAGAACACATGCCAGCTGACTCAGGCTCATGGGGCTCAGGCTAAGGGGCTGCTTAATTGCAGTGTAGATGTTGCAGATTGGCTCTGGAACCATGCGAGGTGAACTGCAGCCCAAGCCAGAACATCTACACTGCAATTAAGCAGCCCCTTAGCCACAGCCAGCGGGCTAGGGCTAGCCACAGGTTTTTAATTGCAGTGTAGACATACCCAGGAAGGCCAGGTGGGCTGCTTGCCATGTTAACCATCTGAATACCAGAAAGCTGAATGCAAGCAACAGGACAGGCGGAAGTCAGAATTAAAGCGGAGAAAGCTTAATTCTGTAGTTGTCGTCGTCGTCGTCATCATCTTCCCCTCTGTTTCTTCTCTGATGTAGGCAGGAAGATACCTGGCATCTTTGGGGACAGGCTGGACCGGCTGGAAGAGGAGGTAAGGCGCCTCTCGCAGTCCTACGACAGCCTGCACAATGTGGTGAGTGGGCTGGGGGACCACCTGCGTCTGGCCATCCAGGAGGACACCAACAAGATGATCGGGTCTCTGATGAACAGCCCAAGCGTGCCCGACTCAACGGTGGGCTTTGGGGTCATTCCCGATGGGATTGTGGATGTAGCTGACAAGGCGGACATCACCACCTATCCACCCGTGGGTGAGATCTTGGCCAAGGTGAGTGAAGTGAGTGACGTGCTGAAGACCAAGACAGATTTGCTCAATGAGGTGCATGGCCTGGTCCTGGACCATGACGGGCAGATCAAACACCTGCTGGAATCAGCTAGGCCATCACCCCTCACCTCCATCGACATGTTGGAGGAGTACGTGGACACCCGGCTGAGCAACCTGCGAGGAGAGCTGCTGGATGGCTTTGAGAAGAAGCTGGTGAAAATCCAGAGCACATGCGACTTCAGGATCAAGGAGGTGCAGCAGCAATGCGAGGAGGAGAAAGCTGCCAACTTGCGGCTACAGCAGACCCTGGACGGCAAGGAACTAGAGATCAAGAAGGAGATCTCCCAGCTGGAGACCCAGATCCAAGGGTTGACCGTGGTGGAGAGCTGCTGTGGCAACCTGAACTACCTCACCGAGCGCATGGACATCCTGGAGAAGGGCCTGCACAGCATCTCAGAGTCCCAGAAGAACCTGCACTCACAGCTCAACGGTGAGTTCTCCACCATCACCCTGGGGAGCCTCGTTGAAGGGCGCTTCGAGGACCTGGAGGCGAGACTCAATGCTACAGAGAGAGAGACTGGCAGCTGCTGCTCCAGCTTGGAGGACAGCATGATGGGCCTGGTGGGGTCAGAGTTGGATGGTGTGAGGACCTCATTTGAGGACAAAATGAGGACCTTGGAGGACAGGTTCATGACCATTGTGGGGGAGCTAAGCAATGTCAGTGCCCCAGCGGGCCTGGATGGAGCCGTGATGCCCTTGCTGGAGGGAGAGCTTGCCAACATGAGGAAGCAGACAGATGAGAGACTGGAGGTGCTGCAGAGCCGGCTCACCACTCTGGAGAGCACTTGCTTACTGGGCTGCGCCTCTGCTTCCAAAGATGTGGAGACCTTCCGGACAGAAATTGAGGACTGCCAGAGCAAGAACCAGGATCTGCTGCTCAGAATGGACAGTAACAACGACCTCCTGCGCAAGTTGAATGCCACCATCCTGGAGATCCAGAGGCGGATTGAGGAGGAGGCAACCGGCTCCCTGCAAGGCGAGATCACCCTGCTCAAGATCAACCTGAATACCGTGAGCAAATCCCTGACAGGGCTCAAGGACTCCGTCTCCCAGTACTCCAACACCGTGCTGCATGTCAACTCTTCACTGGACGAACACGAGCGCAAGATAGAGGACGAGGTGCACTCCATTCAGGAGAAGGTCAGTGACCAAGGCTCGCAGCTCATCTTCAGTAACAAGCGCGTCCTGAACCTGAAAGGCGACCTGGAGAGACTCAAAGCCAGGATCGTGAATGATCTAAGCAACTGCAAGAACGCTGCACACGACCTGCAGAAGGAGGTGGCCCAGTTCGACAGCCGCGTGGCCCAGGTGGAAAACATGTGCGGCGGGCTTGGTGCCATGACGGGGAGCCTGGACATCATCCGTGATGAGCTGGAGAAGCACACAGGCAGCCTGTGGGGCTACATGGACCATATGAACGGGACTTTGGCCTCCCACTCTCAGGAAATAACTGTATTGAAGGACAACTTGCTGGATTGCCAGGCCAAAGTGACAGAGCTGGCCGAACAGGTCACCCACTTGGAAGGTGCTTCAGAGGGGAAGCAGCATTAGCTATACTGAAACCCACCTCTCTTTATCCTTGAAGAACAGAATTAACTTATATCACACAGACTCTACTGTGACAATGGGTTTTTTGTTGTTGTTTTTTTTTTTAAAATATAAATGGAAAGCTGCTATAATCCCTTCTCCCATTTCTTTATTTTTTTTTTCTTGCCTGAGAAAAGTGAAACCCTACAGCCCAAGTCGTCCCTTTGCCATTACTGAACTGGACTTGATGTCCCTTCTTGTCACTTAGCAGCTGTCCTAACAACGTAGCGAGATCCTGGTCATAGCTGGGTGGTTGTTATGTAGTTGTGACCCAGGAATGACCATTCAGGACCAAGCTCAAGGCAGAATCATTCTGGAGGATTGATTGCTTTGGAAAGAATAAAACTCTGTATTTGTAAGGCAGGATGGACAAACTCTGTTCCTAAAGGATCACATGCATCTTACCCACTGGGGCAAAGAGATAGTCAGGGACCCACCTTCACAACACCCACCAGGGGACATTTGGATTTTAACAGGGAAAGCCTTCTAGTATGTACCCTGGGGAATTTTATTCCTCTTTTTGACACAATGGCTTCCATTCTATTCAGCTGAGCCCAGGTTTCTGTCTCTCAACTAATGCCTAAGCCAATTTAAAATTAAACGCATTCCCCATCCACCCACCCCTTTTGACAGGCATCATAGGGGAAATATGCATTAAGACAAACATGTCTATAAACAACCCTCTTCCTCCCCCGCTGCTCCGGAGTGCAGTGCCTTTGCTCAGCTTCCTCCATCTTATCAGTTGTGAGCATGGCATTTTGGGTGAGTCCATTTCAGGACTGTACTGGGCCTGAATTTAATAAGAACAAGGGGTGCCTGTGTGTTTGCAGGCCCAGGACTGCAAATTGGACACAACCCTTTGCTTGTTGCCTAAGTCACATTGTCTCCAAAGCTGAGAAGCCAGGGCATTAAGCCATGATGCCCCCCCCAGCCCTGGGGAGTAATTTAAGCAATAATGGGGCAGGAGATATGTGCAGGTGCTCTTGTCCCATAAATGGCTTTACTGCCCAAGATGCTCCAGGTGTAGATTTGGAGAAATAGGATTTATCTGTTCCCAGGCTGCACAGGGCAATGTGTGTCCATGTCCACTATCCCATCGTCACATAGACAGGAGTGGGCAACTGGGATCACATCCATTTCACATACCGCAGGGCCCCTGAAAGCCTTCTTGGCTAGGTGGCTTCCCTAGGGAGGGACTTTCTTTACCAAGCACAGGCAGGAGGCGAAGGTAAGGGCATGTCTCTCACAGTGCCTTTGAAAGCAGAACCCTTCCTGGTGGGCAGGGGGATGTTAATCAAGGGAAGCTCAACTCAGCAGCATCATTTGGGCTTTTGAGAGATCTCCACATTTCACCCAGTTTTCCAGCTGGGCTGATGAGGCACAAACAAGCCCAGTGAAGCGTCAGATCCTTGAGTGGTTCTGGTGAGCTAGGAATGGGGATTCACCCCACAGTAGAACCAGGAGGTGCCAGGGGCTCCCATGTCTGGGCCATTTCACATTAGTACCATGGCACGTTTGTGACATCCAAGGACTTTATTCTGGTACTCAGACTGGCAGGAGAGTTCCTCTGCTACAAGCTATAGCCCAAGGAACAAGGGGAAAGGTTAAACTCCAGTTTCACATAGAGCACACAGACTGACTGGAACTAGCAGGAACCCCCCTCTGCACAGACAGAGGACAAAATCCAGCTCCCCCTTTGGATATGGCCAGGGTTGCTTGGCTAGGTTGGATTTAGTCACACTGAAAAGAAAGCAGAGTCTCTATTTCAGCTACACTGGCATTGGGTTTGAGGGTCGGAGGGAAGCTACCATTGTACATGCTATTCATGGCTCTAATTTAATCTCTCACACTAGGTGGGCTTCAGTTCTTCTCTCCACCTGCTGCCACCGCAGCCCTGGGCCGTGACTTTCCGCCCCACTGCCCTCTTCCACTCATTTTTGGGCAGTCTCATCCCTTGTCTCCTCCTATTACCACATTTCTTCCCTGTAAACCCATTGCACCTGAGAGTCAGGCACAGGCTGAAACTGGGCTCTGAAAAAAACACCCCCTTTGCTTCATTTCCCCCCCCCCCCCAGCACATGGTAGCAGCTTGCCACACAGAACAGCTGGAAACATCCTTTCCCCTGTAATCCAGGGCTCACGTTAAAGCTGTGAGGGAAGAGCATTTCCCCTTTTTACCAAATAGCTGGGGATGCAGAGCTCAGAGATGATGGTAGGGGTAGGAGCATAGACCTAGGCTGCTCCCTGAGACCATACATGTTATCCAGCACAAATCCATGACTACTCCACCCTTTATCAGCTGGGCTTTCAGTGCTGCATGGAATCAGGCACTTCTCCATGCCTCTACTCAGCAAGGCCAGTCGCTAACAAAGGTGAGAGATGTCTCTCCACTGGGTGGGAAAGAGACCCTAGAGCAAAGCTGGATCATCTCCTGGCCACCACAGAAAAATCCCTTCTCAGCCCATGACTACCTTTAGCTCTCTCAACCCAGAGAAGTAATTTACAGATTGTGCTCTTTGTACTGCTCCATGCTTCCAGATAGCCCTGTACAGCAGTAGTTCTCAACCAGGGGCCTGGGGTCCCTGGGGGGGGGCCACAAGCAGGTTTCAGAGGGTCTGCCAAGCAGGGCCAGTATTAGACTCACTGGGGCCCCAATCAGAAAGCCAAAGCCCCACCCCAAAGCTGAACCCCACCGACTGGGGCTGATGCCAAAGCCTGAGCACCTTAGCTCCATAGGAGTCCTGTGGTATGGAGCCCCAGGTGCCCAATTAAGAGGAAGATAAGCTTGATAGGAGGAGATTTGTTTTATCTATAGCCAGTGTGATAGTCTGCATTTTCAAATAGCAAGTGGCTGAGGGGGAGCAGCTCCCTGGAAGTCAGAGGGAAAGTAGGATGTTAAAGCTAACACAACTGGGGAGGGGGATAGTTTCAGATGGGGCAGGGGTAGAGGCATGTTGATCTCTCAGAAATGGTGCTATATTTGAACTCCTTTCCAGCCACTCACTTGAAGACGCTGACAGTTTGTAGGTCTGTTCCTGGACCATGGAGTTTAAAAGCTAAGTAACATGGTGTTTAAAATGGGCATTTGGTGCTTTCGAAGGAGGACGCAGATTGTACCTGTATCTTCGCTCCCTGTTGGAGGCATGGGGTTCTGGGGCAGTTGTGAAATCCTATTAAAGTCCATTTTGAGGTTTTTTTTTTTTTTTTTTAAACTTTGTACATTTGTTCAGATGTTAAAGCTGAAAGACAGTTTGTACTAAGAACAAAAAATAAACTTCTCGCTGAGGTCTCTGGTATCAAACGACTCCCTTAGCATTAACAGAGGTACAAACGCAGGGCTTAGCTTACTGAGAGAGGCAGACAGGATTGACACACAAGAGTTAATTTTCCATAACAAGTTGGTTGAGGGGTGGAAGTTGGGGGAGGGGGGGTTGTTACAGCAATTCTATCGTTACCTGCAGAATGTGCTTTAGAAAGAGGCTTTTGCTCACAGGAGCATTTGGCATTCTCCTGTTTCTATTTATTTCATAATTAGGTGGATGCAAGAGCTCCTTTCAGCTTGGAAATAGGTGGGGGGAGGGAAGCTGATAAAGGACCAACCTTTAAGCAACTTCAGCCAGCTCTCCCTTGTGACACTAAATTATGACTATATTTTGCAGAGGGCTGAGCACTAGCGCCTGAGCTCTCTGGAAAATCTGGATGCAAGGGTGGGTACTGAGCCCCGTGAACATTCTGGCTTTAAGGCCTGAGTTCTGATGCCGTGACTGCTCTCTAGGGACCACAAGGCGCACAAGAGCCTGGCTTGCTTGTTTTTTAAATGAGCGCACAGGCTGCAGTAAGGTCTAAATGGACATGAGTGCACCTATTTTGTGCCCAGCTGCGCTGGGATTGAGTTCTGCAGGGTGGGGGCAAAGGCAGGGCATGAAATGCATGGCCTCACCTGGCCCCTACAGTGGAAAGCTGCAAACAGCAGAAGCTTCCCTCCCCTGAATTATAGGGACAAGAGCCAATGTGGGATTTGAAACCCATTTTGAGTTCAAGCTCCTTCCATGTGGACTAGATGTGGGCACCTAGAACAAGTCACTCTTGCTCTCTGCCAGTGAGACAGGAGGCTCCTTTTGAAGAGACATCCCTCAGGGGAGCCACAGTTAGAAAGACGGTGAAGAAAGCCTGAATGTGCCCAATGCACCTTTTTGGCTGAGGTTAGAGAGCTTCCATCTTCCCCCAACCTACGTGTCAGGTCAGAACATTTCTGAAGTAGGCTGCAGTACGGCCACAGGTCAGAACTCATGAGTGCTACTCTCACCTCTGCCAGCAACTCACTAGCTGGCCTTAAGCAAGTCACACCTTCTGCCTCAATTTCCCTCTCAGTTAAATAGGAGTCATGCTGGAAAGGCTTAATTGTACAAAGCACTTTGAGATCCTCCCACAGAAGCACAAGGTCATAGAGCAGGGATCAGCAACCTGGGGCCTGTGGCCCACCAGAGTAAGCCCCCTGGCAGGCCGGGCCAGTTTGTTTACCTGCCGTGTCTGCAAGTTCAGCCGATTGCAGCTCCCACTAGCTGCAGTTTGCTGCTCCAGGCCAATGCGGGCTGCAGGAAGCGGCATAGGCCAAGGGATGCGCTGGCCACCACTTCCTGCAGCCCCCATTGGCCTGGAGCAGCAAACTGCAGCCAGTGGGAGCCACGATCGGCTGAACCTGCAGACACGGCAGGTAAAACAAACCGGCTCACCAGGGGGCTTACCCTGGAGGGCCGCGTGCCAAAGATTTGCCGATCCCTGTCGTGCAGGATGAGTAGGAGCACCCGCATGTGGCCTCATCAAATCCAGCAGGCTGTGGATGCAAATCCCAAAAGACCTTTTCTCCTATTAGTGGCCAAGAACATACCCGTTGAACGAGTCCATAGCTCATTTCATTAAATAAAATCAGCAGCACTTTAAATGGAACCTCAACCCCTTTGGGAGGGATGGCAGCATCATTCCACATCTGTATATTAAGGGCAAGCTGCCACAGAGAGGCCAAGGGCCAGGTTTTCAAGAAATACTGAGGCACCTAAAGATGTTGATGGGGGATTTTCAAAGGTCTTACAAAGGCAATACAGCTGGGCCCTGTTGCAGAACCAGGAAGAGACCTCTGTACCAGGTTTCAGCTTCCTGATTGAAGCCCTAGGTAAGCTCATACTGCCTGGTGAACTACAAGCTTTAAAACCAATTCAGTGGCACCTGTGCTCAGGAGTGATACAGGAAACGAGCAGTAGCAGAAGCTATAGAATGAGAGACACATAGGGCTTTAAGGCACTATGTATTAATGCTATTAGTGACCAACTACTTTAATCCTGACCATCTTCAGCCTCCTTAAACAAAATTGAGCAATTAAACTGCACCTCAGCTGATCCAAGCTCTGAACTCTCATTGGTTGCTGGGTAGATTAGGATGGGAGACCCTCCCCTTGAAAAAGCCACATCGTAGGTAGCCATGAAGACAGTCTGAGCACCAGCAAAAATTGTAAATAGCAGCAGCCACAGTGAAGACCCACCAGTAGATCAACCCAAGGGGATCCACCCACCACCCCTAAAACCAACAAGTCATTTCAAACCTATAAGAACCTCTAACATGTATCTGGTTTACAGGAAAAAACATCCAATTCCTACTGAATAAACAAGCTTTAAGTCAAAAAACTGGATTAACCCCACCACTACCCCTTGAAGAGGGGGTTCACAGTCCAGAAGGTGTCCAGGGTTTATTAAATGAAACTCCTTAGCAGCAGTAGAATAGGCAGGTTGTCCATCCTCACCAGGTCTCCATTCTCCAGTGAGTCAGGCAAGATCTTCTATGTCAATGAGCGGCAGTGGAGTCCTCCAGTAGGAGAACTGGCTGTACTCTGGCCACAGCAAAGCAACACTAACACCCTGGCCTACCGGGGGGAAGATTAGCTCCACCAGCTCAGTCAGCCGTTCATACCTACAAGGAAAAAAAGGATCAACATACAGGATTATGAGGCCACGTTTTTCCTCCTCAGCCCTCATCCAGGCACATGAGCCACCAAAAGGTGCTCAAGGCGCACTTTACTCCACAGCCAACGATGTGTTGTGACTAGGCCCATTCAGACCTGGAGTGCACTAGCTTCTCATGCCACGTATGCTGCACAGGCTTTCGTGCTCACTGGCATGCAGCTGTGGCCCACCCACCACCCCAGTGCTGACAACACTGCTACCACAACAGCGCCCGTGGTGATAGGAAATCTGGTGGACTAACTCTGCAGGAGACAGTTTAAGTCAGAGAGGCCTTTTCCCTAGGGAAAGCCATGTGAAGGAAGGAAGCCATGTTTGTTAAACACAGGAAAAATAAGACTTCTTTCCTGGGGTTCAACCTACTCCTAGGATGCTGACTGTGGAGCCCAACCTTCTCAAAGGCATTTCCCCCCTGCCCAAAGCAGCTACTCCTCTAACCCTTCCCCTGTGCAAGAGGAGAGGGACACAGAGCTGGCATTAACCCCTAGTTTATCAGGGATCAGGTAGGGCCCCTGCAACCTGTCACAGAATGTTATTGGTATGAGCTTCTCCATATGAGCCATACAGAAGCTGGACCACAGTAGCTTCCCCACAGTCCAGGCAAGGCTAGGAAAAGCTGGGGGATGGGTATGTGTGTGGAAGACAGGGTCAGAAGCAGCCTGAATAGTTGAGGAGGGAGGGGAAGGTGGTGGTAGGGGCAGCCCATGGTATAGAGACAGTACAGTAGGCAGGCTGGCTTACGTGGATTTCTGGTTCTTGGTGAGCTCCCGGATCAGTTCCCCCTTTGGGTTCACCGTGAATATATGAGACTCCAACAACCCCACTTGCTTGTACGCATCGACATCCTGCCCCAGAAAGATCAACCAGACCAGTTAGAGCCAAGGAAACACTGTCCTGCCCCACCAGGATTGCCCCCTTTTCCCCCCAGCAGGGAGGATGGCACTCACATGGACTCTGTTCCCAAAGGCGGCATGGAAGGGCTGCCCCATGGAGCCAAACAGGTTTCGAATGTCTGTCAAGCAGGCGATTTTGAATACCTCTGGCTTCTTCTCTATCACCTCCCTGCAACATGAGGGGTGGGAGGTCAGGTCCAGACAGGAGCCACTGAGCCAGGCTGGTCCAGGACTTCATTGCACTCCCTTGTTCCAGGGTCCCCCAGGCAAAGAGTCAAGGGGCTGCTGTTGGCCCATCCTAGGAGGGAAGTCCGAGCCGCTCCCCCTACCTTATCTGGAAGGCTGTGACTACACAGGTGATGAGACATGAAGGAGCCCAACCCCCCCACTCACTATCCCCCTCCCCTGGGGGTGACTGTCAGCCAATCAAAGCAAGTACATCTGGAGAGGCAACAGGGGCACCGCACCCCTCCTATTACAGGGGAAGGGGAAGTCCCAGAACAAGGGGCAGTTCAGCTTAGCAGAATAGTGCCAAACACCCCTGGGGGTGAGATTAGAGGAGCCGGGGGCAGATGCTTTGTAAAGCCAGGACCATGCTGCAGACTTTAATGAATTGCTTGGTATTAAAGCCATTACCAGAATCCTGAAAGGAGTGGCTAAGAGACCCAACCCTAGGGAACAGGCCCCTCTGAAGAGGATAAAGCCTGTTTGTGCAGGGATAGGGCTACACCTGCAATGAAACCAGCGTTTGGGTTAAGATGTGACAGAGGTGGGTGGATTACAGCATCTAAGTCCCATTTCATGGGGAGTGGTGGGGAGTGCGTGTGTACAGAGGGTATTAAAGCAGAGACAGGCTGAACGCCCACCAAGGAGATGTTTGGCCAGGAGTTTCAAAGCCTTTGAGACCTTCATCACGCAGCGGAGAGGCTTGCATGGTTCCTAGCACCTGCCCATGAGGGCTTCTACCTGAGCTCTCACGCTGCACCCATCACTGAGGGGCTGCTGGTGCCCACTCAGCTCCTGGGGGAGCCAGGCTTCCCACAGAATGAAGGCCAAGGAGGAGCCATCAAAATAAAGACACGTGGGTGCCAACCCAAGCGTAGCTGTCCTGTGGGTGGGGGGTAAACACAGAACATGGCAGAGAAGAGCTACCTGTGAAAGGCTGAGAAGAGGCTGCTGGGGGCCAGCAGGATGGGCCCCCTGGGGAGGGCACAGCCCTGGTCCTTGACCCATGTCAGGTACCCTTTGGTGATGTGCGCCATGCCAATGGCCCTGGACGAGCAGTAGAGGAACTTGTAGCCATTCCTAGAACAGAGAAGGTAGAACCAGTCAGTCAGACTTGTCTCTGAGCAAGCTGCAGCTTCATTATGTCCCTTGCCACTGCCCCAAGGAGGTGGGACCTACATGCTGGGGTTTGGAGACTGAACCACCCCAATTCCTGCTCCCTGCACCCCACAACAGGCATGCACAAGGGACCACTAATTACATCTGGCAATGCTGCTCTCCATGGGCTCGGGTGCTCTGTCTGCTCACAGGGCACTCGGGTCCAGGCTCCATAGGAAAAGATCATGAGTGGGCTCATCCCAGAGCAGCCACACAAGCAGCAGGTTCTCCTCACTGCCAGTTCCAGTCCTGGAGGTGCTTTGGCAGATCTGCAGGAGGTGGCTCGACATGGACTCACCCCAGAGCCCTCAGCCTTTCACCGCCACAGGTGCTGCACTCCAACACAGAAGGCTTCCGGGTGATTTCCCGGCACCACCCAGGTACAGAGAACGGCCTCCCATTATCCTTTGGCACCTCTGCTAGCTAGAGCATGGGAAGGCAACATCAGATGCAATGCTCAGCGGGGGGGGAGGAAACCAGGAGCACACCAGGGTGCCAGTGGCTACCTACTGCTCTAACCAGGCTTATCAGTATTCAGTGAGCTTCCTGCCACTCCCAGCACATCAACCAGAGCTTGGCACATGCTCTTGAAGAACCCACTCAGCTGGCTGCACAAGGATACCTAGTTATTGCTTTGAGTTATGTAAATGTTAACTTAGTGCAGGGGAGATTTAGTTGACTTCCAGGAGTTTCCCCCCAGTTTAGCACAGGAGGTCACGTGTGCAGCTGGTTCAAGAGGGGAGCAGCAGGCAGGGGAGGCCAACCAGGAGATTCATGTGTCTGTTGGTTTCTCTTATTCAATAGACCAGGTATAAAGGCAAGAGTGGCAGGGTAAAAATCCCCCCCCCCCCTCAAGGCTCAGTTATTCACCTATCCCAGCAGCCCCTTGTGAGAACAGTATGCAAGTGAAGTGGGGCTCACCTCTTCCAGGCATGGAGAGGAATACGGTTTCCTCTTTGTGCCTTGCTCACCAATAGAGGAAATATTCTGAAGTCAGCCAGGCTCACTGCAGCTTCAAGTACACCCAACAACAGGTACACAGCACCCCACAGTGGTGGCTCAGAGATCACACATGGAAATACCAGCATCGGAATACTCTGGCCAATTGAAAAGCAACCCCAATAGGGGCACCACCAGGGATGGAACATGACAGGAGTGCTGTTCTATTTGACAGGACGCACAAAAGACAACCTTAAACCAGATTTAGTTTAGTTAAAACCAAACAAACATTCTCCAGGTCATTTTAAACACAGTTGCCTTTGCAGGTCCCAATTCAGGAGACCTGCTACTGACCAGTTCAGAGGAACATAGGTGAGGGAGGCCTTAGAGCCAATTGCTCCCATTTACATGTGGAAATCACAGAAGTCATTCGATGACTGTGGCCTTCAAGACAGCATCACATGCTTCACTAATCCGCTAGCCAGTCTCCTACATTTGCCTAGGTGTCCTTTCACAACGCCCCTTAGGAGGCTGCTTAAGTCACAGCATGTTTTCCCGAGCCTCCCAACCATCTACCAAATACTCCTCCAAAACCTTCTTCCAGGAAGCCTTCCCACACCCTCTTCCTCAACAAGGCCTTTGTCATAGGCCTGCATTTGGCCCAGTTAGCCTCTCAGCTCTGTGAGGGAAGGTCCACACTAAGTGAATTGTAGAGCTTTGCAGACCTCCATGAACAGTTATATTGTCTTCTAGCTACTAGAGATTAAGAGGAAGCTTTCCCATTGGCTGGTCATCCCTTAATTGCCTCCTACAAAAAAGTTTCTTCCCCAGAACCAGCTGGGTTTGGCCACTGTCAGAGACAGAATATTGAGCCAAGGGGTCATTGCTCTGAACTGACTTGCCAATTCCTACGATTTCCAGAGAACTCCTTGGATATCTACCCAAGCGAGTGAGGCTTATTTACGGTCTGACTGAAAAATTTCCAACAGGAGATGGAGTCCCCTGAAAGGCACTTTTGGAGAAACAGAAAGCAGCTTCTTCACAGGAAGTGTCAGCATCGCTGCTTAGCACATCAGTCACCCGGACGGCTCAGCTGACCACGCTCGCAAACACTGGTAGAGCCATGACCCTCTTCGGTCATTTCCTTGCCAACGTGCAGCCTGGATGGCAAGGACTGAAGCAGGCATGAGGAGCCTTGGAGCCATTAACCCCACAGTACCAACGACAGAGAAGTTTAACACTAAATTGGTCAAGACACAGGATCCTCCAGTAGATGAGGTCTTTATGCCTCCTAGGTGTGTCCCCCTTTGCACTCCAGGCCCCAGCCTCAGGGTCAAAACAAAGAGCTCTGCAAAGTCACTCTACGATAAGGCCTTGGGCAAAACTCGACTGTGGCTTTTAAGGGCATTTTCTGTCAGTCCCCCTCTCCCTCCCCCCCCATGTGTAATGCAAGTAAGGATGGGAAGGAGAGAATGGCTCCTAGGCACAGGTCAGAGGAAATGCTAGCTCCAGCTCTGCCCCCCATCCTTAGCACTGGGGGAGAGAAAAGTTTTAACATAACCACACAGAAGGAGACAGAAGCTAAACGCAGGATGGGCGCCTTCCCCATAAGGGGGCCCTGATCCTGGGGTCCCACATCTCAGTCCATCTGGGCAGGGCCCCTGCCAGGTACCTGACTAAAGCTTTAACTTATTTGATACCTACATGTGGATTTTATGGAAGAGTTTGGCAATGCCCTGGTGGGTCCAGTCTTTTCCCAGATGCGGCAAAATGTGACCCAAAGCATCAGACCTAGAAGGAGAAGAAGAGGTTAAAAATACTCCCTTCAAGTTATATGATTCCCAGCTGGTTTGACAGCAGGCCTCCAGGCATTGGTAGGCTTATGGTACCCTCTGGGACAGGCCCATGGTCACGTACACAAGGCATTTAATGACACATGCTCTCCCTGCAGACAACACAGAGGAGGGCCCCTTACTTGGTGATGGTCCCATCGATATCAGAGATCACCACCTTGTCGTCCCAGTTCCACAGATAGATGGTGGCCTCACAGCGACACGTGCCCTGGTATTGAGTGGTCACACTGAACATCACCTTGTTGGGGCCATCCTGCAGGTTCAGTTTCTTCTACAGCAAAAAGGGAGAAGACACATGGATATTTGTGCAGCGCCTCTCCCCACAGAGGACCCTACACGACACTACCTGTGTGAACACATATTTCACCCCAACACATTTCAATTGGAGAAGACGTTCTGTGCACACCCCCATGTCAAATCTCTTGAAATGCAGCTGTTCCTGGGGCAGACTGTAGTAGCTGTTTAACAGCACACATTAAGCAGCGGTATACACAGCAGTTTTTGCAGGAAGAGAATTGTATCCAGTTGAAGCCACAGGGAAATTTCAGGCATGAAGACTAACTACTAGGGTTGGATTTTGGTCAAGACACCCCTATGGGGTCTTTCTATCCACCAGTGATCAGGACCTCTTTTTCACATCTCAGCCAAGAGTTACTCCTGCAGCCCAGAACCCCCAACCAGTGCCGACCCAGAGGGAGTGGGGACCCACCAACTGATTCCACTTAGACCTTCAAGGAAAATGTCCCACCCAACTAGTGACCATACCTGACCCTGCTTAAGCTAGCAAGATCTAAGGTGATCTTAGGCCTGGAACAAGATGTTTAAGCCCTTTAGGAGCATTAATATCTTGGCCCCACTGCAAATCATCCCTTTAGCATGCTCCTAGGCAGTGGCAGCCCTATTTGAAGAGCCATCTCTTCAGTTTCAGAGAGAGACTGATCTCCTCCCCTTCAGCCTTGATAGCGGAGAACACACACATACAATCTGATCTGAAGAGAGCCTCAGGGATTTCTTGTAGGTGGGAAGAAATTTCTGGACGGTGGCATCAGGTCTCGACACCGGGGATATGGATTCATCACTGGATGAAGGATCCATCTTCCTCCTTCACCCACATGGAAATGGGGAGAGAAAGAAATGAGGCTGTTTCACTGCAGCAGCAACAGGAGCCCTGACTCAAGCCACAGCTACCAGCACAAAAAACAGCCATGTACTGGAGAGAGTGAGACCAGGCTGCAGAGAAGTATAACCAGCCTTGCTCGGGTAGATGGGCTGGCATCATGAAGTGGGGATGGGGGGCCTTGACTGGGGTTGTCATAGGGACTGGAGTCTCCAGAGCTTCAGGTGCGTGGGGTCAGGATATAATGAAGAGCTGAATGCCCCAACATTACCCACCCCTCTTCCCTCTCAAGGCTACGAAGGGGGGGCCCCCCACCACTCCCACATACAGGGGTAGCCATTGGGAAGAGCAATTCACTTAATAAAAAGGAGGGAGAAGATCAGCCCTGTAGTCTCAGCCTACTAGGAAGCCAGCCCAGCCTCCACCACAGACCGATAACTAGCATGAGGGGGCTGCTTACCTCTGTGGGGTAGAGCCCTGCTCCAGTTCTCCTGCGCTGGGTTCATGCTGTGGACACAGGCATTTCTACCATTAGCACCTTTAGATTGAGCTCCCATTGGGAGCTCAGAGGCCAGGAGTAAAGGCTATCTGCTTGGCTGGCTGTCAGAGCGATACTGGATAGCTCTTCACCTTGAGGGGAAAGAGGCTCACAACAAAACCCACCAGCACCTAGTGGGGGTGGGGGAGGAGGAGGAGGAGTCTTACCCAACCCCGGATCTGGGACACAAGATGGGGAGGGGAGAATGAAGATCTGGCCCCCATGGGGGCTACCTTTCCTACCCTAAGGAGCCAGTGCCTACCTTGATTTCAGTCCAATAGCTTGTGGTCTTCACCTGCTATTGCAGAGCCCCTCTTCTGCCCCTCCCCCCATTTCCTTTTATAGTTTTGTTAACTGCAAATTCTTAGTGGGAGTAATTCCAGGCATGCCACCCAGCTCCAGGGCTCATGCTCTTACATGCGGAGCTCCAGCAGTTTGTGCCACACTAACAGCTCAGGCACTAGGGCCGGGTCTACAACACCACTTACTTCAGTGTCACTTATGTCTTTTAGGGGTGTGAATAAGCCACCCCTTTGAGCAACGTAAGCGACACCAACCTACGTGCCAGTGTGGACAGCGCTATGTCCACAGGAGAGCTTTTCCTGCCAACATAGCTACTGCCTCTCATGGAGGTGGATTTGTTATGCAGACGGGAGAGATCTCTCCCCTCAGCCTAGAATATCTTCACCAGGCGCACTACAGCTACTAACTTCCGGCAGCATTGGGGTTCTGAGGATACCACGCAGTGGCCAAGGACACAACCCCTATTTTCAGACGTTACTGCCTCCAGTCTCCACCTCAGCTCAGCTACAAGGCCCTGTTGTGGTTTGGCTTGGGCAGGAGAACGCAGAGGGAGGAAGAAGTTACTCAGCCTCTGCTCAGTCACAGCCACCACACATACCTCCTCAGCAGTCAAGTCTCTCCTCCGCCAGGAAAACCACCACCTGCCGCTCTTCTTGGGCATTTTCTCCTTCACCAGCCGGTCAATGGTGCTCTGTGAAGATGGGAGAGTTTAAGAAGGACAACTCCTGCTGCACAGCAAGTCCTGTCTGAGCCCAAGACTGGAGAACATTCACAGGGCATAGTCACCCAGTTACCTCAGGATGGCAACAGCCAGGCCACTGCTCAAGCATGGAACATAGGCTGAGGGGAAAATTCACAGCATTTACCTTAGTTCAGCTTCCTCCCCAACCCATCTTTACGAGAAGCTGAGGCCAACTGACAAAAGGCCAGAGCAGACTGAATTCTTTCAGAGGTCAGGGGTGTCCAGTTCAGCCCTGTCCCCAGGCAGATGTCACCGAACTGGCCTTTTGTCGAGGGGGCAAGGGAAAGCTTCATTTCCCAACTGCCATGTTTGGGTACTCAGAGTGACATGTAGGTACGGACACTGGGTACTTCAACACCAAAGTGCAGTTCTGGGCTTTGCGTGTTTGAGCAAGGGAGGGACGATTGATGCACTTTTGTGGTCAGGGAAGGAGGGGACTGGGCGTCAGGGTTCTTGGCTCTCACCCCGACTTTGCCCCACACTTTAGTCCCTCTGTACCTCAGTCCCTCCCCAACCCTCATCTATATAGCATATGGGCATTTACAGCTACTCATTACACAGGACTGGCTCCAGCTTTTTTGCCGCCCCAAGCGGTGGTGAAGAAGAGAAAACACACCCCCCCCCACAACCCACACACACAAAAACAAACAAACCACCCCGATTGCGCAGCCGACGAAGAAGAGGAGAGGGAGTGAAGGACCCACTGCTGCAGATCCGGATGTGCCGCCTCAATAACGGATGGAGCGCTGCCCCCTTCTATTGGTCGCCCCAGGCACCTGCTTCCTTCGCTGGTGCCTGGAGCTGGCCCTGTCACTACACAGTGAGGTTGTGAGGCTTGGCAGAGCGCCTGGGACACTTAGGTGATAAATACTATTAGCACAGGAATATAGTTTCCTTAAGGGTAAGGGACTCCACAGGGTCAGAGGAATGCAGTGTTTCTGCCATTTACCTTGGGAACGTTCTTCTGGAATGCCTGCAAGGAGAGGATCATGGGAGCAGCCACTGCCCAGTTATAGTACCTGAAAGACACAAGAAGTAGAGGAAGGCAATTGCACACGAAGAGCTAAAGCCTCAGGAAGGTGGTGGCTAGGCATGGAGAGGCTGCCTGGAAAGGGAAAACACAGCAAGTATATATTTGGTGCAATGGCAGCAGAGAGCCCTTTTCAGATCATGCTGGCTGCAGAGGGTTTCCCCACCATTTTGAACCTCTCAATAGCTAGGTCATGGTTTTGTGTCTACATCCCACAGAGCAGCCAGCAAGCACCATGTATCCCAGCCTAGACAGTACTACAATACAAATAGCCATCAACATCAGTCATGGATGCTTGGAGAGAGGTTTCTTTGGCACAAGGGGAATAATTTATATATAAAGTCACCAGCTCTAGGAGAAGCCAAGCCAGAAGAGCAGACTACTCACTTTTTGTGGATCTGTATCACCAGGTTTGGGTCATCGAGGACTTCTGGGTTCTCAGCAAACTCTTGGTAAGAGATGACGTGCTCCATGAACTTCTCTAACAGAAACAGGAGAACGGGGAGAGATGAAAAGCCAGCACCTGAGCAGTCCCTCACTAGAACATTAAGCATATAATTATAATTAAGCAGAGGGGGGACATAAGCAGCTCTTTAATGGCTGTCAGGATAGGAGTCCTAGACCACCTCATAGGAAGCTGTCAGACATCTGTGTTGCTGGGCACCACCTCTCCTTATTCACTTGAATGGGTCCTGCAGACGCTCCCCCTCTTCCATGCCCCGGCAGCTGGTCTGCTCCCTATCTGTACTGTACCTCCTCTTAGACAGCTACATACGGTTCCTGCCAAGGAGGGGAGAATGGGAATAGGGGCGGGGTTGGTTGTAGCAGAGCCAGCTGCTGTCCCAGCACAATAAGCTCTGCCCATGGAGAAGGATGACATCCCCAGTGGTGTGCTCTGAAAATTAATAGCAGGTTCATCCTTTCTGCTTGGACCTACTGTGCAAGATCTCTCCGCTGTCCCCGAGACCACCACATAGGGACAGCGCGATGGGGTGCGTCAGGTCATGAGTGGGGTCGGATAAGTTATCGGTGCCTCCATCGGCTATAGGACCAGCCAGTAGCTGGGTATGGCCGGGGCTGCTGGGATCAGTCGAGGACTTTGAACCCTGTTCCACATCACTGTCAACAACAGAAGAAACAGTGACAATGCTGCATGAGTCACCAAGTCAGATACACCCTGGCCACCCGACTGAGGGAGCTGAACTTCTCTCCTCCCCTCCAGAGGCACAGTTTTGAACCACAACTGTGAGACCAGGTTTCAGTCATATGACTAGGCAACAGGAGTTCCTTCCGACCGCATCAGGCCATTGAACTTCACGCAGAGGTGCAGAGCTGTTCTGCTGACTCCCTGGCAGCCAGGCCAGGGGACCGGGGGGGGGGGGTGGTCTCCACAGCTGGACACAAGTGAGCAGGATCTCCTGCTGGGAGAAGTCCCAAGCAGCCCTCTCAGGAAGAAACTTGGGCCTAAGGTGTAAGTCTACAAGTACAAACCTGTCTTAAAATAAGAGAGCCTTAAAAATTAAGGCAAACCCCAAGGGGGGGGGGGGGGGAAGAGGGGGAAAAAAAAAAGAAGGGCTGGGCTAATGAACAGCACACACTGTATGCCCATTGTAGTACAAGTGCGGTTCTGGCATAAAGTAGAAGCTAGACTGCCCTGAGATTAGTTATACTTAAAAAGGCCATTGAACACTCTCCAGTCCCATCTGTATTGCAGGATAGAACTGTGCTCAGCATAGCTAGGAGCGCAGTGAGTTTATCTGGATCAGTTACCTCCAACACATTGTTTCAGTGTTCACTCCCTCCACATCAGCTAGTAGAACAATCTTTTCTGGCTGCAAGGAATCAAAATTCCTCTTGGGCCAAGAAGGTGGCTGGACCCTGCTCTGAAACCAGCCTAACCAAGGCCATACCTTTTGGGGAAATAAAGGGCCACCTGCTCCTCGTCCAGATTGGTGAGGTCCTCCAAGTAAATGTCGCTGGGACCCAGGTGAGGGCTTCTCTTTGTGGAACCTCAAACACAGACAGACATACAGTGAGACCAGCATTTTCCCCCCCAATCCATCAGGCTCTTACAGAAGTGCCAAGACTGTTTCCCCACAAAGACTTTAAAATTCCCCATTGAAATGGACTTCAGCTAGACCAACATGGTGTTGCAAAGACGCAGGACACACATTAGAGCTAGTGCAGAAGAACCTAGAAGTGAAGCCAATTATAAAGCAAAAAGGGAAACTGATGCATCTATTTTCACCCTCCACGTTCAGTAGCAAGGAAAAAAGTCAAACAACTCTCCCCGGTTGTTAGGGTTACTCTGAGGTATTTGCAATAAACCAAACTTCTGTACCTATGGCAACATATTTGATTTTTTTAAAATCATTTTTCTGCCTTGCTATGCTGGGGGAAAGCCAAGTAGCTCCATTAATCTCAGCTGATTTTCTGTGGGATGAATCCAGAGCAACGAGTAAGCTGTGGCTCAGTGTCACTTAAGTGCTAGAAACCCAATATCCTTGAATATGTCAAAGGATGGACAGCGAGGCACACAGCTGAGCAGGGATTCTGTATAGCTAGTGTCAGCCACAAAAGGGAAGAGAAGACAGACCTGCTGGACTTGCACAAAAGGAGGTGTGTAAACCAGGACGACTTAGGCAATGGACATGGTATATTTGAGGGATAAGGGAGGCTTTGGGAAGCAAATAGGTAAGGGAGAGGACTGGTATTTGGGACGCAGGAGGGGGGTTGCCAACTGAAAGAGGGAAGTTGGAGGTGCATGTTGCTCTGGGGCTTGCAAAGCAGGTGGAGAGGAGCTGGATTAGAGTGCTTGCCACTGGGGGAGCCAGAGAGCACACTCACTTTCCCAGGAGTGCCACAGGGAGCTTGGTGCACCATTGGGCAGGGGAGCTGCAGAATGAACACCCCACTCCCAAAACACAAGGGCCTCCTGCGTCTGCATGCTCGGAAGAGACACCTGGGGCTGGCCCGGATGTAAGATGTGGATCACAGATGCACAACTCTAAGCCAGGTGGCCTAATCCTATAACCAGAACTATAGCAGTCCCCATTCTACACCGTCCAACCTGCTGCTCACCCTGCCTCCTTGGGCTTTCCGATTTGGTTCCTGGGCTATCACTGGGTTCCATGCTCTCTGAACCAGCCTGTCTTGGGGCTGGGGCTGCCAGCGCACAAGAGGGATCCAGCTCTAGGACTTGCTGATTCTTCACCACATTCTCTTCTCCTTCCACAGCTTCTCCCGCTGACTGTTCCTGTGCTCCCTGCTCGCCTATTCGGGGCAGGGTGGTCTCAGGCACACTCTCCACTGTGGCTGCAGACTCTGCTGAGGGCTGGTCTTTCAGCACAGGGGGGCCATTCCCATTTTGGAAGACGGGCGTCGGCCTAATTACAGGTGTGGTGGAGGAACAAGACATATTCCAAGAGTCTGCTGTTCTCAAGTCGCCTTCCAAACCTGCCGTAATGGCTTGGAAGTGGGTTGCCTGGCTCACTGGGACGGTCGCTGTTGTGGTGATGGTGACAGTGGACTTGACTGGTTCGACTCGCTCCGATTTACTCACCTTAAGAGGGGGAAGGAAAGAGGGTTGGGTGTGGGAGGGGTAAAAACCGAAGGATCAGCCCTTCAAAAGGAAAGGCAGAAATTCTCCTCCAAATGGCTTCCTCTTTCTCCCACATGTATTCTAGGCCTCAGCTGGAACGGTATCCGCATCAAGTACATGAAGAAGAGAGGCAATAGCTAGCACAGGGGTTCTCTACCTCTCTTTGAGCTCCTTGCTCCATCCACCCAACATGCTATAAAAACTCCACTGCCCACCTGTGCCACAATAACTGGTTTTCTGCATATAAAAACTCAGGGCTGGCATTAGGGGGTAGCAAGCAAGGCAATTGCCCAGGGCCCCATGCCACAGGGCCCTCCCCCACCCCGTGAAGCTACATTGCTCAAGCTTTGGCTTCAGCCCTAGGTGGTGGGATCAGGGCCCATGCAGTGGGGCTTTGGCTTTCTGCTCTGGGTCCCAGTGAGGCTAATGCTGGCCTTGCTTGGGGGACCCCTTGAAACCTGCTCGTGGCCCCATAGGGGGGCCCGGACTTCTGGTGGAGAACCACTGAGCTAGCAGATGCTCTGTGGAACTTACACCAGTGATGGGAGCTCACCAAGTACCTTCTAGCCCCAAAGCACCTGCTCCCCCTGGATTCTGGCACTATGGAAAGCAAAGGAAAGTTGCTGCATCATATTTACAGTAATAAGCTATACTAATCCAAACACCTTCATCCCTGTGTAACTGCATCACCCAACCCTCCCCCTGACACCCTCCCACCAAGTGACCTCCTGCCACCTGGAGAGGGAGGAGAGGCCAGTGGGCCAGCCTGTATCCACCCCTGATCCCGAGGCCCGCCGGGATCAGTTGGCGGCTCCTCTCCACGGGCCGGTGTGCGGGTGTGTGTGCGTTTACCGGTTTACCCCTGTCCCCCCCACCTGCCCTTGCGTGAGGGAGAGACTGCGCACATTATTTTTGAGTGCGCCAGGCTGCAGCCCCTATACCGGCTCCTCACCAAACTGCATCACCCAATGGGGCAGGCAGCGCTGCTTTAACCATATTAGTTTCAGACAGAGCTAGGTAGAGCACAAGGAGTGTGTATAGACTAGCCCTTATACCACTACTCTGCAGAAGGCTTCATGTCACATATACAGATAATCAAAGAAAGACCTCTGTTCCCTTGGTTATCAAGAACAAGCCCATGTGCACATATTACACAGAAAATACACGAGAGAACATTCAAGGTTGCAAAGTTAAGCACTCAGAGATGCCAGAATTAAGGTCGCCTGTCACCATCCCTCCCTCCCCATGGGCTTGATGTGTGTACAAGCAAATGGCCCATCAGGCTGTTCTCTTCTGGCTAGTGAGGGGTCTACCAACAAAGACCTAACCGGTAGACGCAGCCATAGCGGGCAGCCAATAGAAGGAAGCACCAGACTAGTGCTATTCTGTAGGATCTGCTCTAGAGTTCAAGCTACAGGGACAATATTCTGCGTAACATAGGCACTTACATAGCCTCAGTTCTGACTCTCCGTCTATGCGTTACATTTTAATTTATATTAAAGCAGAGTTGGGACTAAGCATTAGACCAAGGAGAGTCAGACATACTAGAGATAAAAAATGTAAGAGGGCAAGGGGAAAGAGAGGCATCCCACCCCACTCCCCGACCATTGCTCCAGAATAGCCCATGCAGAACACAGATACCTTCAGACAATTGCAGCATAGATCCTATTTCGCAGAGTTGAAAGAATTAAGCTGCTGCCTGAAACCTGGGACAGCCATGTTCTCTCGCTAGACAAGCGTCAGCTGCCCACTGACACGTGGTCAGAAAGCCAATTTCCCCCCAGCCAGTCTTTTCCAAAAAAGCAAAATTTGTTTAGAGTTTGTTTTCTCCATTCCCCCTCCCTTACCTACCTGAGGGAGCCTCCCCCAAGTCCACTGCATGCAGGGTTCAGCTCCAAGAAGAGAGGGCTCAGAGGGTTTGATCTCCAGTTCAGAGTCACTTTTGGGGGAAGACGGATGGCTTGGAGTAAGGCTACAGAGAAGAACCAGGAAGTCAAGCAGAACCCTTTCCACCTCCACAGCACCCATCCACATTGATTACAGTAGCACCAGGGGCTTCAAATGGGATCAGGGCCACACTGTGCTAGGTGCTGTACAAACACAGAGCTGGTCTCTGCCCCAGACAGCTTACATTCCAACTAGCCAAGACTGACAAGGGAGGGAAGAGGACAGAGAGGCAAAGCCATCGGAAGCCATTTGCCAGAAGTCACACAGCAGGTCAGTAGCAGAGCTGGGAACAGAACCCAGGTCTCTCAAGTCCCAGTCCAGTGCCCGAGCCATTGGCCCAGGACTGCTTCTGTGGGCTTGTCAACACGGTGCATTAGTCCGCTCCAGAGAGGTGTAAATTCTAGTTCGCACCAGTGTGTCATGCACCAAATAGTCTGCATGGACTCTGCTGGCACACACTAAGATTTCCCACGGGTGTGCTGATGTAAACATTACCACATCAATGCACACGTGGGAACTTTTAGTGTGGGACACACACTAGTGCATACTAGAATTTACACACCCCTGGTTCACTGTGTGGACAAGCCCAGAGACTCCTTCAGGCCAATTTCCACCATCACCATCCACACAGATGTTCTTGCCACTTCTCAGCTCTGCCCACAGGATCTGGGCCTGTGCAGGGCTTCTAGCCCTTCTACATTCCACTCGCACCTTATTGGGCCAGGGAAGCTTATTGTTCCAAGTTCCGCTCCCTTGCTCCACACGGCTTTCTAGTCACCCCATCCTCAAATATACCCCACGGTCTCATGGAGCCTTAAAATGACTTACCTCTGTGGCGGAGCCAGCTCCCCATCAGAATAATGGTGGATCTCTTTGGATTGCACAGTCCCAGATTCCTCGCTTGGGAGGTCAGTGAAGGAGAAATAAACTGAATCACTGAAGAGAGAAATAAAATAGAGTGGAAGAGGGAAATACCAGTATTGGACCTATTGCGAGGGACCCACTATTCATAGAAAGGAACTAGCCAGGACGTTAAGTTAAGTATCCAGAAGCAAAAGGAGTACTGATTTAGCATTTATACAGGCTTCACTTCCCCAGGGTGTTGCAGTATCATTAGCTACTAACGAACCACACCCCACCGCTGGGAGGCAGGTAGTGAAATCACCGCCATTTTACATAGAGAAACAGTGATTAGGCAAGCAACTTGCTCGGTGCCACCCAGGAATCAGTGACAGACTCTGGTGTTCTCGTCTCAGTCCACCAGACCACCTGCCCCCAAGGAGACCCACCCAGCCTCCTGGCAGGGCTCACCAGGCAGTCAGCAGCTTGCGCTTTTCCTCAAGAGTCCTTTCGCTGTCAGTCCCTTCCTGCTCTTCCGAAGTAGAGTCTGCTGCCTCCTTTGGCTTCAGCTTCTTCCTGCGCCGCCTTTTCTTACGAAGGGATGTCATGTCAGAGCCTGATGCTTCTGGCTCTCCAAGCAGGCTGAGCTGAGACACAGTGGATGCCTGGGATGGTTTGGCCACGAGATCTGGGCTCTCTTCCAGAGGGATAGGGGAGGTGCACAGACAGGAGGGGAGCGTCTCCTGGAACACAAGTGGGAAGAGACACAATTGTTAACCTTTGACCCCAGCCCTGTGGGGACAATCTACACAATAAGTGTCATCACAAAATTGTCATGTCCTTGAATGAAGATCCCTTCAGGTCTGGTACGTGTCGAATAGACACCAGGACACCTTTGTTAGCCTCAGCCCACAGAGGCTGACTTTGAAAGGAACTTTCCAACAGCTTGGCTGAATGCCAATTAGAAGGTGAGATCAAGACTTAAAGAAGTTAATGGTGCACAGGGAACTGGTAACTGGATATGCAGCCTTTTCACCTCTAGGTCAGTTGGTCTCATCTAGCAGCAGCCAAAAGTCATCATGAGGGGGTTGTCAGAGCAGGACAGGCATCGCCTCACAAGACCCCAGGCATTGTCAGGCACAGCAGAGGCACCAAGATCTAAGACCACCTCTCTTTTTGAGGCTTTATCTATGGTCAGAGCAAAGGGGGCTGGCTAATCACTGTGCTGTTCATCAGGGTCTTGGAGATGCTCCAGCCCTGACCTCATCTACATTGCATCATAAGCTCCTTGACACTGGGACCTTTCCATGTGTTATACCTGGAGGGAGGGAGAGGGAAAGCACCATACACACCCCAACAGCCAGCGAGGGCTAAGGGCACAACCCCAATGGAGAACAGCACTCTGAGCCTACTTGTCCTTCCCTCTTCCACTCCCCATCCCTCTTGCAGTAGGCATGAAGTCAGGAAAATACAGGAAAAAAAAATATGAGCCAGCCGACAAGAGGTACAGGAGCCATTTCAGGGGCACTCAGTGGGTACATTCAGCTCTTCCCAGCTATAGAAGATGGCTTACCTCATTCTCCTCTGACTCCTGGACGAAGAAGGCCTCTCCATTGTCTCCCAGCTTCATGTGCAGGTCTACTGGCTCCCCGTTGATTTCTATGTCAACCTGACAAGGGGAAGGGGAAGGACAGGGCTTGGAATCCATAGGAATCCACTCTCCCAGCAGTTCCCTGGCAATAAAGTCACACACAAGACAAGAGGGGAGATCCATCCAAACCACATCTTCCCCGGGAACCTCCTTCCATGCCACCACAGGGATCTCCCAAACCCTCTGAAAACTAGGAGGGCTGCAGACACCAATTTTGTTTGAGAGGATGGAATTCTGCTTGGCAAAAGGAGTTCCCGGTGAGGCCCCTCAACAACTGGGGAGAGAGTGTCCCAGCTCATGGGGACACCTGTCCCCAAGGCTCCTCCCTGACTGAAGACCCGTTTCACTTCCACCTGCCACTTGGTAAATGAGGGACAGAGGTCCTCTCACGTGTAAGTGAGGGACACGGACTCTCCCAAGCAGCCTGCTGAGGACGGTCTAGCTTCAGAGAGGGGGAAAGCGAACCATTCCACAATGCACCAGGACTGTGTGACGACGCAGGCAAATGGCAGGGCTCTCTGCCCCCACCTTCAAGCCAGCCTCTGCGAACTTAGTTTCAGGAAGAACTAGAATGGAGGAGAAAGGAGGGGACCTAAGCAAGTAGGCACCAGTGCTCCCTAGCACGAGCAGCACACACCCCATCTGGAGGGCATCACTTACCACTTTCTCCCTGGAGCGCAGGACTCCCAGCTTCCCAAAGCGCACGTGGAAAGGCGAGCACTGGAAAGAGCCATCCGGCTGCCTCACCACAATGATGTCGATGCATCCTGTCAGGGTGGCTGGGTTCAGGCCCTTGTACAGTTCCTTCACGGTGATCAGCACAGTCTCAGCCAGCTGCCCCACGTAGTTCATGGTCTGAGACTGCAACCAAGGGAAGCGGGGAGAGACTCAGGGGGCTGTGAGGGACCTGTACACCAAGCTGGCCAAGGTAGAAGTCAGCAAGCATTAGAGCCACAAGACTGGATTAGTCTGAACAAGGGAGGTCTATTGAGGGAGGTTAAAATTACCACTGGTAAACAAAAGGAAAATGGAAACAAACTAGTGGCCCAGAATTGCTGTTTTGGAAATTAGGTCCAATTGGTAGACCAAAAACAAACCCAAACAGTGGAAGGGGTGGGCTATTCTGCCCAACACCCACTTTAGGGTTCTAGAGAGTGTGGGGGAGGGGAGATTATAACACAGAGGTGGGAGAAAGGGGTGAGATTCAACATGGCTGCTGCTTTCTGGAAGCTGGGATCCCCCAAAACACTGTCCTGGGCATCCTGACCAGACCATGCCACAAAGAGGGAACCAGTGACACCAGCTTTGGCTAAATCCTTAACACCAGGAATGTGAGTCTTGGGTCCCTGCTCCCTCCCCGTGTGTCATTTCTCTTCCCCACCTTATTTCTTTCCTTTCCCCTCTCTTTTTGCCTTACATTAAGGAGTCTGGCTTAACTGGCCAAAACTGCCCTTTTTGCAACACTGCTGTAAGCACGTGACCAGAGGCAGCTAAAAGCTATGCTCTAAACCAGCGGCTTTCAACCTTTTCTCATTTGTGGACCCCTACAAATATTTAGAGTGGAAATCTTAGGCATAGTCTGCAGATCCCCAGGGGTCCACGGATCACAGGTTGAAAACCACTGCTCTAAACAGCCCCAAGCTGGGTACAAGTTTGTCAGCTCTTGGAGAGGCTAATTGGACCATGTACAATGCCCGCACTTCTTCAGCGGCAAGTTGCAAGTGAGAGTCAGCACTAGAGGGAGAGGCTGTATTTCCTATCTCTGCTGTTCTCTCTCCTTTCGTGTGTGTGTCTTTTGTTTTCAAGGAAACAGGATCAGACTAACAGCAGCTGCTGTTTCTCCCTCACCCCAGGATAGTTATCTTTGAAAGACCAGCAAACAGGGGTTTTTCTCCCTACAAGACCTTACAGCTAGAGGGAAAGGCTATGAGTAAGGCTGAGAGTCAGTCACGGATTCCATGACTTTCTGGGACCTTTATGACTTCTGCACTGGCTGGTGCGGCTGCCTGAGATGCTCGGGTAGCCCCCGGACCAGCCACACCGACTGCTGCTGGGGCAGTCTCGGGCCACTGTTCCCCTCCCCTGCAGCAGGAGTTTGGGTGTGGGAGGGGGCTCAAGGCTGAGGCAGGGGTTGGAGTGTGAGAGGGGGTGAGGGCTCCTGATGGTGCTTACTGTGGGGGGGGGCAGAAAGATGTCCCCCAGAAGTGGCAACATGTTCCAAGGCAGAGGCACAGCCAGGGAGCTCTGCACGCTGCCTCTGCCAGTGGGCACTGTGCCCACAGTTCCCATTGGCCATGGTTCCCAGCCAATGGGAGCTGCTGAGTGGGCGTTCGGGGGGGGGCAGTGCATGGAGCCCCCCTGGCCGTGCCTTCACCCAGGGGCTGTAGGGACATGTAGGCTTCCCCCTACCCCAGAGCACCTGTGGTGCCCCCTGGCCACCCCCTGCCCAAGCGCACCCAAGATTTAGTCAGGGGTATATAGCACAAGTCATTGACAGGTCATGGGCCATGAATGTGTGTTTAAGAACAGCCATACTTGGGTTAGATGGACCTTTGGTCTGACCAGCAGCCGGTCTTCCGACGGTGGCCAATGCCAGGTGCCCCAGAGGGAATGAACAGAACAGGTTATCATCAAGTGATTCATCCCCTGTTGCCCATTCCCAGCTTCTGGCAAACAGAGGCTAGGGACACCATCCCTGCCCATCCTGGCTAATAGCCATTGAGGGACCTATCCTCCATGAATTTATCTAGTTCTTTTTGAACCCTTTTATAGTCACTCACCCTGCTGCTGCCCCCCTCCCCCACCCCGACACCCTCTCCCCTTTTCACCTTAAAAAGGTACTAATAACATTCCCCAAGGGAACTGAACAGGCAACAAGTATAGCTCAATTGCCAGATTGAACTTCCTGCCACACACAGGAGAATCTGTGTATGCTGTAGAGAGAAAGAAAAAGCCAGGCTACCTGTGCCAACCTGAAGCCTAATCTCTCCTTTTGCAAAAGTGCGTCATGACAGCCTGCATTAAGGCAGTAGTTTAAACACCTTTCTTACACAGAATTCCCTGCCAGACTCGTTTACTTAAACTGGGTTTGAATAAAATGACTAGATCAAGAAATAAACTCACTGGCTATGTCAGGGCCTCCTTGAGCCAGGTTAGCAGTTACTTCTTCTGGGTACACAGAATAACTGAACGGTGGGCATTTGAAAACTGTTTTTAACCCCAATAACATATTTTCCTACAATATAAAAAAAGACAGCTGAGTGTGGCTGTGTTGACACAGCCTTGTCACTAAAAGTCAGCATCTGTAAATGCTCTGTCGGCACTTCTGCTGACAAAATACTTCCAGCCCCGAGAGAGCAGCGTTAGCTTTGTCGGCAGGACAGCTCTCCTGCTGACAAAGCCACAGTTCACACTGCCACTTGCATCAGAAAAACTTTTGTCTGGGGATGGGGGGGGAAAGGGATTTTTTAAAGTACCCGAGAAAGACAAAAAGTTAAGTTGTTGCCTCCTCTCTCCCTTCTCCCACCCCCCACTCCCTGCTGTGACCTGTCCATGACTTTTATTAAAAATATCTGTGACTAGAACGTAGCCTTAGCAATGGCGGGATATTGTTCAAATAAAGGCCTATCTATTACATCACAAATGCTTTAACTGTTTTTCCTTCTTTTCCTGTATCTTTAAGAAAAGGTTAACAAGATTTTCTGATGGTGCATTTGCCATAGACCCGAGCAGGCAGTTTGTCCCTCAAACCGTGTTTAGTGTTGTGCAGTGACAGATGACCCCTTGGACTCTCTGGGCCCATGGATTCCATCAAAATGAACCAGCCATTCATACACCCAGGGCACATACAAGTGCCTTCTGTAAGGAAATCTCTCACTTTACAACCATTTGTGCAGCCTCCCCTCCCCTCCCGGGGTAAGTAAATATTATCCCCATTGTATTAATGGGAGAGTGGAGGCAGAGAGGTTAAAGGGGCTTGGTCAAGGCCACACAGCGAGTCCATGACAAAGCCACAATCAGAGTCCAGACCTCTGGTTTCCCAGTCCTGTGTTCCAACATGCTTCCGTACTGACCCATACCGCTTACAGACCAGAGAGGTGTTTCCAAAGGGGAAAAAAGTGCCTTCTACTTTGTGATCAGTCAAAAGAAGCCCCTGTCCACACTCTTTATCAGAGAATAAGCTAGTCTCCTCCCTGCCACCTAGGTCTTCAGATCATTCCCTGCTGCAGGGGCTCTCCTTGTAGGCCAGAGTCCTTGCCAGTGGCAAGCGCACACCCTGTGGAGGGGAACAGGATATACAGATGAACGCCCAAGGCGAAGGAAGTGCTCCCCGTGATAAACACAGAGACACAATCTAGCAGAAACCAAGCCATGGCTCCTTGACACTAATGTGATCAGCACAAAAGAACTAGGCCAACTAGAGTTAAAGCTTCTCATGAGACATCCTAATAATTCAAGAAACTGCCACTCAGCATTGACAGTTTGCTGCCACTGCTTAACTTACAGGTCAGCTATTCTGCAAGAATTCTTTACTTAGGTCAGAATTCTCCTCTCACTCCTGCATGGCAGATCTCAGCTCTGATCCTATGCTTTTCTTTTGGGAGACCCAGGCCTATAATGAGAGCAGAAGAGAGAACCACTGTGCAGATCTGAGGAGAGATTTTTTGCCCTCTCTTTTTAGCTATGTAATATCACCTGGGTGGCTACAGAGCACACTGCATGGGTGTGGCCTTTAGCTTGTTGGGAAGTGACATTCCTGGGTTGACTGACATGGCTGTTTTGTAACCTGGCTTCCCACTCCTATCTGCACATGCTGCATTTAAGCTTCACTGGATTGCCTTTGAAGTCAATGGAAAGGCTCCAGTTAACTTCAGTGGAAGGTGAACCATACCCCTTATGAACACAGTATGTGGGGCATGTCTCTTTGGGAAGACAGAGGAACCTCGGCATGGGAAAAGCAACATACTGCCAATCACAAAACATTCAAAACTCATGAGCCACACCCCAAGATCATGAATTAAAAGGGGTTCTTATTTACCTTCTGGTTTGAGCCTTTAAAGGGTTACATTTTCAAGCTTTCCCTGCAACTGTGAGGGCTAAACATTTGATTTAAGAATAAAATAAATAAATAAAAATTTGAGATTCTCACACATCTCCAGGAGCCAGGGCTTTAAAGAAGGCAACAGATATCACAAGAGTAGGAATAAAATAGTGAGAATGGTCAATTCTGAGCTCGCATGCATTCTCTCTACTCCTGGAGGGTCTGCCACCATGCAAACCAGTGTCACCACATTTCTCTGCAGAATTCTTGGTCATTCTCATTAATGGGTTACAGTTATCACCCTATCGCTGCACTCTTGTTTCAAAAGCAGTCAGGTGTTATTTTGCAATTGAATGTTAATCGGTATGAGCCATTTCATTTTTACATGGATTAGCATTTGCCATCCCAGAGGACTTTAATCCCATAATGAAGTTATCAGCAGTCACTTTGTAACGTGTGATCTTATTGGACACCCTGGCAGATGGCCTTCTGCACCATGCACTTAGCTGTCCAAACTGGAAGAAGAGGCCATGGAAGAGAGGCAGAAGACTTCAAGAGTAACACTATAATGAACAACAGAAGTCTTTGCACTTTACACCCATTAAAGACCAAATCCCAATCACTCTGATTTGGAACCATTTCACAGCCACTACGTACAGGTGTAGATGAATCTCCAGTAGAGCAGAAATTGTTAATACTTTCCCAATTAAGCAACAGCCGTTGCCATTCACCATCATGTGGCTCCCGGGGGTATATCCCAGAGAAGCAGTCATTCTGATTAAGTGGAATAGACTGTGCTGTAAGTAATGAGCAGTTAAGGGCTATTTAGTTGCAGGTTGGCAGAGGACTCAGACAGCTTTGGAAGGCCACTTTCATTAGGCACTAACGCACCCCAATCACACAGCTTTTGGTTTTCATTAGCAAGGACATTTGGAAGGAAACCCTGCTTGGCCCATAATCTGTGTGTCTAGTTCACATGCTCCAGCTGATCATTCCCAAAAGGAGGTTAATCCTCTTTGCCACACAGCAGGATGCCAAGATGCTGAGGATGTCACAGAGCCTTGCAATTTGCATGGTACGCACTGTGGTTTTGTATCAAGCGCTGGGACTTTGCGATGATACAAGTGTGATGCACTGGCATGCGGAGATTCCATGGCATACCATACGCAGCCCCCACAGAGCCGGTCACAGGAAGTAGTAACATCTCCTCCTGGCTAGCACATGGAATCCCGGCTAGCACATGGAATCCCAGCAGAAACCTCTTGCTGAGCAAGGCACGAGAGCTGGCCATTCAGCCTGGCCTCCATTTGGAGTAGTAGTAGTGGGGGACAGCCAGTACCCAGGGAGTTACAAGAGTCTGATTTCTTCCACAACTTCCCTGGGCTCCCAGAAGGCCTTACAAAGTCTCCCAGGAGCCACCACTTCAGGAAGCTGCGCCAGGGCCTATGGGATAGGTACCCTGGGGCAATGAGACTGAATAGGCATAGGACAGCCCCCAAGTAGACACAGGGTAAAAGCGCAAGCAAAGCTGCCTGACTAGTGGGAACACGCTGCAGGGCTGATACTAGCACCCATGTTGTCTCACCAGCTCAGTTCTCTGTGTAGATGCAGCCATGGACCAGAGACCAAGGCTATGGCCACTGTTCATGGACTGCGTTAAGAGGGCTAGCAGTGGAGGCCACATCATCTCTGTTAACCTCTTCTGGTAACAATAAGATGGGGACAGGAATCTCTCCTGACAGATACAGTTCCTGGAACTAAGACCTTGTAGTGCGTCTCCCCTGTCCCGTCAGGCTTTCACAGCCCTTCCCTCCCACCCACTCCTCAGCTGGGAAACTAACAGGTTGAGACCGTGGTGGGTGGGAGACTGTTTCCAGGCTTACTCACCAAGCCCCTGTAATAGTTAGAGGAAAGCAGTTGGTACAAGATGGCAGAGCCCAGCTGGCAATGCTGGGTGAAAACAAGCACTGAGGCAGGGAGAGATTAAGCATTGTCTCTGTTAAGCTGAGCGAATGGCAGACCCCAGAATGGAACCCAGGAGCCCTGGCTGCTAGCCCTCTGCTCTAGCTACTAGGCAACCCTACCTCTTGGGAACACAGGCATACAATCTTAGGTCTGCTGGCCCAGGCAGCATGGTCAAACGGTTGTTCTGGACATGAGCCAGAAAGCCAGTTTGGTAGCAGCAAGTGCTCCCGTGCTACACAAGCCCCCCCCCCGGTTCAAATCCCACTTACCCTCCTAGCTAGGAAGGACGGCCAGTGTGCCAAGGCCACAGTACTCACAGCCTGATTAGCTCCAAGGGAGAACAGACTTCAGGTTACCCTGCATCAGCCCCCAATGGCTGCCTGAAGCAGCCTGAAACCAGACTCTAGAGGAGAGGTCAAGATTTCAGATGGTTTCCTCCGGCTGCCATACAGGCCCTGGATCCCATCTCTACATGTCACCCTCATCCCAGGGCCCCCCCCTTCCCCAACTTTGGACATTTGCATGACAGGAGGCAGAGCTAGGAGATAGCTCACAAATCCTGCAGATGAGAGATTTAAAGCCACCTCCCATTTGTCCAGCAAGCCAGCCAATGCAACACAGCCTCAGTGGACGGTGGGACTCCCAGCAGAGACCTTGAGAGCGGACGCTGTGGGGGAAAGAGGATTCCTTACCCAGATGGAAGGGGACAGCTGAGCACCATCAGATGCTGCCTCTTCCCCAAAACAGGCACGACCTTCCCGATATGCTTCACACAGAGTCATATCGCTCTGGCTGCCAGACATCCCTCAAATTGGTCCAGCAGGGACATCCACATCAAACCCCACAATCCCAGCCCCATGTCCCCCTGCACTCTCCACCCAAAGGGGTAACAAAATCCTAAGGGTTTGTTTTGCTGCTGTGCAACCCAGAGCAAATGTCCTGGCTGGGTCCAGAAGCTTCAGTGCCTGTCAGCTCTGTGCTGTGCTCACTGTGCTGGGAAGAGGGTCATGGGCCATCCCCTTGCTGCACCAGCCTGCTGAGCCCAGCTTTCTCCAGTGCTGTTTAATTGGCAGCAGTGCCACCAATCCCCCAGCCACTGGGCAGGAGACACCCGATCTTCCCTCTGTGTCCTCTGCTTCACACCCAGCCAGCCTCCTTGGTTCCCAGGACAGCACATACAAGGGGCACAGAGCTGGATTTTCCCTGGGGGAGCACAGTACAGCACACTGTACAGGAGTGCACTGGGCCTGAGCACACCCTGGACTCAGACTGCGAGACACTAACAGGGTTTTATGTTTACTTGGTCACGGGAAGGGGGTAGCAGAGGAAGAAACGTGACCACTTCAGTTTAACCCACTTTCCACTCACGGAGTACCTGGCAGGCCCAAGGCGGCCCAGTGGTGAGGGAACTTAATCAGAGCTCCAGAGGACATAAGTTTAAGGGCACTGCTGAGCAGAAACTCATCCAAGCAGGCTCCAGCCTAGCATTAACAAGGCACTATGGCAAGGACGCTTACAGGGCCTTTCAACGCCTTCATTCCAGAAACCTTGTACTGCCCCCCCTCGGCTACCGCTCCACATCTCTGCCGTATCCTAGAGGGCCAGATGCCAGCTCACTGCAGCTCCTCAATCACTGGCTCAGTCTCATCACACAGCCCTGGAGAGACAGGACGAGACCCAACCCCCCCTTCCTGGTCAGGGAAACTAATCCCTAGTCCAGTGGTTCTCAAACTTTTGTACTAGTGACCCCTTTCACACAGCAAGCCTCTGAGTGAGACACCCCCCCCATAAATTAAAAACAGTGTTAAATATATTTAACACCATTATAAATGCTGTCTGCAAAGCTGGGTTTGGGGTGGAGGCTGACAGCTCGCAACCCCCATGTAATAACCACACGACCCCCTGAGAGGTCCCGACCCCCAGTTTGAGAACCCCTGCCTTAATCCTTAGCTAGCAGGGGTCTAGTCATCTGTGCTCCGCCACTAGGGGGCAACATCACACAGTCCACCCACCATATTCATGTTCCTCCAAAACCAGTCACAGGCTTCCAAGGCATTTGCTATGGGGCTGAGGGCAGGGGGAATTTCACTCTGGAGCGTGATCGTGTCACCCCCTCTTTTCCAGAGGAAGCAACTAGCGCGCAAGAGCAGGCCAGGGGCTGGGCAGGAGATCTCTGCCAGAACCCCACAGGGCGCTACCACATCCACACCCCACGCATGGCTCATTTATAACAAGACAGTGTACTTCAGCCTTCGGGACCCAGGTAATGGGTGGGGGGAGGGGAAGGGGACGCTTTGTCAATCCCAGGACCCAATTCCTACCTGATTGGTCAGCCTGGGGGCGGGGGGGACAGGAGAGCCAGGGGAAGATACAAAGGGAGCATCCCATGGAGCCTGGGTCATTCAGATAGCTCAGTCTTTTCTGTGATAAGGAAGGCAGCCAGTCACCCCTCCTTGCTCCCCAGCTTGTGCCCTAAGGGGCTCATCCTACTCCCCCAAGCTGTAGAGAGAAGCAATACAAACCTCTGCCCCCTGAACTACCCCTGCTACTTCCTTAGTGCTCCTGCAGGAGGCAGGAAGTGTTTGCAAGCAGTCACTGGGCCCAGCACCAGCACCTACACTTAACACAGCACCACCTGTCAAACAAACACCCATATGCCTGCAACAGCCTCACAATTTCTCGTCACCATGTGGTTGCCCATTTACCATGGGGCATTGCCAGAACAGACACATTAAAGATTGCAAGGCACTGTGATAGTATACACGTACTAAGAGCCAGGATTTTCCAAAGCATCTATTGATTTGGCTGCCCAGCTTGAAATGGCTTTGAAGATCCAGTGTTCAGAAAGAACACCTACCCTCTGAAAAAATCAGGTTCCATTAAGGGGTCTCAGGTTGGGCTCCCAACAAGTCTTGTCCAGTGTCCATGCTCTAGATGGCTGTCGGGCCAAGGGCATAAACTGGATGCAGTCTAGTTCAATACAATCAGAGTGGCATGAGCTCTTCATTAGGAAGGCTGAAAGCTTTTCATCAATTGGGTTTTCAACTAACCTGAGTTTGTCCACAAGTGTCTGCTTTCCACTGAAAACTTGCAGCCAAGGTGCCTCAGAGCAGTTGTAGTCTAGCTGGGAATCCCAGCCCATGGAGGGGAATAGGATGTGAGGCAACCAAACTACATCTCCCAAGAGGGTTGACCATGTTGCATCATGGGAGATGTAGTTCAACCAGGAAGCTTTGCCTAGTAAGGAGAATGGGAGCTTGACCCAAACTACAATTTCCCTGAGGCAAAGTGAGAGCATTTTCAAACCCACATTCTTTCCCTCTCTTAAATTGGGGGGGGGGGGGGAAGACTCTGCAGAAAATATTAAAACAAAAAACCACATGGCACAGCTCTAGTTTACATTAGGTGCAAAAAGTTGTTGACTATGTGTAGGGCTCTACCAAAATTTCCGGCCATGAAAGACTCATCATGGACTATGTAATCTGGTCTTTTGTGTGCTTTTACCCTAGACTAACAGCTTTCACAGGTGAAACCAGCATTTCTCAAATTGGGAGTCCTGACCCAAATTGTTTTGGGGACATGGGTCGCAAGGTTCTTTTAGGGGGTTTGTGGTATTACTATCCTTACTTCTGTGCTGCCTTCAGAGCTGGCGGCTCCAGAGCAGTGGCTGTTAGCCAGGCGCCCCACCAGTAGCAGTGCAGAAGTAAGGAGGCAATACCATACCATGCCACCCTTACTTCTGTGCTGTTGCTGGCGCCAGCTCTGCTCTCGAGCAGAAGGTAGCAGTACTGCAACACCCTCTACAATAACCTTGCAACCCCCTGCCTCCCCCCCCCCCACACACACACACCCCTTTTTGGGTCAGGACCCTTACAATTACAACTCTGAAATTTCAGATTTAAATAGCTGAAATCATGAAATTTACAATTTTTAAATGCCCATGAAATTGATCAAAACGGACCCTGAATTTGATAGGGCCCTAACTACGTGGATTGTCCCCTGGCTTTTGAAGGAACTGAAGTACCTACATACTTATCATCCTGCCCCCTCAGGTACACAGGGCGTCCACCAGTTTTGCCCATTTATTTTGGTCTTGTGCTAGTCTGTTCGTGCTTCCAAGCGTCATGTTGACAGATTCAGTTTCTTCCTCTCTTTCTACACAACATTTCTCTCATAGGACTTACGGTCAGAAGGGACCATTATGATCATCTAGTCTGACCTCCTGCACAACGCAAGCCACAGAATCTCACCCACCCACTCCTGTAACAAAGCCCTAACCTATGTCTGAGTTATTGAAGTCCTCAAATCGTGGTTTAAAGACCTCAAGGTGCAGAGAATCCTCCAGCAAGTGACCCATGCCCCATGCTGCAGAGGAAGGCGAAAAACCTCCAGGGCCTCTGCCAATCTTCCCTGGAGGAAAATTCCTTCCTGACGCCAAATATGGTGACCAGTTAAACCCTGAGCATGTGGGCAAGACTCACTAGCCAGCACCCAGGAAAGAATTCTCTGTAGTAACTCAGATCCCACCCCATCTAACATCCCATCACAGACCATTGGGCATATTTACCTGCTAATAACCAAAGATCAATTAATTGCCAAAATTAGGCGATCCCATTACACCATCCCCTCCATAAACTTAACAAGCTCTAGGTCGGCCTCTCTTTCGAGGCAGTGTTCATGTTATCTCTTGACGTGGAAGTCATGTTGGTGGCCTACCTAAAGCACATTCTAAATACGTCCCATTGTGAAGTTGTCACAAGCATAAGCGTAGTGTAAAAAGCTGAGGCTAAGTAAGGCGTGGGGGAGGGGGGGAGGGGAAGGGTCAGGAGAGAAGACAGCACTTACTCAGCAGTTTTCTTCTTCACAGCACCCAGACAGACACAGAGTGGTTGAAAAACAGAAGTGTGGGTAGAGCATAAGCAAGAGAGTTAAGTGGGGACAGAATCTGGGAGCTGCATAAAGGTGAGGAGAGGTATGAGATTCAGTGAACAGACATGATGGAGGTGATTGCAACATTCAAAGCAGGACATAACATGAGCTTGGAGTGGAATCAAACTACAGGAAGAATGAATTTTGGAAATACTCAAAAGTAGCTACCAGATCTGCTGTGTGGGCTAACTGACCGTGTACAGGGCTGAGACTCCAGAGCTGAGCGGTTTTTTAGTTCACTGGCCAAGAAAAAAAAAAAACTAAAACAAAAACAAAAAACTACACCCCCTCTTACAAAAAAGTTGTTTTTGGACAAACAAAACATTTCATTTAACTGAAATGAACTCTTTGGTGAGGTTTTGTTCCTTTTTTTTGTTTTTAGTTTTTAAACACTTTAAAACCAAATCTAGCTACATTTTGAAACATTTTGTGTTGAAAGTCTCAAAATAAAACAACTTATTTTATTTATTTGCCAAAGCTATTTGCCAAATCCCATCTGAATTCAGTAGTTTTGTTAGATCCAATCTGATTTTTCTGGTGAATAAACTGTTTGTGTGAAATAGTAGTTCTCAACCAATTTACCATTGTAGACTGCATATGCAGCTCTCTCTTTTTACACACACACACAAAATTTAGTATGTGTTATATGACAGCAATACAAGTCAAATTGATTTAGTACCTTTCATTTCAACACCAGCAAATGTCTACCAAGAGGATTTTAAATTAGCAAAATACATCAGAACATTTAAGTGCTGAAATGAATTAATTGACAATACGGGTGGCATAGCATGGCATATTGTGCTCTCCAGGCACTCAGCCCAGCTGCGCTGCCAGCAGCAGCACGGAGGTGAAAGTGTCTGCGAATCCAGCCTGCAAAGATGGGGAGCCCTGCTTGGTGCAGGGTATCCCCCAGCCCAGGGCTACCCTCCCATGCACCCAGCTTCCCTATCCAGGGACAATGCACCAGTATCTAGACCCCATCCAGGGACTCTCCCCGGCCACCTGTCCCCTCACCTAGAGTCTGTTCCCCATACACCAGCTGGACCCTCTCCCTGTGCCCACTGCTCTCCTACCTCGGCTGCACATTGCTCAGCAGTGCAGCCCCCCTGCCACTGCGATCCTAGGGCCAGGAAGCCTGCTCCAACCAGGGTCACTTGTCCCAGGATCCTGTGGAGTGGGGGACCGCATTGAGCACCCTGGCCTCCTGCCGATGCTGCCAGACACAATCCTGCCAGAGAGAAGGTGCTGATGCGGGGCCTGATCCTACACTGCCCCATTTTTGCACCTCCTCCCCACACTAGCTCTGTGTCTGGGGCAGGTGCCCTTCCTGCCCCACCCTAGTCAGTCCTGAGAATGTCACATGGGCCACAGCTGTGCACTGATTGGGCCACAGGTTGAGAACCACTGGTCTGAGTGGAACAGGGTGAAATGTTTCAGGAGACTTGGGTTCTATTCCCTGCTCTGCCAATAAGCTGCTGTGTGACTTCTCACAAGTCACTTCATCTTTCTGGTTCCCCTCTCACGCTGAATCTCTCGTCTGTTTAGATTGGGCACTCTTCTGGACAGGGACTGTCTCACTATGGATGTGTGCAGCACCTGGCTTAATGGGGTTCCAGTCCCAGTCAGGGCCCCTACCTGCTTCTGTAAAACAATTTTATTTTGAACAAGTGCAATCTAATACAAGTGCTGCAAATCCTACCTCGACACCTCAACATGGCGCAGCAGTGACCCTGGCTGTTCAACAGCGATGGCAGCGGAGTGCATTCTCCAGCAGGTCTAACCAGGCTATCAAGGTGTCGGACTGTCAGCCCCGTGAGGGGGTTGCTTCCTCCATGGAGGGGGTCTATAATCCTTCTTTCTGAGGCTGTAAGCTAGCTAAGTTGAGGAGGTAAACACGCCACTGACAGCCCAGCCAGCGGGTGGCTAAAAACAATGGCTAAAACATGGAAAACCAAGTCTCAGTTCTCGGCACGTTCCTTGAGCTCCACTCCGGAGGCAGTGAGGCATTCAAACAATGAGAGGCTGCAAAGAATCTCAGGTAACAGGTCGCCAAAAGGCAGCTATACCCAAGTGATATCCATGAGATCAGAAACGGCAACATGGTCGGCCTCCAAAGAAGTGGGGTGATTTCCTAACAAGGAGATATGGACAAGCATGGCGAAGGATGACCAGAGCGAGAGAAGATTGGAAGATGCGTTGTGATCGGTTCAGTCTCAACTGATGAAGGACCAACAGTCTACGCTACACAGTCTACACAATCTAATGAGGGCCTGGCTGCATGGAAGGGACAAGTCAGGAGGTCAGAGGCTGCAGACTTTAGTGGCAGAAGACACAGCATTTGCAGTGAGAAGATTTGGAAGGAAGATAAGGAAGTGAAACCACTTGAGATGAAGGAGCATAACCAAGGGGCAGAATGTGTCTCAGCAGAGCTAAAACAATGGCCAATGGCTATCACTGGAGAATGGACTTTGGACCTCTCCAGCCAACTCATTAGCTTGAGCTAGAGGACTATGTTTACTAACTGGCAGCTATAGCAGACTCTTAACCTCTGTGGATGGCGGAAGGGAGGAGAACAATGGGTGGCATAGACTAGTTACCTCCCTTTCAAAGCCACACTTTTTCCTTGCCCCGTCCCCCAGCCAACTCTGCTCCAGAAGGAGATTGGAACCGGAGAAGCAAATTTAGGAATCAGCAGCAGAGGCACTAGCTGAATCCAGTGGCTCCCTCAAGGAGGATACATAGAGGCAAGGAGGGATTCTAGGTAGCATTCAGTGGATTACCTGTCTCTAATGAGACCTGCAAAAAAACCAAGCCATTTCCTACAGCATCACAGAAAATCCACTCTCTGTATAGGCATTAGCTGGGGTCAGAAAGCACTTTGAGGCCAATATCATTAACCCTTTTACTCCCCCAAGAGCTGTAGCTGCAACCCACAGTAATTCAGCAGTGAAGGGCTTAACTGGGGGTTTCAGACAAGCTATGTTGACAAATAAAAGGAGTGTGTGGGAGAGGGAAAGTCCGAGTACAAACAGAAAAATAACCCCAAGTTGAAGCAGAAAGCATCTTCCCCTTACTTCCACTGATCCTAAGCCAGGCACTCCTACCCCGGCTCCCCACACTGCCCAGAGTACCTCAGCGCAGCCCCAGATGGGAATTCACAGCTGCCTGGAGCCTCTCCCTGAAGCACAATGGTTCTGACCACCACTGATTCAGGAGTCACATTTCAACCCCCCAGATTTGATCACTGAAAACCAGGGGTTTGGTGCTGCCTATCAGAGAGGTAAAGTTCAGACTTGGGGTCAGGATGATCTCTTCATACAGCAAATGCCACATGCTGCTTATAGACCTCTGTGAGCCCCACATTCAGAGGCAGTGAGAAGTGAGTGTGTTTCAACCTTAGCCCCCCCCCACCTTCTCCAGAGGCTTCATGCTGAATTCACCAAGTCTGTTGGGAGTAACAAAAAGTCCTCCTCTCTCTAGCCTCTCAAAATCCTCAGGCCAGCCCCAAACATTGGAGTCCCATCACAGTGGGCAGGAGTCAATTGTTTCTGGAAAGGGGTGTGTGTTTAAAAAACAAACAAGGAAAGAAACAAACCTCTCCCACCCCCCCACCCCCATCATCAAGTCCACCCAAATAATGCCAAGGCAAACTCAGCAGAGAGAGAGAGAGAGAGATGAGGGGGAGGAGTCAGAGTCTGGGGGCCTAAAACCTGGCTGACTTGTAACCCCACCCTTAAAAACTTAAGGCAACAGCTTGACAGCTCCTCAGCAACCAGGATGTGGGTTGCAACTAAGTTTCCCCTTTCCAAAGCCCACAAGCCGGGTGTCACACAGCACTTCTGCCACAGCAATTTAAGTAGTATGACCAGATGTCCCGATTTTATATGGACAGTCCCAATTTTGGGGTCTTTTTCTTATATAGGCTCCTATTACCTCCCACCCCATCCCAATTTTTCACATTTGCTGTCTGGTCACCCTACATTTAAGAGCCCAGCTTTATAGCTAGAAGGATCTCCCAGGATAAGCCAACTACTACCTGTACTTTGCTAGAATGCCCCCAGTTTAGCAGACCTTTAGCTCCATAACTGCCCAACAGTTAGAGGGGGAACTGGAAGAGGGAAGTAGGGGAAAAGAGACAAAATGTCATTTCCCTTGACTATCAGTGAAATTGATTAATGCTTTGCACAAGTGCTATTGCCTTATGGAAGTTGCTGCTCCCCCAGCTATTCTGTATACCCCTTCCACAGCAAGATTCCTTCTTCCTCCCGTTACCCAGCCCAAGATATTCACACACTAGAAATCTTTTCTTTTTACACTCTGCCAAGATGACCAGGACAGCATTACCCAAACATACAGCTTTGTCTGATCACTTCCTTAGTCCCCGCCATACCTTGACAGCTGCTTAGCTTCAGTGGGCTGCTCCTGGACTTTGAAACAGACACACTCTTAAAACGCCAGCTGGCTGCTGCCTACATAGGAACATTTTCTTTCTACTTCTCTTAGCTCCACCTCTTTACCTGAAACTTCCTGCTTCCCTCTTACCTGAGCCAGGGCGGAGCCTAAACAGTGTCAGGTCACCACTGATCTGCCTCATCTTAAGCCTATCAGAGCTTTAGGAGAACCAGAGACAGGTCCTCATTGAACCAGACAGCTGACAGCAAACATGAATGGCTGCAGCTGTGGGTCACTTCAGCCCTGCCCATTTTTGCATACTCTGGCAGCTCCAGGCACTTGTCAGACCTGCCAGATGTCACTCATTTGTAGGAAGACTTCTTCCTGTTTCATTCATTTGCAGGCAGGTGCGGTGCCTCATCCAAAGAAGGATTTTGCAATGTCCTTGCAGTGATACACTTAGGGCTAGACTTTCCAAAAAAGCCATCTCACCTCAATTACTGGGAAGATTTTCCAGAGGGTGGGGTGCTGAGCTCTACGGAGAATCTTGGCTGTTGGGTCATAATGGAAGGTGCTGGGAACTCACCTGTTTGAAAAATCCAGCCCTGGGGGTGCTGAGTTTTCTGGAAGCTCTAGCCCTTAATGTAGGAGCAACATTTTATAATCGTACCATACAAATTAATGTATAATTTGATTTTATTTTATTAGTTATTTTTTTAAATAGCAAAAAAATAAATTTTTGTTGGGATTTTGTTTTTTTATAAGCATTATAAGTTGGGCTTTTTTAGTTTTTTGTTTTAAGGTTTAGTTAGTAAAAGACAGAATTTTGTATAAAGGGAGGCAGTATTTCCTAGTGGATAGAGCACTGGATTGGGACTTGGGAAACCCGGTTTCTATTCCCTGTTTGGTCACTGGCCTGCTGAGTGACCTTGGGCATATCATTGCATCTCTTTGGGCCTCAGTATCCCCATCTGTATAAGGGGAGTTAGGAATCTGACCTCTTTTGTAAAGCGCTTGGACATCTCCTGATGAAAGGTGCTATATAAGAGCTAGGTACTAGGATTTTATGATCTATGCCATATAGAGTCCTGAATGAAACACCTAAGATTAGAGTTGAATTTAACAGTCTGTTCATTTCAGAGTACATATACTGGACCCATCGGCATGGTATCTGAGTGCTGCTGCATTTGAATGAACCCAAACAAAGTGTAATTCAAGGGTGGAGAAACCACATGAACTCAAACCCGCTAAGTGACTTGTCAATAAAACCTATGTGACGGAAACCCAGCGAGATTTGTCCAGCCCTGCCTGAGTTCTGACACTCTGGGGCTATAACCCGGGTCTCACCACAAGGTGGTGATCTTTCATCTCTTTCTGTCTCTGTCCGTTCATCATCTTCATGTATGCTGCACAATTCGGACTAAAATTCTGCCCACAGCAGATACGTGCATCTTCCAGCACAGTCCTTAGGAGATGCACAAGCACATCACAGAGCAGACGCTGGCCCTATCCTAAGTAACATCTTCCCATCTCATGACTGGTTGTATATACAGAGGTGCTGGAACACAGGGTGCTGCCGCACACCTGGCTTGAAGTGATTTCCATTATATACAGGGTCTACAGCTTAGTTAAAAATGGCTCTCAGCACCCCCACTATAAAAATTGTTCCAGCACCCCCGTCTATACAGCAACCAAAGTTTTCTATTAACGGCAGCTTGGGCCTTTTACAGAGCCCCCAATAAAAAATTCTAATGATCAATATCATATCACTATGGCACCATTAACATCTGCAGTGCTCTGACAGAGACCTGGTCCCTGTGCGGAAGGGTTTGATTATCCTACTTCCTATCAGTTAATGGCAAAGCCCCTCTTGTTTTCAATGAGAGCAGTGAGGGGCCCTAAATGAGAGAGACATAAGCAGACAGATGCAGATCCTCAGAGGTATTTAGGTGCCTAGCTCCCCCTGAAAGCAATGGAAGCCAGGTGCCTAAATGCCTTTGGCCATGCAGCACAGGTGGTAGCAGACAGCTCCAGACATGAGCAGCAGCAGTGGAAAGCTAAGCAAAAGAAGGTGGTTTAACAAGACGTAGCATTTATGGATCTCAACCTGCTTTAAGTATCATGATCCTCATGTGCCAGATGGAGAAACTGAGGCATGGGTCAGTTAAGTGATTTGCCCAAAGTCACACAGGGAGTGCTAGCAGGGATGGGGTTAGAAGCCAGGTCTGCTGGTTCCCAATTGGGTGCCCTTTCCACTGACCCTGCCCTGTTTTTAAGGAGAGATTTGATGGGGGAAGGGAGGGATTTGGCTCAGGGTAGAGGGAGGATGTTCCAGGTACAGGGGGCACCACAGAAAAGGCATGAAGCTGACAGCCGGGGAAAGAGACAAGGAGACTAGCAAGAGAAGAGTAGCTGGGTTGGTCAAGGTATGAGAGCTGAGTTCTGGTGGGGCAGAGCACTGAAGGGGAGTCTAGTAGCTGGATCCTGATGCAGGAAGAGCCCGAAAGGCCGTGAAGGGATCAAAGATGGGAGCTGAGCAGGGTGGGTAGTGGCTGGAGAAGTAGCATTAGGGATAGCCCTGAGGGGGGCACAGATCAGAAACAGGGGAGGAGGAAGCAAGAGTCAAGATGAGAGAGAAACAAGGAAACCAACACACAGGCAGGATATTGCACTTTGCACATGAGGAAATTGTCTTGCAAAATAGCCAGGGTGGTGTTTGTATATTTACCAGGATTAATAACAGGGGCCCAACTGCCTGCACCCCTGTGAGCTGCCACAGGCTGAGGTAGCAGACAGCCCATGGGGCTGATGAGCACAGAGAGATTCTGAGCTGAAATCACAGGCGTGGCAGTGCTACGAGTGAGGTCTGGGGAGGCTGACAGGCCGGCATGCTGTCTCTCAGTTCAGGCACCTTTCTGGGACAGATCAAGTGCATTGTATGCAGTTTATTTGGTGTGAGCCTCTCACATGAGTCCTTATAAACAGAGCTCCTGTCTCCTCCACGTGGATATTAAAGATCCCTGGCCCTTTTTGTAATGGGAGGAGGCTAGTGTGGTCTGCAATTTCCCCTTTCATCTGTTGTGCTGTGTGATGTACAATAGATACAGCACTGGGCTGGGACTCAGGAGACCTTTGGGCAAGCCACTGCACCGCTCTGTGCCTCAGTGAACCCATCTGTGAAAGGGGGATAATGCTACTGACCTCCCTTGTAAAGCACTTTGAGGTCTACTGATGAACAGTGCTAAATAAAATCTCAGCAGTGTGAATGATAGGGAGGGGCTTGGCTACAATGATCATGATAGGCAGTAGACAGGCAGTCCCGTGTGTGTGTACCGCACCTAGCACAACGGGGTCCTGGTCCATGACTTGAGATCCTAGTTGCCTCATCGGGCCACCTTAAAGAATCTCTCCCCCAGTCTGGGCTGTACCTCCTGCAAACACCTGTATCGAAGAGACAGATGTAATAAGCAGGGTTTGCAATAGAAAAATGCAGATATTTCTGTACAAATTAAGGCATAATCCGAGTGACGTGGCTCTCCATATAATGGCAAGGGTGCGACAACAGCATGCCCAGGCAGCTGATTTACTTGGCTCTCAGCCTCTTGGCTGACAACTCACCTAGACGCATTTATTGTCCAATAACGCACACCCTGTCCAGCAACACAATAAACATCGGACGTCAGCAAGCCCATCAGCATGTCAGTAAGAAAACAAAGCTTGTCTCAGCTCACCTGACCTTCCCCACCCCCGTCTCTCGGGAAACGTTCAGGCTGCTTTTTGCTGAGCAGGATTTGAATGAATGTTTGAAAATGTGGGGCACAGCTTTAAAGGAAAGGTGGATTGTTTATCGCATATTCTCTTGCCAGTCTACCAACTGGATTTGCTGCCATGCATCATTTCCAGATGCAGAGCTGGATACTTTGCCGCTGTCCCAGAACCACACACTATGGGTAGCTAAGATGATAGTCTAGTCACTCCAGTGCAGAGAAAAGAGATCTGAAAGAACTGCACAAGGGAATATTTTACTCCCAGAGACCTGAGTCCACAGGTGGCTTTTTCTGAACAAAGCACCCAAAAGACCACTCTCTACATAGCAAGGCTGGATGAATCCACATGCTCGAGAGATACAGAGGTCATGGCAATCAGTTATACCCCAGCCATGTGCGGTTAGGGATAGAACCCATAACCCACCCTCTCCAAACACAGAGCTCCACCCCTTGAACTAAAAGAGAAGCTGTTAATTATCAGTAACTATTATTGGGTTCTTATCTTCCAGCTATTAGGGGCAGGCACAAGCATACACCTTAGTCGGTACATTCTAGTGTATTTTGGACCGCATGAACGCCTTCCTAAACTATTTAAACATCACTCACTGAATTCCCTGCGAGAGCCGTTAAAAGCAGCTCCCAGCTGAGAGCAGAGCAGCGCAGCGCAGCACTCCTGCTGCTTGGGCTAGCAAAGTGCGGGGGAGAGTCACGTAGCAGACTTGCTGGCCTCAGACCACAACGGTCCTGCTCGGAGCCTGGCCTGTGGTAAATTGCAGGATGTGTATGAGAACCGTTCAGAACACTCGGCCGTTTCAGTTCACAGGGGTCCGTCTGTGCACACATCCTTTGACTTGGCCTATGCGAGCCTGTAGCCCCCCTAACGCTCAGCGTCCAAGGCACTCAAAACAAACCCAGGGGAACTCCTCTAGTTTCTTGACACACCATAGTAGTTTAAGGGAAACCAGTACCCATGCCCAGCTCTGCGAAAACTAGGGCTGGGTTTGCTCAAGAGCTCACAAATCTTTACAGACAGCTAGCCTGTGTGCTGCTAGCCCGTGTGCTGCTAGCCTGATGCAGAGCAGAGTCCTGTTGAAATCCAGGGGGCTACGCTTGGGAGTAAGAGAAGCAGGGTCTGGCCTGCCGCCTGCAATGAAACCTGACTGCAAATCATCGATTTGAATGACGCTAATGCACTCAGCCACTGGGCGAGCTATAGCGCGCAGCCCCTGCCCTGGACTGGCAGACACAGCGCCCCTTTGCCTTTCAGAAAGACTGGTCCGTATCCTTCTGTTTCCATGCTGATATTGCTGGTCTTGTGGGCGAATCATTGGGGAAAGTGTTAGTGACTCCTGGCTGTCGTCCTGCAGCCCTGCACTTCCATATTTGACCGAGCGGGTGCCGCTTGCAAGAAAGGCCAAGCTTGTAAGGACAAATCATGGACGTGACACCATAAGGGGTCCAGGCCCCCGCAGTTCCTACGGCTGGCCACGGGAGCAAGGGGTGCTCAGCACCCTGCATGCGAGAATCCCACAGAGGGGAGCAACTCCAGCACTGCTGTTGCTTTACCTTTCTAGAGCACATTTCATCCAAGTGCCTGCCAGTGCATTAAAGCCCAGCAGCAACCCTTGGGAGGGAGTTAGCACCCTGGACACGACGGTGACAGGTGTGTTAGAGATACAGAGATAGAGGCCGTTATAACCAATTTACAAATGGGCAAACCAAAGCTTGGAGCAGCCAAGTAACATGTCCAAGCCAACGAGGGAGAGAACTCCCGAGTCGAACAGCTGCTCGAGCCACTAGACCACACTGCCTCCTTGCTTGCATCCTGCTTGAGCTGCTAGCCCATATTCCTGAGGAGCAAAGGATCCTCTGGTGCATACAGCAGAGACCTATGCACACACTGTGGAAAAGCCCAGGCAGGGATTCATAGGAGGCGTTTAAAGAATAAACAAGCGTCTCCTTCCTTCCTGCAGTTATTTAACGATTTACTGAAGAGAGATGGCGTTACCCATGCTCAGCGAATGTGAAGAATCTGCTCCGCTGTTTAGGGACTGAGCAGAGCTCCTGCATGTTGCATTCTCTCCTGATTCAACCATTAAACAGCATTTTTTTTTAACAGTGAGGGTAATTAACTATTGGGACAATTTACCAACTACTCCTGAGGGCATTCTGTGCCAAAAAAATAAAAATTCTGTGCACAAAATTTTAAAATTCTGCAAATTTTAGTTGTCAAATAAATGTGGCGACTCCAGCATGACATTGGGGAGCACAGGCCACGGGCTGCGCAGAGGTGGAAGCTCACTGTGCAGTTCCCCACCGGGACAGGGACTCGGCGGTGAGGCTGCACCCAACCCTGACACGGTACAAGGACTGGGCCTGCCCCACCAACACCCCAGGGCCCCTCCCTCCATGCCAGGTGCACCAGGCATGGGCAGGCAGGCTCAGCAAGGAAGGATTCAAGTGTGGAGGGTCTTAGTGTGGAGGGATCCAGGTGCGGGTTGAGAGGGTTTTGTGTGGGGCAATCTGGGTGTGGGTGGCTCAGTGGGGGATCCAGGTGTGGGGGGAATCTGGATGCAATGCACAGGGGCTTGTTGGGGGTTCTGGGTGCAATGGTAATGGGACTCTGCAGGGGGGTCCAGGTGAAAGTGGTTGAGGCTCAGTGTGGGGGGTGTCTGGGTGTTGGGGGCTCACTGGGGTGGGGATCCAGGTGCCGCTGGGGGGGGGTCAGTAGGGTGGGGATCCAGGTGTGGGAGGCTTGTCGGGGTGGTCCAGATGCAGGCGGAGTGGGGCCTATCGGGGTGGGAGGGTGTTCTGGGTTGGGGTGGGGGCAAGGCTTGCTGGGAGGATCATCTGAGTATGAGGAGGTCTGGATGCACAGGGGTAGGGTGGATGGGGGAGCAGCTCCTTGTAAAATGATCCCTCTCCCTGCAGCTGCGGAGTGATGGGTGCAGGAAGCAGGAGAAGGGGGAAGTTTGCAGAGCTTCCTACAGCTGAGGGAAAAAACTGAGGGTGGGTCTGACACGGCCCTGGATGCCATGCAGGGGAAAATGAAGTCCCATCCCCCACTGCCCAGCCGGGACTAGCAGCTGAGCCAGGTGCATGGTAGGAGCCACCAGCCGGGTCTTCTCCAGTCCCGCCCCCTGCCCCACAGTGATTTACCTCTCTGCCGGCTGCCCTGGGCACCTGAAACATACTGCCGGGCAGGGTCGTATAACCATTCTTGTGGCTTCCCTTTGCTTCCACATCAGAAAGTCATTTTTCTGCGGAGAAGCAAAGAAATCTGCAGGGGACATAAATTCTGCGCAGGCGCAGTGGCACAGAATTCCCCCAGGAGTAACCAAGTCTTGTGGTGGATTCTCCATCACCGGCAATTTTAAAAATCAAGACTGAATGTTTTACTAAAAGATCTGCTCTAGTCCAAACAGGAATTATTGTGGGACAGTTCCAGGGCCTGTGTTTTAGAAGAGGTCAGACCACATGATCACAGTGGTTGCTACGAGCCTTAGACTCAATTAACACCGATTTGCATGTAGGCACAGGCGCTGACTTTCCAGTGTGCCAGGGCGTGCTCAACCCCAGATCCCACCCCCACTCCACCCCTTCCCCCAAGTCCCTACACCCACCTCACCTCTTTCCGCCCCTGCCCCACCCCACCTCTTCTCAACCCATTCTGCCCCCTCCCCCTCACTCCTCCTCCTCACCCCCAGAGCCTCCTGCACGTCACGAAACAGCTGTTCTGCTGCAGGTGGGAGGCGCTGGGAGGGACGGGGAGGTGCTGCTCGGCGAGGCACTGGCGAGTGGGAAGCACCCATGGAGTTGGCACCTATGCATGTAGGAAGAGGCAAATTTTCATATGCATTTTGAGACCCAGCAGGGTACATGTGCTGTTCAGTTTCCAGGACATCCCTAGCCGTAAGAGTCTCTCTGGTTTTCTTTCCCTAGGAGAACGCTGCACAGTGGCAAAGCAGAAGAGCATGCCGGGCCCTGGCTTGCACTGGGTGGGCGTGCTGAGATGGGTGGAGCAGCAGAATGAAAGGATACATTGTGCCTGGGACAGGCACGCTGCGGTCTGAGTAAGAGCCAAGCAGGGAACGGTGATATAATCAGGGTGGTAGAATAGTGAGACTGTGGCATGCTATGCTCTGGGGAGTGGCAGGGTGGCACAGTGCAGCATGAATATGGTGAAATAAGGCAGTGCACGGTGCTGTGTGTGGCAGGGTGGCAGCCTGGCACACTGTGTGACGGGTACAGACTGGCAGAGCAAGGCAGTAGGCTGATGTGCTCTCCGCCAGGCTGGATCTAAAGGAGTAACAATAAAAGAGAACCAATAACAATTTGCAGTACTGTGTTGTGTCCTGGCAAACTTCCCCTAGCCGGCGCGCCAGGCCCTGTGCCCTGCCGAGTTCACGGGCTGCGTGGACACTGTAGCATTTACTACATGCTGGAGCAGCCAGGGAAGCTCAGTCTGCTTGACTGTGGGGGAGCTGAAAATGAGAAGCCCTCACCATCCACTGACAGCCGCTCTACCCTGCTGCTTTATGGAGCACTCAGCACAGACCGTCCAGTGTGCAGGTCGCCTGTGACATAGAACCACACTGCTGTAGCACCTCCCATCTAGCAATCCGAAAGCACTTAATAAATACGAATGAATTAAGCCTCTCAACACCCCTGCAAGGTAGAGAAGCCCTGATATCCCCATTTTCCAGAAGAGGCACCTCTCTGGGGCACAATGAGGTGAAGTAACTTGACTAAGGTCCCATGGTGAATTGGTGGCAGAGTCAGGAACAGAACCCAGGACTCCTGACTGCTAGTCTCCTGCTGTAGTCACTTGCTTACTTATGTTCATTTAGTCACTTATGCTCTGTGCTACAAAGTAGTGATGAGGTTAATGCAAAGAGAAAGTGAAAAATTATTTAATTAATAACTAATTACCAGTATTGTTGTCGAGGTGCTGGTCGCAGCTCCAGAGTAAAGGCTGAATTGAGTTTGGCACCTAAGAGAGATTCTGTCTCTCATCAGGATTCTGCCTCTCACTGATGAGCCTGAAGAGCAGAGATGAGCTGCTCAACTCTGTGAGTGAGGGCAGGGACCTCACTTCATTTGCTCTCATTCTGCCTCCCAAACTCCAGAGAGGGAGAATGATGCAACCAAGCTGTTTAAAACAAGTTCTGTTTCCCCCTCCCCTTCCACAACAGCTGCTGCATTAAGATGTCAGGAGAGGCCTTACGATGAACCCCTTGGATGTTTCAGAGGTGGAGGGTGGTCTCAGCCTCGCCTCCTCTCTGCTCCCCCTTAAATTATCCTCTGCTGTTTCCCTGGGATTGTCCCGACTGTTCGAGCCTGGCTTTGAGCTGCCCATCAGACCCACTTGTGACATTTCCCCTCTGAAGTCCTGTCACTGCACAGGATGAGGAGCCTCTGTTGTCACTGCAAGGCTCACATGCTGAACCAGCCTGTATGAACTGGTAGGGACTTCCAATCCAGAAGCAGGGAATAGGTAGATGGCAAGAAAAGATGGCCCGGAGGAACTGTGGGAAGGCACTGAAGGGCTAGCAGGCTAGAAACAGATGCAGCAATAAACGAAGTCTGTAGATTCTGCAGAGGGTTGTTTTGACAGCAAGATGCTTTCTTAAGGAGCCCATGGTCCCACTTGGCCAATGCCAGCAAACAGGGCTGAGCTGTACATTCAGAACCCAAATAATTGCTAAATGAGCACAAGGAGACTCTGGGTTTTTTTTTCTTTCCAGACAAAAGTTCTTTCTCCTGGTGAGCTGTTGCCACTGTTCCGTAATGCTGGAAAATACCCCTCCCTCACTGCTCCTCCAAACTCATTAAAAACAAATCCAGAGCAACATGGTTTGTCTACAGCCAAATGGCCTGCGCAGGATGTGCTGAGCTGGCTTGGAACAGAGAGCAAAGAAAGAAGATCTGATCTAGGGGGTTCAGCTGAATCTTGCTTGGTGCAAAACATGCAGAAAGACTCATGCTAGTGAACCATACAGAGCACTGTGAGTGCACCTATCATTTTGCAGAAATATATGGCGACGTGGCTCCTGCCAGGAGGAGGTTACATTCAAGCTCGGATGAAAATGAAGGCCTGAGTCGGTGCCTAGAAAGGCTTGTGAAAGGAGTGAGTTTTAAAGAGGGCTCTGAAAAAGTGTGTGTGTGTGGGGGGCTGTATTGGGAGTGGAGGGCTGGTTCAGATGGCACGGTGGGGGGAGGAAGGGTTAGGATAGGAGACAAAGCTGAAACTGAGAGAAAGGGAACCCTGAGAAGTGAAGATAAGGGGGCCTGACTGTCCACTGCTTAGCTCCTTGTGTCATCATTTACCCTTGTCCAAAGGGGGTGTAAAACAATCCAAACCAAATTCTTCGCTCATGGACACCAGGGGTAGTAACATTTGCCCTCCACGGTGCAAGGTGTAAATGCTGACAGTGAAGAATTAGGCCAAAGTTGCATAAAAGTCTTGCATTGATTCACCAGCTATCCTGGCAATACATTGCAAGCTCCTGACTGCCTCTGAAATGAGATTGGCAAGGTAGGTAGACCTACAGTCAGGCACCCTAGTTGTGGCACGGTGTGGCTTGTGGGCATGCACTACCCTGGCTCCGCAGATTTGTTTTTGTAAATGGCCAAGCTGCTGAAATATCTACAAAGAATCCTGATCCCAGAAGTGCTCCGCCTGCTGGATTCTGGTATATTTCAGTGCCGCTCTGCTCGCTACACAAAGAGTCGGGAGCTGCCTGCTCTCCAGGAGTCCCCATCTACGGGAGTCCTTTTCATTTAACTCTGTTGTGGTTCTTCTCTGCGGGGGAAGTAGAAACATAAGAGCAGCCAGGATGGAGCAGTCCAGTTATCGGTTTAGTGGAGTGTCCTTTCTCTGTCAGTGATCAGTACCAGATGCCTTAGAGAAAGGTGCAAGAAACTGTGAAGTGGTAAATATGGAATGGCCTGTCCACAGGAGAAGCCCCTTCTGCTAGAGGTTGACTTAGATCCCTGCCAAACTTGTGTTGTCGTTCCTTTCAATCCTGGAACTGTGGATGTTTTCTTTATCCGTATAAACGGTCCAAACTTCCCATAGACAACAATGGTGCAGGATTCTACCCTTAACTAGCAAGGTTTACTGTATGAGTTTGTCTGGGCACAGTGATTGATTTGTGAGGTCCTAGAAGTGGTGTCCACACAAAGGTCTCATAGTCACAGACCAAGGTAGGTAGCGCAGTAGAGGTGTAACTTTAGCAAACAAAAACACAAACCGTAGAACATCTACTCCATAGCAGGAAAACACAGAGCCAGGGACAGATAGTTTAGAAGGGCTGGGGGGCTTTCCCTGCTTTGGCCCACCTCTAGCTAAACTAATGATCTGATGTGTAATAGAGGTCAGAGCTGACCTCCATCTACCAGGCACATTTCAGGAAAGGCTGCTGGTGAGTGAGCCAGAGGGCTGGATTAGCCTCACTGCTGTGGCTGCTGCTTCCGCATTGCTGCTGTCTGAAGTGAGGGGAAAGAAAACACAGCAGCAGTCGGCTCCATGTAAGTGACACCCTCCCCCCCGCTCTGTGGCCAGTCACAGGGAATCCCCAGCCAGAGAAGGAGGGTTTGGATGTGAAAGGGATTTCCCAAGCACTTTATCAAGGGGCTCCCTCCTAGAAGAGATAAGCAGGCATTTAAAACCACAGAGACAGGCAGCGGGGAAGCCTGGCAAAGCACTGTGTTTCCTGTCTCTCCTCAGCTGGCTTCGCAGGGGCTCTGATTTCCTTCAGTGGATCAACAAAGAGTTCCAGAGGCTTTTGAAAGAGGTGATTCAGCACATACTAGGAGGGAGGAAAGAAAGAATGTGCTCAGCGTTGTAAAATTCCCATGCAGTGAAAGTGAAACCAACCAGAGCACAGGTAATTTGTTGAAAGGTGGTTGTAATTTCTGAAGGCTTGTTATGCCATGACCTTCAGTCATATACTTTGGATCAGCAAAACCACTGGGGTTAGCACAGCGGGGGGTTTATTACTATTATTTATTTTCTATTCCTGGGAAAGGTCAAGTCAGACTGGAATAGTGAGAGGGGGAGAAGGATCTGCCAAGGAAATACACATTTAAGAGATGTGCAAATAAAATGGGATCCAGTATTGCAGGGGTCGGCAACCTTTCAGAAGTGGTGTGCTGAGTCTTCATTTACTCACTCTGATTTAAGGTTTTGCGTGCTGGTAATACATTTTAACGTTTTTAGGTCCCTTTCTATAAGTCTATCATATATAACTAAACTATTGTTGTATGTAAAGTAAATAAGGTTTTTAAAATGTTTAAGAAACTTCATTTAAAATTAAACTAAAATGCAGAGCCCCCCAGACCGGTGGCCAGGACCCAGGCAGTGTGAGTGCCACTGAAAATCAGCTCACGTGCCGCTTTTGGCACATGTGCCATAGGTTGCCTACCCCTGAGCTAAAGAGATGTTGTTAAAGTAAAAGCCTTTTAAAATGTTACATTTCAGATGCTTTCACTGGTTTGCCTTTTTTCCCCTTGTATCTTTAATAAAGGGTTAAAAGGATGTTGAATGGTGTGTTTGCCAGGGTGGTAAAGCAGGCTGAGGTCTACTGTATGTTAACGCCTTTAACTCCTTGGGCCCATTTATTCCATCTAAATTAATACAACAGAGCCCTTTGGACTGCACCGAGCGTCCTCGCTGCACACAGAGCAGCTTGCTAGAGGCCTGATCCTGCAAAGTTACTTTTGTGCATAACTTTACTCATATGGGTAGTCACTAATCAGTCCCATTCAAGCCAACGAGGCTACTCTTATAAGTAAAGTTACCCAGAGGCACCGTTATGGCATCTAGGAGCCCCAGGCCTGGGCCAGGACCCATTGTGAAACCCTAGTCCTACTGAAATTAATGAGAATTTTGCCATTGCCTTCAATGGGGCTGGAATTCATCCTAAAGCCTGAACCCTGCAGTGGGGTCTGCACAGGTAGACACCTGTCCTTGTGGAGACCTGTCAACTCCCCTTGGGCTTTGCATGAGGTCAAGGGGGTCACCCACACAGATCTGAGTGCAGGCTCAGGTTCTACAATTATTTCAAAAGCAGTAGGGTGCACACAGCATTGTACAGGCAGTGAAGAGCTAATATAGTTCTCATCTTGGAATTTTTACAGATTCAGGATTCTCTCCTGTAGGTGATCTGTGCTTGGCCCTCCCAGTGACTGAGCTGTTAACAAATGTATATTTAAAAATAAAATAGGAAAGAAGCAAGGGTTAAAATTTTCTCCCACTCCAGAACAAGGATTAAAAAACAGTAACAGTTTGATGTGGAGCTAGGAACCAACAAAAAGTGGGAATTAGATGTGGAATCAAATATAATTTTAAGCCAGTATTGTAACCCTTTCTCCATTCCCCTGTGTCTGTAAACCGTCCTGGTTGACGCCTGACCCTGCTTCACTGAGGTCAATGCTATCGATTTCAAGGGAAGCAGGATCAGAGCTTAAGATGCTCTGCTTTTCAGGACAGGGACTTGCATTTTTATATTTCTGTTAACCACCTGCACATGTTAGGGTGCTATATAAATAAACTCTCCACCTGTATAGTCAGGTGTATGCCAAACAGAAAGATCCTGCTAGAAAGCCACCCTGAAATGGAACAGCATATGTGCAGAAAGTCCATTGGTAGAATTTTTGTTTGAGACACACCCACATACATGAAGCAAGGTGTGTTATTTTGGTCTGAAGTGGGGTAGGGCTTATGGTAGGGTGCCAAATAAAAGATATTCAGTAGTTAAAAGCATGTTATATTGTTCTAGTGAGTTAGTAGCATTTCAGGATGGAAGGGATCACAAGAGGCCTGATCGTGCATACACTTATGCATGTAAGGAACTTTACTCACTCTTATAGTCCGATAGCAGGATTGCTCATGTGGGTGTTTGCAGGATCAGGCCATTAGCTGTGTGGGTCTTAAGTTCAAGTCCATAGGTAACCAGCAGGCTGTAGAGTTCATCCTGGTGATTTGCAGAACATACTTTGAGAACCAAACAGTTGGGTGGATGGCGGGGAGGAGGGTCCATGAGAAGATTTTAGTCTTACAAAGCAGACCACTGCTCCAGCCTGCAGAGGGTTATGCCCAGGCATACCATTACACCTGTGCAGCATCCCACTGCCCTGGGCCCAGCTGCAACTCTCGGCAGCAATCAGGACCCTATTCTTCACTGGGGTTCTTATACCGCCCCCATCCTGGGGATGGCTAAGTGTTCACATTCGCTCTACCCCACCAGGGCCTTTCTGTGGGGATTGGGCCCTGCTGTACTTCTTGGAGCCGTGCTGGCGTTAGGGACAAGTCCTTCACCTTACACAAGACGTCCCAATGAAGTGAAGGGCCCCACTCCACCCCCAGCAGGGCACGAGGCTGCGGAGCAAGAACTGGCTCTGGGCATTGCTCATTGCCATCTGCCATCACAGCAGCGCACGCAGGGGCAGTGCCTGCGGGGCGCTGCAGGGAGCAGGGGTCACCCCACGCCCTGTGGGGCACTGGCTCTCTGCCATGGCACTGCACTGCCAAGCCTGGGGGGAGTGGGAGAGATGGCGAGGGCAGTGGAGGGGAGAAGAAAATGGGGAAGGAGACGGGCAAGGGGTGGGGGTGGGGAGGGAACAGACGGGGGGAGCCACGTGAGAAAAGGCAGCGACCTAAGGACTATGCCCCGACGCCACGGGAGTTGCGCATGCGCCCCAGGCAGGACCGACTCCGATTCGATTACGTCACCCCTTACCACCGAATGTTACTCATTCTCGCTAATCCTCGTGTGTGTTGCGCCCGCCCGCCCCGCGCTCCTCCGCCCGCCCGAGTAGCCCCCTCCTCCGTGCATATTGATGTTGCTGGGCCCGCCCCCTCTCCTCCCCCCACTTAGCCTGGTGCTGGAGCGTCCGGCAGGCAGCCCCGCTGGGTGTCCCGTCCGCCCCCGCCCGCCTCGCGGGCACAGCCCGGGCCTCCGCCGCTGCCACACGCACCGAGCCAGCCGGGCAGGGGCGCCGCCGGAGGTGAGTCCCGAGCGGCTCGGCTCGGCCCGTCCGCGCTGGGGCGGGGACACCGGGGCTCTCCTTGTTCCTGCTCCCCCATCCATCCCACCCTCGCCCTCTGCCCGGCTCCTGCCCCCCGATCCACCCCATCCCGCTGCCCTCCTCCCCGGCTCCTGCCCCCTGATCCGGCGCCCGATCCACCCCATCCCGCTGCCCTCCTCCCCGGCTCCTGCCCCCCGATCCAACCTCCCTCCCTGCTCCTGCTCCCAGATCCACCCCATCCCGCTGCCCTCCTCCCCGGCTCCTGCCTCCCGATCCACCCCATCCCCCTGCCCTCCTCCCCGGCTCCTGCCTCCCGATCCACCCCATCCCCCTGCCCTCCTCCCCGGCTCCTGCACCCCCCATCCAACCTCCCTCCCTGCTCCTGCTCCCAGATCCATCCCATCCCCTTGCCCCCCAGCCTTCTACCCTCCCTCACGGCTCTTCCTCCCCCGACTCCTGCCCCCATTCCCGGGCTATTGCCTCCGTCACACCCCCACCCCAGCTGCGGCCCCCGGACCCGGCCCATCTCTCAACTGCGCCCCCCCCCCATCACCTGGCCTGGGGACTGTCCTGTCCGTTCTGCGCCTGCTTTTTGCCACCCCCCCATCCGTTTGAGGACTCGAGTCCCCGTCCCCCCAGCTGACCATCCGCTGGCTACTCCCCTCTTTGCCACCAACCGTCTTCGCTTCCCTGCCTTTGCTCGCTCCCTCCCTCCCTTTTCTTTCACTCTCCTTTCAGTAGGAGTTCTCATCCTCGGTGGAGAGCCCCGGGCACTTGGGGGAAGGGATCACCCTGGGGGAGAGGGAGGGAAGGGTGCAGAGATGATCTCCTGGGGCTGCCCAGGCACCTCCCTGCTGCTGTGTTCTAGCTCCCAGCTGGTGATGGTGAAAGTGCGGGGGTGGAGAGGAATAAAAGAGGCTTTGGATGTTTACAAACAAGTGTGTATTGGCTTGACATTGGCAGGCGATTTGCATGGCTGAGGCCCAAGAAGGGGGTCGGCGTTGTATGCTGGCATGTGTGTGTGTGTGTTGGGAAGAGGAGTGTGCAGCATGATACTGGTAAGGATGGGTACAGGGTTGGCACAGGGGTGTAGTGGGCTGTGGCATATGCATGCCCCTGGCACATATATCCATGCAGTGTTCTCCCTCCACCCCTGCCTGTCTCAGCCTAGCATCAGTCCAGAAAATCAGTTTTGTAAACTGCTGCTGGCTTTAATCAGATCACAGACTAGCATTTTCATTTAGTCAGTTAACAAAATACATCCATGGTACTTCTACCTTAGCCCTTCCCAGCACTCTGCGCAGCTAAGTTGTTTTGAGGTTGTGTTTTTTCCAGTATCAGTTTGTGTCTATTTCTGGATTGCTTCAAGGCCTACAAATAGAACCAGGTCTGGGGAGCAAATTATAGCATGGACATTCCTGATCTGGTCATGGCCTGGTTCCAGTTTGTAGCATGGATGGGGTTTATTGAGGTGTAGGCTCTTCGATGCTGCTGTGATATCACTGTCACACTGACATTTGTGCAATTAGCCTTGGAACACCTCTGTATGAGAGAGAGGTTATCCCCCTTTTACAGGTAGGAAAACTGAGGTGTTGAGTCAGATTTTCAAAGGTATTTTGGAGCCTACAGATACAAGCAGGCTTCTAGCGAGATTTTCAGAAGCACACAACTCCCCTACAAATCAATCTTTAGATATTAAATACCTTTAGAAATCTGGCCTTAAGTAACTTGCCCATGGTGACAAGAAATCTGTGGCAGAGACAGGAATAGAAGAACCCAGATCTTCCCTGCTGAGCCCTAACCACAGGACCATTTCTTTCTTTCTTGGAATGTTGTTCCCTAGCCAATCTAATCCCCTGGATTGTTAGGTTAAAGTCCTGTCTGTGCTACCAACTGGAGCCAACTCAGTATTGGGTCTTCTGAGTTTGTAGTGTAGCCAGGTGTCTAGTAAGGTGCTGGAGGCTTCAAGCCTTCTCACTCCAGGCATCTGGCTGTAGAGGATACTGGGCATCCAATGCAGTTGAGTAAATCAGGTCTGGATCCTGGATGGAAAGTGTGTAGGGTTGGGGTCTTGCATCACTTTCATATGGCTGGTTAACATTTCTGAGAAGTGACTGCACAGATTTACACCTGCCTTTTCAAAAACACTCGGCAGTTCTGAGCATGAGAGGGGCTGGTTTGTAGTTTGCTTTAAGTTTTTCAACAAGCTCTTTATAGTGAGGTTTTCCATTTCTAATCCCAGCTGGAAAAGACATCTGTCTTTTAGCTCCTCTCTCTCTCTCTCTCTCTCTCATTTCTGCCACTGCAGGATTCTTCCAGTAGAGCAGGGTTGTTAGAACACCAAGTAAACTTTCCCTCTGACCACCTCCTATTTCCACACAATCCCCAACCAAAGATCATAGTGTCCTAAGAAACTTTGATGGGCTATTCTCCATGGATATAAAGGAGCCAAAAGTTTACCTCACTAGCTGGAACATCTTACTCTCAATTACCGTAATTTGTTTTTAAAAAGACATGAAGGAGGAAAAATTAAGAGCCACCACAGACAAAAGCAAAGGAATTAAAGATAATACTGCATTTACCATAGAAGAGAACTGCAATTTAATGATAACTATATTAACTAGGTTGGATCTGTGACATGGATATATTGTGCAACATTTGATATGTAGCTCAGGAGGGGAAGGCAGAAAGTTTGTCTGTTCTAAATGCATGTTGTGCCCCTTAGTTTATCATTATACTACTATATTGACACCCCTGCTGCCTTGGAATCACGATCTACCTCTGTGGGTAGGAGCAAAGTGGGTGTTGCTTTTGCATTTTTGTTTCAGCACAGTTTACGGAAAATGTTGCGAAAATAAATCAACATGTACCTCTCCAGTTCTTAGCTTCATCTGCACAGGATACATAGTTTCCAAACTGGAGGCCAGATCCCCAGAGGTCATGAATACCCTGTAACTGCTGCTATATTCAATGAGCGCTATGGATGTCCACTTTATCTGGGGATCAGGCTATTATTTCCCATTCCAATACAAATGGGACAGTAGATGCTTGCTTTAAAGTTTAGATGCAGCCTGGTGGATATAGAAACAAACAGCTATGCAGAGCCTGTGGAACTTATGCAGACAGCGGGCGGGAGATGGAATAGTGTTTCCCATCTTACTGTCATTTTTTAGCTGTTCATAATCATACATGCAAACATGTTTTTATGGTGGGTTTTTTTGGGGGGGGGACACTCAATTTCTTCCAGCATTTCACCCTGCCTCTTGTTTTCCCTGAGCCCCTTTCCCCACTACCCCCATCTTTAGGATCTGATTTTGCAACCCATACGCATGTGAAATATCAATTATTCATGAGAATAAGGGTTGCAGGAGCAGGACCTTAGTATGTCTAACATCATCTTCCACCTCGTTCTCCACAGTGTGCCAGCATGGGCTGCTTGGGCTAGCAGTAGCCTAAGGGCTGGTGGCTGGGCCTCCTCCAGCTTCCCCTGCTGGTCTGACAGAGCTTTCCTTTGGCCTGGTATAAGGCCTGCCCTATATTCCTTTGCCAGGCTGAGGGGCCGTCTGGGTGGGTATTTTAGGAAAAATGCCTTTTTTTTGTTAAATGAAGAAAGTCCTTCACCTACATCTTGTTATTTAGAACTTGTGCCCAATTATAAAATCTCAAGTACAAACTGATACAGTGAATTCATTCTAGTAATTGGACATAAAAATCATTTGATGTACCTCAATTATATGTTCGGAAGGCAGTGACTTGAGAGGGGCTAGTGATGACAAAATGAGAGTAAAGCTACAGTGGCTTGTTTGTCAACAGTTCCTCAAGGTGTAATTATAGTTTTGGTTTGTTTTCATCTAGCATATTATACACACACACACCCACCCACCCCACCTTGGCTTCTGTGCTCTCCTCTCTGCTTTGAGCTCCATATTGTCTGTTGATCTCCCTCCTTAAATGTATTCCTGGTCACCTGACTTGCTGCCTTCCTCCCTATTATCCACCAAAATTCTTAAGTTTCATTTTAGAAACTGTTTACATTTCTCAAAGTACCTTTTGATGTATGTATTATACTTTCCCAATGTCTCTCAATTGCCTCCTTGTTGAACAACAACATCCCACAAGCTACATATAGGCCTTTTATATATTTTAGCATTTGCTTGAAAGCACTCGATAGAGTTAAGGTTGCAAATGTTTCCATTATTGCTTCATCCATGCTTGCACTCATAACTTCCCGAAAAAAGTGTCATCCATGGGGATGAAATTTTTCCATGTTTGAGCTCTCTGCAAAGATGAATGTTTTGGGGAAAACTTGGGGAAAAGCCTTCCAGCTACCTTTGAATAGAGTGTGTGTGTGTGTGGGGGGGGGGGGGTGTGTTAAGAAGTTGTAGCCCTGTCCAAACATATATGATTACATCAGAGATGGCTGAAGTTTAACTGCTGGAACTTGGCATATAAATAGTCCTTAATATAGAGCAGTGTCTAAGGGAGGATAGTTTTGATTTAAGTAATGAGCATTTGAAAAGTCACTGAGACTAGAGGGCAGAAGTCACTTAAAGGGGGCTTGCCTCCTTCAACTGAAAAGCAGCTCTGACTGGGAAATAAGTACATCCCCCATCTCTCTTAGCCCTTTTCTTACTGGTTGAGGAATACTCAGGTCAGTCCCCGATTGACTTGCTCCCTTAGATACAGGGGCTCAGTTTGCTCCCAGCTGATTTCAAAGTGTGTGAGAATCAGTGTTCTGTTAGGGACACCTAGGGACACCCAGGGTCATGTTAGAGACAGCCACATACATATTCTGCTCTGTAACACTTTAAGACCAATAGAAATACTTCCAAGAAACTTTTAAAATCCTCTCCAGTAGAAAGTGCTTTGAACAAAACAATCCTCTGTTTGCAATCCCAACATTGTGTTAATGCTTGAATGGGAAACTGACTCCGTAGCATTTTCTCCTGCTGTTTTCCTTATCAAGCATATTGTTTGCTAGTATGCATAATATATAATGCTAATAATTTTTATATCAAATATACAGCACGAGCAATGCCAGTGAATTGCCAATGCTATAGGAAGGAACCTCAAGTCTCATTACAGGCTTTTTATTTAAATTGGATAACCTTAAAGTTGCCTGAATATAGTATTTTTGCATTTGTTTATAGTACAAAGAAGCAATTGAAATGTGGGTCTGTAACTTGATCCACAATTGCATAAGGTTCTTATGAACCATTATGATGGAACTGCAGGCTCATAATTCAGAGGTTTTAAAATAATTTTTAAGGCTGTTGACCAATTACCTCCTCAGAAGGGAGAGGGGGGAATCTGGCATCATTGCTCCAGCTGTGAAGTGTTTAGTTTTTAGGGTTGAGTGGCACCATCCACCCAGTTTGAAAGGGACTAGCACTTTGCTCTAAATGTAATTTTTTTTGAATGCATGATTGTGATATCACTTCTGTGAATTAACAAGAGTAGGAAAAAATCCCACATATAAATTAGAAGGTTTTTTCTGCTGGATTTGCAATATGTTGGTCTCTTATCTGTGTATGTGTACATATGCATGCATATAAGCAATACCTGCAAAAGGTCTACTGGGCCCTACAAGGCTCCTGTGCTCACTAGTGGTCTGCAGCAAAGCCTACTCACCACAGGTGCATTCCCTCATGGTTGGATATAGCAGCTCTCCTCCGCCAGTACCCACTGCAGACAGCCACTCTGGCCCTGCAGTAGTCTGTGGCTTCCTGTCACCTGGACCTCCAGCCAGGTCACTTTTAGCCCTACCCCTTTTAACAAAAACAATAGCCTGGCAGCATTGCACCAGAGCCTCAGCCCAACTTTGGCCTTTATGGGCCTTCCAGCCAGTGGCTCTAGTGTCTTCACACCCTACATTAGGTGAGCCACTGGGGGAACCTGAACCTGTGTTCTACTCTGGGGTCCAGCCAGGGACCCTGTAAGGTATGTTCATTCAGACCCTCTGCTGTGCTGCACTGCTTCCTACCAGGGCTTGTACAGCAAACCTGTCTGCCAGGCTCTTCCCAGGCTGACATTTCTGCAGGTCTCAAAACAAACAGGAGCCAAACTAGTTATGAGGAACAAAAGGTCCTGCATCAGGCCTACTTGCCCAAGGGAGAGTCTGACATCTGGGAGGCTCTCAATTAGGCACTTCCTTCCAGCAGCCCCACCCATACCTTCCTTCCTAGGGCTAACTCAAGAGGTCTGCTCTCTGTCCCACTCAGTCACCACAATGAGCTGGGCATTTCCTCTTTTAGCTCCTCCCTCCAGGCTTAATACCTTGCACAGGTGCAATGAGGTGGGGCTAATTGGGGCCACAGGCTCTCATTAACCCCTTCTTGGTCACTGTGGGGTCTGTATACCTCATCACATGTTCCAGTCTCTCATGGTGCTGAGCTCTCTTACATGCTGACTGCCCTTGATTGATTGCAGTCTCTGGGAAGTGAGGGTGTCCAGTGCTTTGGAGGATTGAGCTCCAGGGGCATTGGCTATTGGACAGTCCCAGTTTTTTTTCAGTAGTTCTAGGAAGAGCCCTATCTAAGCATACTAAGAGCTAAGCTAATGTTACTAAAACCAAATAGTTGGCTTACACAATTACACACTGCAAACTAGAAACCTTATAGACAACCTGTCTTGTGTTCCCAGTTCTCTCCCCATTTTTCATATACTCCCGACTTTTATTCATTTTGGTGAAGATAATAATAACACCTATCTAAGGCTGTGGGTGCCCTCAGAGAGTTCACAACACAGTAAATAAGATTCTAGCAGCATTAAAGGAACCATGAGAACATAAGAATGGCCATACTGGGTCAGACCAAAGGTCCATTTAGCCCAGTATCCTGTCTTCCACCAGTGGCCAATGCCAGGTGCCCCAGAGGGAATAAACAGAACAGGTAATTATCAAGTGATCCGTTCCCTGTCCCCCATTTCCAACTTCTAGCAAACAGAAGCTAGTGACACCATTGCAACAGGAACTCAGCCAGCCAGGCACCTACAGAGCCTCTCCACCCCTTCACAGTTTGGGGAAGCATACCCTCAGCCGTCTCCAAAAACCCTCTAACCAGAAGTCTTTAGGGCTGCACATTGTAACTGATTTGATGTTTCGCCCTTATCCAGCCGAAACCCTACACAAATCAAACCTTTTCTGTGTAATCCAAGTGTTACAGGAGGTCAGTTCAATTTCTGTTATTGTATTTGTATGGCAGTAGCACCTAGGAGTGACAGTCATGGACCAGGACCTGTTGTACTACCTGCTGTACAAACAAGAGCAAAAAGACTAGCCCTGTCCCCAAAGCTTACCATCAAACTATACAATTAGACAGAGGCTGGATACAGACGGTGGAGAGAGGGAATGGGGATGTGCAAGGAAACAGTGAGACCGTATTGGCCAGAATGGTGGGCCTTGGTCTCCACACCAGCAGCCAAACCTTTGTCACGTTTTTTGTAGGCATCACATCAAAGGAGAGTTTAAAGCAGGATATTGAGATACCTCTATGGATATTTATGGGGAGCTCCTCCGCAGTGTGAAGGACGGCCTGGGCGAAAGCATGCTGTGCTTGTTTGAAAAGTGAACAAGTGGACAACATAGGCTTGCTCGTGGAGGGATGCAAAGAGAGGCATGGTGTGGTCATGATGACAGGACAGGAACATGGTCTTTGCCGCAGCGTTCTGAATGGATTTCAGTGGGGCAAAGTTGCAAGTAGGGTATAAGTCATTTTCCTGATTACAAGCTGATTGTTTCGAACAGCATCCTACACATACTCCAAATATCAGGTAGCCGTGTTAGTCTGGACCTGTAAAAGCAGCAAAGAGTCCTGTGGCACCTTATAGACTAACAAACGTATTGGAGCATGAGCTTTCGTGGGTGAGTACCCACTTCGTCGGATGCATGTAGTGGAAATTTCCAGAGACAGGTATAAATATGTAAGCAAGAATCAGGCTAGAAATGGAGAATTTGGAGAAATACTCCAAATGCTGCTGCAAATGAACAAAGAGAGAGAGAGAGAGTGTGTGTGTGTGTACACGTGCATCAGTTGCTTTCTTTTCACGTTGCCTCTTTAGATGCAGTATGATGTATTGCAATGGGAGCAGGAGGCCAATTCGTAGTAGTCTTTGAGAGACATAACGTTTCTAAGACATTCTTATTTTAAAATAAGTGAACTGCCTGGTTAACACCCAAATGGATTGACTGTTTTTGTGTGTGAAAGCAACATTTAAACAAATGGCCCTATGAAGTTAATTCTGCTCTCTTGATTTTTTTTTGTAAAGAATCAGTCAGCATCTAAGTTTCTGTGAAGAGGGCTTTGAACCTCTTGGCAGTTTAAATTTTGACAAACAAGGATGTTCAAACTGGACAAACAGCATTTAAGGTTTAGGTTTTTGTTGCTTGGTCTAGTGGCTAGACTTCCTTCGCAAATTCCATTCAGCATAAGAGTATTGGTAGGGGTCTTCAGAGTGCTCCACTAATCATTTTTGCAGCATATTTTGAGTATTAAACTAATTATAAACAATACATCTTGGACACTCTTTCATGTAGTTGTATTTAATGAGCTGAGGTCTTGGTCCAGTGTGTAAGAGTAAGTTTTCAAATCCCCTGCTCACACCTTGTACTGATGCAGAGCCCCATTCCCTCAATACCAAGGACCTCCCATGCTGAGCCAATTGCTGGCTCAGGGACTATCTGTTGTTAAGAGCAAATGGGCCATTTGTGCCTTGTCTGGTGTTATTTAAACAGCCATTTACTTGCCATCAGTGCAGTAAACTAGTGTAGTTGGTTCCCATCATTATCTTTCTACCACCTTACCTAGTCTTTTGAATACGTGTACTTGATACCTTTAATGATCTTGGAGATGTTGCTAACAATTCAGATGTGTGTCAATAAAGCCTCTTGGAACAGAGTTTCCATGACCATTGGCAATGTGAGTTTGTTCCTTCTTCACATTAGCGTTAATTTGATTTTAAGCATGTTTCTAATTGCATGAGTATTCGTGTGGAATCGTCCTCCTGAAGCACGTGCAGTATGTAGTTATACTGTTTTAATCAGGACATAAATCTAGGATCCCCTTTTGAAATTTTCCCCTTTTTGAAATTATTTCCAAGTAGGAAAATGCTAGTCTAGGCTGTTTTTTTAATCTGAGGTAGATCTGTTTAAAACAACCTCAGTCACATTGATACAGAAGGAACAGTCATCTGAGCTGGAAGCAGTGTAAGGAAATGCACGTGAACAATTCATCAAGACCAAAATCCACTTGTTACAATGCTCTCCCTCCCCCATCTTCCATGGAAATGTAACAGAGGCTTTAAATATCAGGCTGCTCTCAGTGCTAAGGGTATTTAGCATTGTAATGTTTCTCTAAAAGCAGGAAGGAGGAAATTCAGCGTAATGTGGTAACTGCCACAGATTTGGAGGGGTCTTTGCTTTAATGCTCTTCTTTGTTTCATTGTGAGCTAAAATTCTTTACTGACACTTCACCATTCTGTTTTTCTGATCTGTCACTGATATGAAACAGGTACTATGTTTAGAAGTGTTTGCCCTGCTTCCTATAAACCTCACACATGCTGTTCCTGTGTAGAAATCTGAATGAATCAACCTGCAGTTTTTAATAGTAACACTGACTCATTTCGTATTCACAGCTAGTATGGAAAACAAAATTACCTTGTGTGCATCTATGCCACCTTGAGCTGCCATCTAAGCAGAGGGCAGGTCTGGCTGCTATTTGTGTGGGAGAATTCTTAGGAAAACCTACATGCAGTGGGAAGTATTCAGGATTCAGTGGCATTCTTCCTTTTGAGTCAGTGCTGACTCAGATGTCCCAGCACAGTGAGAGGAGTCACTGTATTGCTCCTGGAAGTGCTGTCATTTGGCTGCGATGTAAAATGAGGGCCATGACTACTTGAAGCTAATTGGTTCCGCATCACTGTTTAAAGTAGGGCTGTTATTCCCACAATCTTCAGCAGGTTCCAATTTTTGCAATTGTATTTTGCCTGACAAAAACATCCATGGGCACTGCAGAGGGAAGAGGTATTCTTTACCTCCCCAGTTAAGACTGCTGTGGGGTGCGCTGTTGAACAGCTGCTTTTCACTGGTAGGGAAGTTATGTATATGCATGGTGGATATTCTAGGCCCCAATCCTGCAAAGATGTAAATTTGTGTATCGCTTTATGTATGAGAGTGAAGTCAGTAGAACTACTCGCTTTATGGTGAGTTAGTTAGGAGTAACTAGTCTTAGCACACGGAGCTAGTCGTAAGCCCCTGGAAGTTATAGTGCCAGCTCCACCTTGATTTATTTAAAAACCATGTTCTGGGGTCCTCAGTGTATCTTGTCTGATCTTGATTTATTAGACTGTACGGTCCAGGAGGCAGAGACCTCTGCCTTTTTGTTGAACTGTACCAGGCTTGAGTGTCAATGCTTCACAGATGCTAATACCCATCTAGACCCCATGTGTGATTCAGAGCTTGCCCTGGTAGTTTTGTTCCTGAATTCCACAGAGATCTTCTGTGGAATGGATGGGAACTGACACTCAAGGAGCTACTGTTCTCTCTGCTCAGGGGGTGCTGACAATTGAGACAAGCTTAAACTTCTGCTTAATGAATGAGCTAAGAGAACCTGATTAGTATGGTGGGGTCTCAGGTAGGACTTGGTTTTGCACAGGGGTAAGGCTATTAGTTTACCTAGTTCTTTTGTTCAGAACATTTTTGTACCCTAATGGTAAGGAGTGACCTAAACTTAATGACTGTGCTAACGAATGACAGGTCTGCAGATGCAAACTGGTTAGATAACTTCAGCGGGGGAAGATTCTAAAGCTCTGTCACGGGGTTTACTTCAAATTTATGCCTCCCCGTGTTAGCTTGTGTTCTCTAGAAAGAGCTGTTAAAAGGGAACGGTGAAAAGTTTTCAAGTCTCCTGTTTGATTGTCCTTGGAATTTGAGGATTTTTGAAGTTGGATGTCTGTTTAAAACTGGCGGAGGAAGGGGGTAAGACTTGGCCATTAGTTTTGTGGGGTCTACCAAGTGGTAAATTGATCTTGCAGAGCAAGCACGAAAAATCTGCTGTATGCTTAGGGCATGTCTTTATTAACAATGTTAAAGCGCTGCCGTGGCAGCACTTTAACATGGCTGTGTAGTTGCTGCACTAGCTCTGGGAGCTATCAAACAAACAAACAAAAAAACCACAACCCATGAGGGGAGTAGCTACCAGCACTGTAGCACTGTCTACACTCCTATGTTACAGTGCTGAAACTTGCAGCGCTCGGTGGGGGGAGGGGAGGTTCACGCCCCTGAGCGAGAAAGTTGCAGTGCTGTAAAGTGGCAGTATAGACAAGGTCTTAGAAAACTGTTGTCAGCAAGGCTGGTATATAGACACCTGCTTAGGCAAGGTAAAGCAATGGTCTCCAAACTTTTTTGATTGCGCACCCCTATCAGTAAAAAATTGAGCATGCACCCCCTGCCGCGCCAAAGCAAAAAAAACAACCTAAAAAACCCCCACGCTCCTTCTGCCATGCACCCCCAAAGATCCTCTTGCGCACCCCACTTTGGAGACCACTGAGGTAAAGCACACTAACTATTAATTGTTTGTGCAATATTGAAGCTTGTGTATCAATACGTTCTTTGCCTTATATTCCTCCCACTTTGTGGGATATCTCCTGCATTACTCTTAACAACTCTTAGCTGACAGTGTCTTGAGCAAAATAAACTCTGGGTACTGCCGGTGACGGCACTGTGGGTTGTATTGTCCCTCTGCTCCCCATCATTGCCCTTCCTGGGGCAGGGCATCGAAACGGCAAACTCAATTCAATTCAGTTCTCTTCTAACTCACAAGACCAGAGCCGCTAAGGGCTTGCAGAAACAGGGCAGGCAGTACTTGCTTTCATCACTTGCCTGCACATGCTCCAAGAAAATCAGTGTTCCTAGTTCAATAGCTGAGATTTTACAATAGTTGAATCTCTTGTTTTGAAAATGGGTACTTATTTCCATAGGGGAAGATGTTTACCTTTGAGAGGGAAATAATACGTCTTTGCCAAATAGAAAAGGGCAAAACTAGTATAAGAGGCAAGAGAATGCGCCACACACTAGAGAGAGAAACTACAAGATATTTTTCAAAGGACATGCAAGGTGTTTGTTCTTCCTCCTCTTACAACTAAGAAATACCGCTTTGCACATGATTTTCTGCTGCTTTTCCATTCATCAGTGAGCTAAAGTTCCAAAACTTGGAAGAAAATATAAAAAGGTCATGTGGCATTTTAAAATTTCAATGCCTTTTTTCCTTCCTTCAGGGGAGGAGGTGGTGGTGTTGGGAGAGACGTGGAGATTTCTTTTAGTTAAAATGTTCCCCTGCAGTGTTGTGGACCCCTAAAAAAAAATGAAATAAAATAAAAAGGATGCTGCTGCACTTACATGTATATAAACTTGCTAGAAACAAAAACAAACAAACAAACAAACTGTTGAGCTGATTGAAATGGAGAAGTAAACAAATAGAATAAAGTGACATTCTTTAAAAACAATCTGTTCATGGTAATAAGAGGGTTCTTTTTAATGGTGTGTTCAATTTCTTTGAAGCTGGCATTAGAAATTTAGTGAGGTAGGATGGTGGAAAACGGTGTTTAGCATATCAGTATTTCCAGGAAAGATAAAGGGTTTTAAACTGGAATTTAGACTTAAAATATTTTCATTAATGGCTATCAAAACTTGGCAGCCAAACAGCTACATTCTTAGCAGCCCAGTCTTTAGACGATGGATGAAATAAGTTAAATGGAACACCTCCTAGGAGAAGTGGTGCTTGTGGGACTGTATGTAAAAGACTCCTGACTGACTTTACAAAACATAATACTCTTGTATCAAACCCCTTTTTAGCTTCAGTGTTTATTTTCTCCTCTACTTCCTTTCCTGGTATGGCTGCTGTCAAGATAATTGGTTGTACATACAACCGAGGTACACTTAATTCAATGGTCCTTTAGTACAGTATGCAAATTTATGAAGTTCACAGGAATGCGTTAGTGGTTATTTACCACTGTCTCCCTGTTACCTTATGCTTCAAGTTTTCAACTAGCATTTAGCTTTAGATACTTGGCAGACTTGTACTATTCACCATAAAAAACAAACACAAAAAAAAAAACCAAACCACAACACACCCTTACAGGCTGCAGATGATACGAATCATCTCTCCAGTTTGTGGTATCAATAATGGTGTTGTGCCCCAAATACAGCAATTCAAAACCTGGCTGACTGTGGACTCCTGCCTGCTTGAATGCTCCGGTTCAGGAGTCCAAATGAAATGCTCACAGAGAACCATAATTTTTTCACCTCTTGGAAGCAATCCCACTTGCTGCCTGAACAAGTAGAACAGCGATCTGACTCTCCTGATTTGTCTTCCAAATACAGAAATAATTAGCAAAACATAAATGGTAGCTTAGGTGCTAATACTGAATGCTGAGTTGTGGTGCTGGTTTTGGGGCACTTCATTCAGTTTCAAAAATTAAACTTAAGGTTTGCTAAGTGATATATCATAACAACAGTTATGAGGCCAGAAAGAATGCTTTTCATTTGAGGAGGGCTAGGATGAGGGAGCATGTATTTAGGCCCTGATCCTGGAAATGTTTAAGGACGTGTGTCACTTTAGGCAGATGAGTGGTCCCATTGAAGTCAATGAAACTAGTCACATGACTAAAAGTAATGCACGTTTGGGGTGACGAAGATGGGAATTGTGTCACAATATGAAATTGTTATAATTGCAGTAACCTAGTCTTACATAGAGCTTTTCATCTATTGATCTCAAAGCACTTTACAGAAGGGTCAGTTATTACCCTCATTTTATGGATGGAGAAACTGAGGCACAGAAGTGCAGTGGCTTGCCCAAGGTCATCCAGCAGGCCTGTGGCAGAACTGGGAATAGAAACCAACTCTCCAGTGTCCCAGTCCAGTGCTCTACCCTCTAGGCCATGCTGCCTCCCAAAGATTTAGAGCACTGTGAATTGCTAATATTGTCAACCTTTGTCAAAAAAGTCAGGCCTGTCTTTATGCTTTGCAGTATCTTACTTTAAAAATGTAGAATTCCAGGCCAGTATTTTCATCCAAAAAGAGACTTGTGAGCCTGTCACTCGGCTGTTTGCTTTTCATGCTTTTAGTTATGTTAGTAATTGATTCAAAGAAGCCCTGGCATTGTTTGATTCTCCTCTCTCCCCTCCCCTGCAAATATTTTGATTTTTCTAAAAATAAAAGATAATGTCAACAGCCCTTCAGTAACAAAGGAATGTGCACATCCTGCTCTGAAAAGAGAATTCCTGTAAAGGAAAAGATTTAGTTGTTAAATCTTACTATAAACTGAATAAAGCTTAGGGTTTGTTTTTTTTTAAATGATTTTTTAAAACACCCGTCATTAAAAAAAAACCAGACTAGGTAACTTAAGCTCAAAATACTTTCTAAATAGAGAGAACAAGAAAGGGCAATTGAGGGGAGTAAACAAAGTGGCTTTTATAAACAAACAGAAAGGCTCACAAAGCGAGCAGCTGTCAGTGTGTGTGTGTGTGTACTACGAGTACCTTGCACAAAAGTCTCCTTTACTTTCCGTACCTTTCTTGGCATGCACCTCAAAAATCTTTTGCAACAAGCCTCTAATTATAGCTGACTGATTCCTTAGGTGCCTAGATCAAGTATGAAACTAGCCTAAGACCAGAGAGAATATTTATCTTGGTTTGTGGGGACTCCGTGAAGCAGATTTAGAATCGAAGGTGGCTACGGGGGCACATAGCAGCATATTTACACAGTTAATAGATTCTCTTGGTGTTTTTGTAACACACCCCCTCCCACTATTTTAGGGGTTTAGCCAGACATTTAACAGAAATGAAGGGTTTGCTCCAAAAAGCCATTGCTGTCAGTGGAAAGACTCCGATTGACACAGGCTTTGGCAGAGGCCATAATTGAACTAGTTTTAAATTATGCAAAAGGTTTGAAAATGATCGTGCACTGTTGCCAACTCTTGCCATGGTATCACAAACCTCGTGATATTTGATGCTATCCATAAAGCCCCAGCTTCTGGAATGACATGGCTGTGAGAATTTTTTTTTTTTTTAAAGTAAGTTTCTAGCCCTCATGGAGAAAAGCTTGAAAACATGAACCCTAAAGCCTTAAAAAGCCTAAGGCAAATAACTCCCCCCCCTTTATTTTTAAAAATCAAATGACTTTTAATCCAATCTCGTGAGTTTGGGGGCCCAACTCATGGTTTATGAACGCTTTGAGTTAGTAGTGCTGACAATGGCAAGTTGTTTCTTTCCCTTCAATTTAAATTGGTTTCTTCAAGTTTATTTACATCCCATGGGAGTTTTGCCCTGAAATTGGTTCATTGCTGAACTATTTTTCCCCTCTGTCCTAGATGCATACTGTGGTTTGATAGTGTCATCATATTTCTAGCATGGAAGAAAAACAACAACAGAATTAAAACAGTTGTTTTGGGGTGGAAAGCACATAAAGTAGATGGATTTGGAAGAGAAATTTTGGGGTGAAGGACAAGGAACAGATCACATTTTGGGCCTGCCAATCTTGACGAATTCCATATAAATGATAAGAATGATGCAGATTGAAGTACAATATCTTGACCCACTACACATTTCAATGAAGAGTGCTGGAAAGTCCAGACTCACTGGCAATCTGTTCAGGATTCGTGTTGTGAATTTGGTCTGTGTCCATTCTGCAGGTGTAATGTCTTAGCTTTCTGAGGTACTGGACTGCCTCACAGTCATTAGGGTGTTAAATCCTCGCAGCAGCCCTGTGAGGTCGGTAAGTGCGATTATCCCCGCTCAGCCACAGACTTCCTGTGTGACGTCGGGCAAGCCACTTAGCGCCTCAGTTCCCCCATCTGTACAATGGGGATCATACCACTACACTGCCTCACAGGGGTGTTATGAGGATAGATACAGTAAGGATTATGAGCCCTAACTACTGGACAGTTCCACCCCTCTTTCTCCAAGTAGTAACACTCTGAGGTCTAGTTCAGCAAAGCACTTAAACATGTTTGTACCAGGACATGAATAATCTCATCCCTATTCAGCAGAGCAGTTGAGTTGTTCTTTGAGTCCCATTGATTTCAATGGAACAGCTCAGATGCTTATAGTTAAAGCACGTGCTTAGGTGCTGTGCTGAATTACAGGAGAACTGCACTGGCCTTGAGGAAAAAAGCGGGTTAAGAAGTTCTACGGTTAGGTCTGTGATTGAGATTCAGAGCATGGGTAACCCCATGCATTCAAAAACCATGAGTCACAACCATAAGGACTCGAAACTCACTTTTTTTTTTTTAAATGAAAGCAGAGACTCTCAACTCCAGAAGCTGGAGCTTTAAGAAACCCACCAAACATTGTGAAACCCATGATAAAATCTCGAGTTGGCAACACTGCAATGGCACTGGAATATCAAGCCTGCTGAATAAGCCTTATCACATAACAGTATTCATTTAAAAAGGGAAACTTCACGAAATAAGTCCTTTTCTAAAGGAACGTTTGTTGTCTGTGAAGACATTTTGCAAATATATTTTAATGTGTTACTAACATGAAGTTTGCTCAGTTTCCCTTTGCTTTTAGGGTCCCCTGCACTATCACAATGCGACCATGCTGCAAGTTTTGCAGTGGGGGGAAATGCTTAAATTCTCACAAACTGATCCTGAAATATTTATTTTCTCTATAGAACATAAGTCTTAGATATAAGCTACCAAATTGTGTCCCTTTAAGAGATGGGATCAGGACACTACTAATAATTTGGAGGTGGGTAAAGGAGCAGCAGCTAATACAGAGCTTGTTCTAATGTTAAGAGAAAACTGGCTTGCTCTGAGGTTTCCACATCAAAGGCAGGTCAGTTCATCCATTACACTTCAAGTAAGAAGGAGGTGATTGAATTTCCACGTGTCAAAGGGATTGTTGGAACAACAAAGGATATGCAAATTGGGGAGAGGGAGGCTTATGGTGCACATAGCTCTTGTTTATGTTCTGGTTTGAGTCCATCTTTTCTTTAACGGTTCAGTTGAGTTGCTTTTGATTTGGGAAGCAATATACTTCTAAACAGCCGAAACTTGAAACCTAGAACCTTTTCCCCTCCACACACTAACAAAAATGCTTTGTTTTCAGAAATCATCTCCAATGACAAAGTTTAAAGACACTGTCTGCTTAAAAATTGCACTTACATCTGAAATCATTCCCTTCTATTGTTATACCTTATTTTTACTATAACTGAAAGACAGAAGCATTTTGCTCTTTCATTTTTGTGTGATTGGTAGCACTTTGTATAGTCGGTTGCACTGTTCCCAGGGGATAGTTAGTCAGTTTCCCATGTTGTTTGCCTGTTTTGTTTTTAGACACACAGCAGCAATAAATGTGACTATAGCATCACATAAAACTCATATTTTGAAATTGACCGGATTTCAAGTTGATAACATCCCTTCTTAATTAGCTTAAAAAGATGCTGTGCAAAGTGTGAAAATTATAAAAGTGGGGCTTGTTTTTTGTAACCATTAAGTTAGCAAACACGACATACAGAAATAGGATCACTTAGCTTTAACTAAGCACAATTTCAAAGCTGAAGTCAGTGAGCATGGAGAATTCAGTGTTAGATAGCATTATCTGTATTGCAGTGACACCTGTAGACTCTGATCAGGCCCTTTTGGGCTAAGCACTGTTCATACACTAACAGAAAGACTTCCTGTCCCAAAGAGCTTGGAGTCTTCAGTAAAGATAGAAACTGGTCTTCCTAGTCTATGGAAGAAGCTGATCCTGTAAGGGAATCTTATGTTATTAGTCATATCTGCTACAGTGTACTCAGAGCATGAGACACAAGAGTTTCAAGGTTTTGCCTGTGCTGTAGCAGCACCCTTTCTTGTGGTCAGTTGATTTCTTCCTGTAGAGTTGAAGCCTGAGGAGTATATTGGGTTGGTTCCCCCTCCCCCCCTTTTTCTCAGGGAACAGAGGAAACTTCTTGTAGGATTTTGAGCTTTTCGTCTTAATATTATTCTGTGTGTAAAGAGTTTGCTAAAGAACACATGCAGTCCAAACAAGACATAAAAGCACTCAATTAGAAACGTAACTGCAACCTAGCTGGAGCCAGTTCACTGCAACATACAGTCTTGTGCGCAGAGGTATTGAACTTACTAGAGCTCAGAGTTCTCAGGAACGGTTTTCTTTGATTTTCTTATCCCCCGTTTTCTGAAATGTTATCTCACAGCATTCACAGTAAATATTGGTTCCCAGTTGTTTTCAGCAGCCAAGTGAATGGGTAGCAATGGCTGCACCCCAGGGTACGTGCAGGATGTGCTCTCAGGTTCAGAATCATGTTGGAGAAAACACTGCTTGGTTTGTTCTTCAGAATGTCTGCGTTCATTATTGGGAGAATTACTAAAGCAAAGTCAGTCCCAGAACTTGCAATAGTTTTTTCCCCAGCCAAGAACTTCCCAGATAAACATGTCCAAGATGCACTAGCTGTGGATTCAGTTTGCTTGTGTTGCAGACTGCAGTTATGGGGCAAATGGGGCCCCCTCCTGCCGATACCTTCTATGTTTCACTGCAAGAAGCACTGTGTTTCTGGCCGTTCAATGACTTCTCATTTCCCTTGTAGCCTTGCTCCATCTAGAGCTGCCTTGCCCTCCCAGAAAGGGACTGTAGAGTTCTTCCCCTCTTCCCATGCAGCCCTGTCCCCTGAGGAGATCAGATTGCATGGATCAAGAATTATGCAGATAGGGGTAGCATTAAGTGCAAATATTTTCCTGCATGTTTGCCTGGGAAAGAGGCCCCCTACTTCACACTCCCTAGCCCCACCTAAACATGTCAACTTATAAACCCCCAGAGCCCCAAACATGCGGAATACATATAGGTGGGGTGGGAGGAAGGAATGATACAGTCAAGGGCTTGGCTGCTTTGAGCACATTTTCTGCAAAGTATAGTCCCTCCATGGCAAAAATTAGTAGGAAGGATGTGAACTGTAGTGAGCATGCCTGTCTGGACAAGACTTTCCAAAGCACCTGAGTGACTTGGGAGCACAAGTTCCATTGACTTTCAGTGGGACATGTGCTCTAAAGTTACTGGGATGTGTTTGAAAAACCAACCAACCACCTGTCACCTAACACGAGTATTCCTGTAAGTCAGTAAGAGGAGCGTGATTTGGCCCCTCTGGGGCAAATAGTGAGTCTGAGTCCCTGGGGGTTGAGGATGTTGCTTGAAAATAAACTATATGTCTGGTTCCATTAGTTGGTTGAAAGAAAACATCCTCCATGAATCTGGATTGGTTCAGTAGTGGAAGCTGAGGAAAGGTCCCCTCCAGAGTTTGTGTCCACAGAAACTCTGGGGTTCTGCTGCACAAGAGGGCTATTTTCTCTCCATAGGCAGCTTGAGATCGTTCAGTGTATGTAGTCACTAAAATCTTATGTAAGTCTGCAGTCTCATTCCTGCAGAAACTGGGACTGGCCGGAACTATTTTGTGTTCCTCAGTTCCAAAATGCAATTTAATGCCCATGAAGTTTAATGAATCTATTCCATTATGCCTTGAAGGAACAGTCTGTTCAGGGAACTAAATCATATGGAGACTTGGGTTAGAAATGAGAAATCCAGTGGATTTGAGGATGTTCTTTCTACAGTAGCTGCTTTTCCCAACAAGTACTAAAGAGGGTGAATTCCCAGCTCTGGGTAAGTTATGAACTGGAATTTTAACTCAGGATAGTCTCCCTAGGTCAGCTAGAGAGCTGTTTTGACTTCAGTATTTAAGAACTTAAGAACAGCCATCCTGGATCAGGCCAAAGGTCCATCTAGCCCAGTATCCTGCCTTCTGACAGTGGCCAATGTCAGGTTCCCCAGAGGGAATCATCACGTGAGCTATTCCGTGTCGCCCATTCCCAGCTTCTGGCAAACAAGTGTGCCTCTGGAGAGATGAGCCTTTACAGGGTGGCTGAGAAATACATAGTTATTGAAAAAGCCTAGAAAGTGCAAGCAAACAGAATTCAAATATTGCCTCTATAGAAGAGTTGACTCACCGCAGATGTGTCCTCTTGTGACTGGGCATGGCATAGCAGTTTTTCCTCTCACCCCCTGCCGACCGCTGCTCTGGCCCAGGCCTCCAGCCATGTCATGTTTGGTCCAACCCCTTCCAGGGTAAACAAAGGACAATAAACTCAGTTCAAATAAACATAACTCTTTGCCCTGATGGCTCCCTGCTCAACGGACTCTTCACCCCAGCCCAGGCTCTGCAGGGCTGCCCTTCTGCTCTTGAGCAGAGCAGCACCTCCCTGGGTATTCTCCCTCCAAACTCACTAGCCCTCCTCCCCCTTGTATCAGGATGTTGCTGCATCATCTTTCCCAGTGGCAGGTAGGAGAGCCCAGGCTCTCCCTGTCTACTGGGTTCCAGTCCCAGGACCTTGTGGTGATTATCTACTGCCTCCCTTGACCTTCCTTCAGGCCCTTTCCCACAGGCCTTCCTTGGGTTCTCTGTATTCCTGCCTTTCACTAGGCCTTTCCTCCATGCTCTGACGACCAATGTAGAGTTCTTCCCTTTGCTCCCAGTAGTCCCATCTCCTCTGGGCTTCCTCCCTTTATGCTCGCACCACCCAGCATCTCCCACAGCTGGGTTTCATCAACAGCTGGGCCTGGCCCAGCCTCCAGCTGCCTTAACTGAGCTCTCATCAGCTCTTTTAGTTCAAGCCTGGGATATATACCACATCACTGCTCCCTTTCGGTTTTCAGGAAACCAGTTGTGAGCAATGCCAGCAAGAAACCAACTTTGTACAAAAAATGTGTTATGGCATCAGCTGCGCACTCTGTACCTCACAGGCAAGAGCAGACCAGATGACCCCTACTTGTCTTAGAACAAAGTGGAAAATCCTCATAATTCCTGCCAGTACGTCAAGAAAGAGAACCTCTCCTTGCCTGCATACCTACCTCAGTGCAGCCTTTGTGTACGTGAGCAGGAATTTCTATGGTTAGAGCACCTAATACTATTGACACCATGATTAAAATGGTTTAAGGATGCTTGTCCCTTGCCACCTTTCACTCATCACCACCCTTGCCAAAATGAAAAATGAGAAACAATACAAGGTTTTTAAAGGGCCTACCTTATTGTTCTTGCTCTCTGTTCTTTTGAGACCATTAAAAACATAATGCTCAATATTTAAATGTGAGTTTTAGCTAGCAGGCTACAGATTGCACCTAGCCATGTTTTAAAAGTGCAAGATTACAGGCAGTTAACTGCGTGGACTAACGTTTCCAGTGTGGGTATCTAAAGTTCAGGACCTAAATTAGTATTTAGGCACCCTAGTATAAGTGGCTTGATTTTTCAAAACACATCTCATTGAAATGAGTAGGGGCTACAGGTACCCAGCACCTCTGGAAATCAAGCCACTTATGTGCTTAACTTTAGGCACACACATTTGAAAATCTTACCTTTACTAGAAATGTGTAGACAAGTGAAATCCTTTATCCCCTTGGTCTCACTGAAATGGAGCTGCCATCGTGGAACTGCAGTTACTGTTGGCAGACCAGCCTTCTGGCATAGAAAGGGTGAAAGTCAATCAACTCAACAGAACATCAGAACTTAGTTCAAGACAATCATTGCCAGGTACTTCATAGGAGCCACTACAAATGACTATCTTGGAGTAGGCTGACTGCAGTAACCAGGTGAGTTCAGAAGAACTTTTAAACACACACACCTCCACCCGCCCAGGGCTTTGGAGCGGAGCCCGGAGCTGGAGCGCGGAGCAGCTCTGGAGCAGTGGAGCTGCAGGTTTTTTCCTGGAGCTGGAGCGGAGCTGGAGTACAGCTGCAAAGCCCTTCATCCGCCCCCATATTATTATGGACATTAGGAAGCGTAGGAGAGGGAGCAGCCCAGCCAGTGAGTCTAGGACGGTGATTCCCTCCACTGTAGGATAGAAGGCATTCATCCAGTTCCCTTTTTGAAGTAGCACTATTGCCAGAGTGCTTGATCAGAGGAGTAGCTTCTCCACAGCCCTGGAACTGTTACTCAGCTGGAAGAAAGTAACACATTTTGAGAACCCCTCCTGGAGGCCATCAGACAGTTAAATTGTTTCCTTCCACAAGTGTCACTTCCCTCTTTGGCCGCTTGACCTCCTTCAGAGAGAGGCTTGGAGAAGTTGTTCTTGTGCTACCTTCCCCAGTATGCATACAAAGTATCTGCTTCAGCTCTACATTCCCCTTTGGTATGCGTTGTGCCGAGTGGTCAGTGTGTCCTACGCAGTCCTAAGAAAACATGTGGCTTACTGAAAGCCATCCAAGAAAATACTGAAATGAAACCGGTGCCTGGAAGCAGAATGACTTTTCAATTCCTGGGGGTGTTAGGACAGATGACTGAAGCTTTGGTTGAAATGTTTAGGAACCGGTTCACCTCTCCCCTTCCATGAAAGGGTTTCAGATGTAATTACTTAGCTTTCACGTATCAAACATCTGCTCAGCTTTGCTGCTTTCTTGAGGAGGACAGTTTCACTATTGGTCATTCTCACACACTGCCCACATGCCTGCAGTTTTAGCCCAGACTCTCCAAGAGGATGTTTAGCTGTCACAGCAGCAGCAAAGCTTACCTTGGGTTCTGTATTCCTGTCAAGAACTCGCCTGTACTGTTTATAAGCATGCTGGGTAAGGGTTCACGCTGCCATATTTGAATATCTGAGTCTAAACATTACAAAAGTGACTAGTGATTTGGGTGCCCCCAAATTGAGACCTCTTCAGAGGTACCTTATTTTCAGAAAGTGCTAAGCACCGACTCTCTGAACATGTGGCTCCTTTTCTTAATTTGGGCACCCAAAAATCCAGGCATTCAAAATCACTAATCACTTCTTAAAATCTGGCCACATGGTTATTGTCTACAGGTGAACTGGACCCAGACTGGTATTGATATTCTGTACAATAAATGGACAGTGAATAATTGTAAAGATAAGCTTGGATCTATGAAAACTATGGATCTATCTAATTGCTACTATCACAGAAAGAATTACACATAAGCTGCCTATAAGACTTTCAACCCTGTGCTTGTTGTTACAGGATCTTTATGCAGGCTACTAGAATAAAAACACTTGTTCAGCAGTCTAGTATTTGTCTCTTGTTATTCATGAAACTTTTTCTGGCATATAAAACTTTGTCTTCTGTTATGTCAAGGTTCTGACATTCAACATTGGCTCATTCCCAAAGTGTGTTGAAGTCTAACTGGTTAAAAATAAACATTTGATAAAAAATATGCAGGCAGGGAAGGCATTTGGCAAGAGTTTAAAGTGGGTTCCCCCTGACTTGTTCATAGAATATGAGGGTTAGAAGAGATCTCAGGAGGTCATCTAGTCCAACCCCTTGCTCAAAGTGGGACCAATCCCCAGACAGATTTTTGCACCAGATCCCTAAATGGCCCCCTTAAGGATTGAACTCATAACCCTGGGTTTAGCTGGCCAATATGCTCAACCCACTGAGCTATCCCTCCCCCCTTCTGTTACTTTTGTGACCTGTCAGATGTAGGGATAGACTTACAAAATGCATGTCCATTTTTGTGTGCACAGGTCATGATCTATGCGCTAATACACTGGCTCTCAACCTTTCCAGATTCCTGTACCCCTTTCAGGAGTCTGATTTGTCTTGTGTGCCCCCAAGTTTCACCTCACTTAAAAACTACCTGCTTACAAACTCCGACATAAAAATTCAAGTGTCTCAGCACACTATCACTGAAATATTGCTGACTTGCATTTTTACCATATAATTATAAAAGAAATCGATTGGAATATAAATTTTGTACTTACATTTCAGTGTATCACGTATAGAGCAGTATGCACAAGTCAGTCTGTATGAAATTTTAGTTTTTGTACTGACTTCGTTAGTGCTTTTTATGTAGCCGGTTGTAAAACTAGGCAAATATCTAGATGAGTTGATGTAGCCCCTGGAAGACCTCTGCGTAACCCCAAGGGTACGTGTACCCCTGGTTGAAAACCACTGAATGCATGTGCACACATACCTTTGAAAAAATCTGGCCCATGAAGTACAGCCCAGGAAACTGATGTGCCTTCAAAAAGGCTTCTATGACATCACAGACTGCTCTTTGCTGTTATAGTTACCAGACAGTCATCCGAACCCTGTGAGTCCGAGTGGGTGGAGAAGGAGGCCTTAGATATAGTGAAAGTAACTTCCAAGTCTAAGTTGGAGTCATACGATCACAGGAATAGTGGTATCAAACAAGCTTTACAGAGAATAACTACAGTAGAGAAGTCATTTTTCTTTTAAGAGCAGGAACGTAAGTTGCTCTTGATAAAGGGATAGGTGTGGAGTATGTTTCTGTGGGCTGCTTAATACCCTTTGAAGAAATGGTAAGTTTTTTTTAATTCCACAATACAGCGTTCTGTATTTAAACTGAAAAATGCCATTGATATGCTATCAAATGACTAGGACACAGTAAGTGACTCCATGCTATTGAAAGGGAGATGTCCGATTCCATACACGGGTTGTTTTGTGAAGAGTATGGATAATGAATTAATATGCTTAAAAATCCACAGACCATCTAATCATGTTGGCACATAGAGGGCCTGAATGATCACCCTTCCCAGATCTACACAGATAATTTGGCTCCTGTTTGTTTCTAACTGTATTTGTGTGATGTCCGGTTTTGGTAATGTGGGGGTGCTAGTGGAAGCTTCTAACATACAATAAAAGGGGAATCCCCTCCACCGCCACTTTACACACATTTCTGCACTGGTCGTCTTGATGGAAAAATGACTGTTACACTTCATCAAATACATTTCTCTGATCAAAACCAAGTAGTTCAGAGCTTCAGCAGATCCTAACCTGAAAGAACAGCAAAGAATCCTGTGGCACCTTATAGACTAACAGACGTTTTGCTGCATGAGCTTTCGTGGGTGAATACCCACTTATTCACCCACGAAAGCTCATGCTGCAAAACGTCTGTTAGTCTATAAGGTGCCACAGGACTCTTTGCTGCTTTTACAGAACCAGACTAACACGGCTACCCCTCTGATACTTAACCTGAAAGAAGCGGCTTAGTAAACAGCACAGATTTGGCAAGGGACTTGTGGCTGGGAACAGCTGCCTGCTGCAGAAGACAGAGGTGCTTTGGGTTGTAGTGACTTTGCTGGGGCTTTCTAGTGGAGGTTGCAACAGATACGTTAAGTGCTAGGAAACTAGCCAGGCTGCTGACAGTTTCCCCCACCCCCAAGCTTTAGCAAGTGTGAATTTTTTTTCCTGGTAAATTCTAGTGTGGTTTTCTGGTTTCCTATCCTGATATGACTTTTAGCACACCTTTTTCCAGGACAGTTTTTACATGTAATTTTATCTGTCTCTGAATTTAGTTCCAATCCTCAACTTGGTCATTGATCCCTCCATAAGGATATGTTTACAAATTATGAAATATCTTGGGCTGACTTTACTGTTTATGGCAGGGAGCGTATGGGACTGGACAGCAGCTGAGGAAAATGGAGCAGGGAGAGAAAGCACAAAGCTAAAAGTAAAACTGCAGGTTTATATTTAGCTACAGGCTGCAGCCCTGTTGGTTAGGCTGCTGTGATCGCTACTTTAAACATGTGCCTGGCTAGTTAATCTTTATGGCTCTCAGCTACTTTGGGAAACCAGCTGAACAGCTACAGATAACTAGTGTTGTTGTAGCTGCTGCATTGTCATTTTACGGTGCATATTCATCTTGCAGTTTTGAAAATCTTGGTACCTAGCTGAGTGCTCAGAAACTAATCCATTTTATTAAACTGACTTTAAATATATAGGTCTCCTTTCTAATTAAATGAGAAATTGAAGGAGACATTTTTGGGTACTTTGCTTGTACTTTAGTCTATATATGGGCAGAAGGCATTGTGAATGTGTAGTGACTTGCACAATCAGCTCAAACTCCAGGCTAGTTTGTATTATTATTTATAGGAAGAAGGTCATATTTCCCTTTGGAATCACAGTAGTAAATTTTGGGATGATATTTTCTCTTGTTTCTTAGAGCCCTGAATCTTGACTGCAGTGAAGGGACTACTGCCACTTGAACAATGCATACAAGTAAGGAGGAAGAGCTGGAAAGCAATACATTTTACAGGTAAGTAGCAGTTTTGGTATTTTATAGTTTGTGTGTACAAACACGTAACATAAAACCATGTGTGAATGCATAGGGTTCGTCTGAACAGAGGAACATGGCATATTTCAATCTACATCCCTTTTCTTGCATTAGAGTGAAAATTGAGTAGCTCTGTATTAATTTTAGAGGGTACCTATATATTCTGAATACGTAATTGAATGAGATACTAAAATGCCCAGTCACTGGCCTGAGCGCCCGTTCTGAGGTCCTGGCGAGAAGGATAATGAAAGGCAGAGGGAGAATGAGTCCTACTTCCAGGCCTTAGAGTTGCTGGGAGATGCTCCCTTGGATGCTAATGTAGCCCAGTGGCTGAAACATTTGGGTACGTCTACATTGCAATAAACCAACCTGCGGCACTGAGTCACAGCCTGGGTCAGTTGACTCGGGCTCTTGGGGCTCGGGCTGCGTAGCTAATAGCAGTGTAGGCGTTCAGACTCGGGCTGGAGGCCAGGCTTCCCCTTCGTGGGGTTTCAGAGGCCAGGCTCCAGCCCGCGCCCAAATATCTGCATTTCAGTTGTTAGCACCACAGCCTGAGTCCGCTGACCTGGGCCAGCCACGTTCTTTTATTGAGGTATAGGCGCTCAGAGAGGACTCTGCACTCCCCTTCCTGCCTTTTCATGCAGCGGCGCATGCGGCTCCTGTGGCCTGCATGTTAGCACTCAGCAAAGGGATGCTGTGCTACACTCCACCCAGGGGCCAGAGCCTAATGCAGCCACACTGGTTGTGCTCTCAAGGGACCTTCGGGGAAAGGCTTTGCCCCTAAATTTGTATCTATTGACAGGACAAAGTCAGCTTCAAATGCATACATGTTATTCGTCTGTGTTGTTCATGAATCCTTCTTGGCACTGGGGCTGCAGGCAGCTGAGTGCAGATTTTGCATCACGAGCAAGGGCACAGAGTGGGATCTAAAGATGTATTTGGGGAGTGTTGGAGGGTCCTCTATGGGATGATTTTAACACAGCCACTTACTTATCAGTCCCCTCTCTCCCACTCCCTGCCCAACCCCCCCTCCAAAAATACCCCTCGAGGTTATACTACAGCAACCGTAACTTTAAGTCTTTAAATCAAGATTTGAGGACTTCAGTAATTTAGCCAGAGGCTATGGGCCTATTGCGGGAGTGGATAGGTGAGGTTCCGTGGCCTGCCGTTTGCAAGAGGTCAGACTAGATGATCATGATGGTCCCTTCTGGCCTTTGAGTCTATCAACACTGCTCCTACCTGTATTTGGCCAAAGGGGTTGCAGAAAAGCAATGCATGCGCCGCTTCTGCTAAGCCACAGATAAGAGGCCTGAGCCAATAATTGCACTCTGTTTTCTGTCTCAGTATTGCAGAGCTTTAGTGAACAGTCCTGTGTTGAAGCAAAGCAGAATCCCTCCGATTCATAAAAGCAGAATCTGTTAAATTTCTTGTTAAACGTCTAAGAGCAAATGTAAGCCAGCAGCCTGACTTGTTCAGCCTAAACTCATTCACGCAACAAATAACCATCTCCTACCGCAGTTGGGGGATTTTGAAATGCTGTGAACGTTTCCACCCTATCTGCCCTTCACCACCCAGTCAGGACGGATAGCCCACATGCTATTTTAGGAAGCTATTTTCTTGTTAGGAGCATTGCAGGTGGGCTGATATTGTTATTGAACCTATCGCTTTCCTGACACGCTCCCTGATGTGAACTAAAACTAGACTGTTAACAATTTCTCTCCCTAAAGATAAATTAATGAGCCCTGTAGTATTCAATGATTTTAGTGAATGATACATTGGGATGCACCTGCAGCCCTTATCAGTCCTCTTAGAGTTTGCCTGACTAGATTTTTGACCCATTATGTGTGTATCAAATTCCCAAACACCTTACACTAGTAATCCTGCAAATACAGTGAACTTTGGTACCCTCGTGTACATACTTTGAATTGTCCTACCTTATAAACAGCAGAGCTGGCAATAGTCATGGGATAACAACATTCCTTTGCAGCTTAACACTGCCATTATTAATTTTGTTTGTGGTGGTGAATTGTTTGGGGTGGGACCTATCAGACACATTTTTAAACCATGTGTACATCTCCTGGTATTCTCCACTGAATAATGAAAAATCTAGTTGGATGACTTGTGTGGAAAGAGTTCATGTGAGCCGAGTGGCTTCCTTTGTGTTACGTTTGCAGAAAACAACATTGTTAGCTACTTATGCATTTATTCATAAAGATAGCTCAGAGGCATTGTAGGAACATGTCATCTTCTCTGCCTGATGACAAGCCTGCTTTGCCACATGGTGGGTTTCTTGCATTAAGCAGCTTTAAGGAAATAAACGATTGGTGTCCATGCTCTTAGAACTCTGCTATTTTTCACAAAAAGTAATAGGAAATTATAATAAACTTTCTGTTTTCAAAGGATTATACTAGCATGGGTGTATTAATATGCGTTCAGCCTGCTTTATATTTTTCTCTTAGGTTACAAACGTGAAACAATTTTATTTGCGTTTTGCATGAGCTCATTCTTCCCCATTCTAGATTTAAATAGTCTCGCTGTGTACAAAGCCCAGAAGGTTTGCAGGATTTATTGAAGTCATGGGAAAACATGCTGGGTGAACCTTCTTTTGAGCAAACCTTAGTTCTCAACACCTGTTCCTAGGAATAGAGTTTAAAAGTGCATAGCTTGGCTCTGAGATAAATTATTATTTTCTAGTTCTAGTTATTATAAAATTCAGTTTGGCAGTCTTGCTTAGTCTCCTCTTCCAACACCTGTATTAAAGAGTGAAAGGAACGGAGCTGGGCTTGGATATCCATTCCATTTCTTTTAGTTGTGCTTCCTCTACTGTTAGTCTGATTTCTCATATTGGTGTGACCAACACTGCAGGTTAGACCTGCCCATTTTAAAGTACCAAACATTCCAGAGGGTTGTACTAACAAATGGGATTGTTCAGGGTGATGATGCATGTGCACATCGTAAACAAGCAAAGCAGTGATGCCTGAGGTGAAACTGAAGTATTTGAAAGCCATAATTATTTTGTAATCTACAGGCAAATTAATAGGGAGTGAGAGGTAGTGTGGTCTAGTAGATGGGCTGTTGGATTGGGAGTCAGGAGATGTGGATTCTAATCCTGGCTCTGCCACTGACCCTGCTTTGTGACCTTGTCAAGTCACTTCATCCCCCTCTTTCCTCACTCCCATCGGTCTTGTCTGTTTACAGTGTAGGTTCTTTGGGAGAAGGATTGTCTCTCACATCGTGTCTATACAGCACCTAGCACAATGCAGCCCTTGTCTTCTAAGTGCTACTGTAACAGAAATAATAAGTGGGAGTCGAAACCATTTGATTTTGGGTTTCTTTTCTAGTGCTACATCTTACAGCTTGGTCCCCAGGCAACGTATTAGCAGGCCCATGGTTACCGGTTCAGTCAGATTACTCATGCCCCTTTGAGGCATAGCTGTGGAAGTTGTTGAGATTGCTCTTGTGACGGGATGACCTATATTCATCCTTATCAAACTGTGGCGTCATAATTACAATATGACAGCTGATGTTAAAATCCTGTGATACTTTCACAGGGTGTAATTGGATCCTTTGACTGAAAGCCCAGACTTAGGCTGCTCTGGCTGAAACACGGAATTTGCTCTTCGGTTGGAATGGGGGGAAAATGAGTAAGAGTGACGGCATACTTTATTTGTGAGGGCCTGTGACACATAAGTGGACCAAGGACTGCCCTTATACCTATTAGGCGGCTAACCAAAAGTGCTAGTATTCTGTTAGTTAAGCAGCTGCATCCGAATGATGTTTTGCCAGGAATAAAGGACAGAAACAGCGTTTTGCTTTTGGTGAGAATGTGCTGGCCGCACACTTATCAACTAGAAAAGAAACCTATTTTTAAAAATACAATCTTACTGGAGACTACATTTTGCTTTTCCTAAAAAATGTAAAAATGAATCTTGGTGATCTTTAAAAAGATGATGGGCTTGAAACAATGCAGAATAAATTCATTGCCTGTCATAACCACCCCCTTAAAACTGCAAAGCTCTTCCCGGAACGGACCACAAAGTGTTGGATATTTCCCTTCTATCATCTGTCCTCAGGCTTACACATACAATATGTGTGTCCATAATACTCTACAGGTTTTTCCAATTAGCAACACAGGTGAGATTTCCCTTGCAATGCATGCCACCAAAAGCAGACATTTCAGTTACCTTTTGAAACATCTGCCTGAGATACAGGGGTAGTAGCAAACTGGCAAATTAAATAGCTTATACAACCGTGAAAAAAATAATTACTAAAATGCTAGGCCACTGGCGTTCAAAACGCTGCAGAAGTTTCTTGGCAAGACCCACCTTGGTTATTTTGACTTTTCACCATGTATCCTATGTTATGCTAATACACAATGATGTCTTATATGGGCTTTTCTAAATCTATTGCCCAGCACTTCTATCATTTACAAAATTACCTGTATCCTCAAGATGTTCACAGAAATGGTTGGGTCATCCTCAGCTGTTGTGATGTTTTTTTAAACACCCAGTGTCATCTGTTGTAACTCATCCACGCAGGAGGCCTGAAGATCCTCCCCTGAGTTTGTAATGTGCCTTTGTAGTCAGCAGCCTTTTAGTAGAGGTTTCCGTCACTAATTTCCATGAATGGAAGAGGGTACCGTTTGGAGCCTGAGTGCTTGCTTCTTCAGAACTCAGTAGTTGCAGCTTGCAGACAAACTTCCTTTAGGGGCTAAAAGGTCAAGAATAAAATGTATTTATCAAGTTTTTCCCTATAACTCTGTTTGTATGTTTACACACATAGTTTTGCTTGTCAGTACCATAGTTATGCATACATTTAAGATAAGGGTATGTGCAAATGGCCAGTGAGATGCACAGTTATTGAAGTCTGGCCTGCTGTTGACATGGTCATATTCTCTTTAATGCTTCTCTGAATGTACATATTTATAAATGAAGATATAATGCCAAGATTAAACTTATGAACTGTTCTGTCATGTTCTTGCTTAGAAGAGGCAACCCTCCAAAACAAAACAATGCCCTGCTCATCTCCCACCATAAGCTAAAGTTTTACAAAAGGTAAAAGGAACTGGGGGTGCTGCCACACCCCCTGGCTTGAAGTGGTTTCCATTCTGTACAGGGTTTACAATTTGGTCCAATGTCTCTCAGCATTTGGCAATTTATTAGACTCCTGAGTGGCCTCTAAGTAGAGTGCAAATGGCAGGAGAAATACCTATGTGTGGTACAGCAGAGATGAAATGATGCTCTCTCCTGCACTTACCTCTACCTAGCATTTTCTTTCTGGGGTTTATTCTGCTGCTTTCCTATGGTGCTTTTCCTCTTTTTTTCTCCTTGCATCAAACGTCAATGACTTGCCAGACATCGGAGGAGGCAGTGTTGCCTAGTGACTAGAGCAATGGATGGGATTCAGGAAACCTGGGTTCTAGTCCTTGCATTGACATATGGAGTATCTTTAGGCAAGTCATTTCACGTTTGTGTTGCTCCCAGTTTCCCAGTCTGTAAAATGGGGATAATGATATTGATCTCCTTGGTAAAATGTTCTGAGATTTACTGATGAAAAGTGCTTTACAGGAGCGAGGTGTTATATTATCTAATCCCATCTCAGATCGATTGGCTGGATCTTCAGGGCCAGATTTAAGCCCACAGATGGAGACTGTTGAAGGGCAGAGAGTTTATTAGCACCTAGAACGCTATCTGTTTTCATGAGACAACCTGCACTTACAGGAGAAGTGGCTGCCATGTAATGGAAAATATCCAGGCAATGACAATAACTTCCTCATCTGGCATTCACTACAACAGGCCGACGGGTGGCTAAAGTCAAACGTCTGAAGTGCTTATGAATGGCAATCGCCTCACATGGAACTGGATCAGGGACCAGGTTTTCAGACCTGCTGCTCAGCCCTCACAGTTGGAGTCAGATGGTCAAAGGAGCACAGCTCCTATTGAGACACCTAAATGAAGTGGCGAGGTTTTCAGACATTAAGTTATGGGAGCCATTGGGTGCTGCAGTCTCTTTGAAATTCCAGTCATTTCTTTTAGGTGCCTCTGGGGCTGAACCATTTGGAAAATCTGGCCCCTATGTTTTTTGTGGGTTGATACAGATACTTGGGTCAAGAATACTTACCTATGCTGAAATGTTAGCAATTTATAACCTTATGGCTCAGTCTAAAAACTTGTGCTCAGCATCTTCCCAGTTACATTGAAGATGGTTCCCAGATAACTTTAAAAATGTCTTGGGGGTTAAAGCACCATTTCCTTTTCTGGGGTGAGTTCTTCGCTACAAAGAGAGGTTTCCCTTCATCCGAGTGCTTGTCTTCACTGGGGCACTCACAAAGGTTAAGACAAATTAACTAAAGGTGTGACGTTAGTGTGCATAAGTTAAAGCACATTTAACCCATGGGGACGCTCTCATTCAGAAGTGAAGTGGCCTTTAAGGAAGACTGAGCTATGGTGAACTAAGGCCACTTCACTTCTGAATGAGAGTATCCAAAATCACGTGGCAGAGGCCACGCAAGGAGAGTTCCTAGAAACATTTTTTTTTTATGTTGACCTAACTCGGTAGCGTAGATCTGGCCTAGAAGTTGACTGAAAGTGGGGTGGGAGTGGTTAGTGGAAATTGTCTTGAAAACAAAAGCGAAGCTGCCAACAATTTCTCTAGCATAGACACCTCCATTGCTAGTTTGCTAGTTTTGTATGTCTTTGCACAGTCTGCATTGGCTGTAAGTGAACTGATGTTTACTGTATCTTAAAATGATAAAAGCAATTAAAAGTAAGGCACAGACTTGGGACAACTAAACTTTTTCAGTGCCGGGAAATGAAATCGCTTTCCTGCTAGTCTGCCCAGGGATTTTGTGATACCATTGCTTAGAGCGGAAACTTCTACAATCAAAGAGATCAAGATCAAGGTATCTTCTGTTTGTCTGGCACCACTTCACCAGTCATACCTGGCAGTTTCAAAGTGCTGCTGAGATAGATCTGTCCAACTTTACCATGGGGGTGGGGAAGAGGATGACAGCTACAGAATAGAGCAGCGGGCTCTAAACGTAGACGCTTGCGGCTAGTGACTCCCACATCCTTTCAGTGTAGAAGCAGATTGCCTCAGGGCTCTGCGTATTACCCTGGGACTGGGTATAGGGATTTGGGAGGCAGAATATCCCGAGCTACTTTCCAATTACCAATGCAAAGTGGTGTTGACAAGATTATGCATTAAGTGAAGTCTTGCTGGAAGCCTCTCTCTTCTGTGATGATCTTGGCTACCCTGCCTCACATTGGCCACTTGACTGATCTGCTTGATTTAGGATTTGCCTGGTTGATCTTAAGAGTATTACACTGAAGTACTTTGAGTTGATCAGAGATGAGCCCTGCAGACTTGCTATTTCTCCCCCCTTCTTCCCCCTGATATTGTAGGCATCCAACATCCATCCCCTTAATCTTTTCCCTACAGGTGATTACAGGAACCCCATTGTAGGCTTCTGTACAGAGGGGAATTCTTACCCTCCTATGCTTTATCCCACTTGACATGCTGTCGCTTTGGTGCTGTTTCATTAAGATGCTTCCACGCTCTCGTCTCACCTCTCCAAACTGGAAGAAAGCAGCTGCTTGGAAAAACAAAGCGATTGTTTCTTCTTCCCTCGGCCCCAGACAATGAGTGGATTTTGGCAGCTCAAGCAAATCTGCCAGTAGCTAAATAACTTTATACTTTAGGGTTTCAGACTTAAAGCAGATTTAGAATAAAATAGTAGCATAGTTAGGTTGTGGCAGCATAATTGGGAATGTAACCTGTCCTTGCAAACCTTAGTAACACTCTGATTTATTTACATTGTTACCATCTCTCTCTCATTCATTTAGCGCAGGTTAAAGTGATAGTTTCTTAGCCATGGAGACTGCTGTGCGTTCCTTATTCACAGGATGGGCTTTCCCTGTGCTGTCATGCTAGTTAATCCCACATCTCCTTGGCCTCTTTCTAAGGCTTTGTCTACACTAGCACTTTCGGCATTAAAATGTCTGTCACTCAGAACGACAAAAGCTTTAACGACAAAAACTCCGGTGTGGACAGCGCTTCTATGGCTACCGCCCCTCGTTGGAGGTGGGTTTATTTTGTTGCTGGGAGAGCTCTCTCCCAGCAATAAAGAGCAGCTGCACATCACACCTTACAACAGCAAAGCTGCAACGACACAGCTGCACCGTTCTCAGGTGGACAGTGCAGACATAGCCTACGACTGACAACTGTGACGGGTTTTGCGCTGTTGTGGACAAACGTATACTAGGAATCAGACTGAGACCACCAACTCCCTTCTGATAGGGGCCTCCTTTGATGTTTGATGTTGGCTAACATGGGTTGGATTTGAACTGGTGACCTGGAGAAGAAAGGCTCCAGAAGTCCATTACCAGTTTTCTGAATTCCTTTATTTTGTGAGCTGCATGCTGACACTAATAAGCAGCAAAGAGTCCTGTGGCACCTTATAGACTAACAGACCTATTGGAGCATGAGCTTTTGTGGATGAATACCCATGAAAGCTCATGCTCCAATACGTCTGTTAGTCTATAAGGTGCCACAGGACTCTTTGCTGCTTTTACAGATCCAGACTAACACGGCTATCCCTCTGATACTTGACACTACATATGCACTTTTCCAGTATGCTCCTGTGCGGAATCCTGCTGGAGTTTAGTTTATCATGCTGTTAGCTGTCAGTTAAGCTAAACACAACGAATCATCTATACTGCACCATACGCACAATTGATAACATGGAGTGATTTAGATGGACTAAATGAAAGGTAGTATCACTACATTCTGGAGAAATAAGGAATAGTCTTATGGCCTGCCCTGAGCTGAAGGGATAAGCTAACATAAAGAGAGACGAGCTAATACCTTAGTTACATCAGATGAGAAGAAACATGGCCAGGTTGGGCTCTTGCTTACAGTGGTATAAACTCTTAATTGAAGGGGATGGAATGTGGGACTCCTAATAGGAGTTTTTCTCCCAAGGATTTTAGTTAAATAGGTTATAACAAGACCAAAACAAATAAAAAATTTAAACAGTCAATAAAAATGCATTCCTCTCTCACTTGAGGTTCACTTCCTTCCTACTGGCGACGTTGTCATAGGCCTACTAGTTCTCCAGTCAGTCTAGTCTAACTTACAAAACAATCTGCTCAAAAGCTTGTCCCTTCCCCCAACAGAAGTTGGTCCAATAAAAGATATTACCTCACCCGCCTTGTGTCTCTTATATCCTGGGACCAACACCACCACTACAGACAAGCAGGGAAATAGACTAAGTAAAACCCAGCATTCAGGCCTTCTTTATGCATCTTAAAAAAACAAAATTGGTATAAATCCATTCGCTACTTCTATCCTCCCACATGCCTTTGCAAGTGACCTTTCAGGACATCTGATCTGGGTAGATAACACAACTATTAGCAGACTAATTAGTTTTCTCTCTAGAGGGACAAGGATTCCGGGCACATTGTGGACCCAGACAATTTCTTGATTCTGTCTTAGAATGAGTCATCTGGCTTTCCGAAAGATGAAAATACTGGATAGACTTTGAAAATTACATTGTAGCTGCATATCCATTCCACAAAAGATTCAAAGGAAGTAGAAGCTGTAACTGATGCAGTTTCACCTGCCTAGCAGAGAACTTTTGTTCTCGTTTGAGTGGCCTCTGCATATTCCCACTCTTGGGTCAGTGCAGCTCAGCAGGTACCTTGGGCTCGCACGTGTGGGCCATAGTTGTCAGATCAAGGCACCTGCCAAGCTGCAGGATTGGTGCATCCCAAGAGTGGGAATGCTAAGAGGTTATCTTAAAAAAAAAACAAAAAAAACCCCCTCTGGTTACAGGTGAGTAACCGTTATTTTTTCATATGCGGTAGAGCAGGGGTCCCCAATGCGGTGCCCGCGGGTGCATCTAAATGTGCCCACGTCCTGGCCGGCAGTTGAGCATCCGCCGAAATGCCGCCAAAATTCGGCGGCATTTAGGCAGTGACGCCTGTCGGTGACACTTGCCGCTGACAAGCGACGTCATCGAGAGGTGTCTCCGCCAAAATGCTGCAGAAATGAGGCCGCATTTCGGCGGATGCTTGACCGCCGCTATGGTCCTTCGTCTGGCGCCCACCAGACAAAAAGGTTGGGGACCACTGGGGTAGAGAATGAGATGTAAAGGAGAAAAGTAAACTAGTTTAGGATATACTTTTAGATATATCGATATAAAGTGTTTACTCTTTTTTTCTTTAAGGTAACTTTATAGATTTACCTTTGCATTCAGGTAAATGTAAAAAAAAAATCCTGGTATTTCCATAATTAGATGTAATTTGTACATTAGTTTTGAAACATATAGAAAACCCCCTGAAACTAGATTCTATAAAATCTGACAGTAATTGAGCAATACTTCATTCCTCTTCAGGAGTTATTTTAACATGATAAATCCAGTCTGTAATGGGTAACTGCATAGAAATTCTATGAATTTTGATTTGCATAATGATAGTAATTTCCTTTGTTACTTTTTCCTAAATTTTTGGTTTTGCCAGGTCAGATTAAGATTTGACTTTTGGAGCTCTGAATGTGTGTCACTAATGGAAGGGGAAATTGTAATATTAACACCATCTAACACCTTAAACATATTCAGGGATATAGCAAAATTGGATAATATGATGTTATTTGTATTTTAATTCTTTCAACTTGCACTCTGAGCTCCCCAAACTGGTGTCTGAAAGGTATTAAAATAACATACTCTATTGTATAAAGCTTTGAATACAAAGTGGAGGTTAGTGCACGGTTGGCAGTTCACGGGTGTGCACACTAATCAGTGACTGGGAAGCAATTCTTCCAGCGTGCCTGGAATTCTTAAAATGAAATTCTCCATATTAAGGCATTATCCTGATCCACAAGTTTAGTGACTACATCAATAGTGTGAAGTAAGGGTTACAGGGAGACCTCTATTCGGAAAAACAAAACCCTTTTAAATAGGCTGTCACAGCTCTTTAAAGTCTCCCTTGTCCACCCCATATAGCTACCAAAAGATATTTCCATCAAACAGTTACTGAATGGCTTAGTGAGCTCCTGTCCTTACAGAAAAGAACACCACCTGCTGAGTCTCAGCAGAGAGCTCAGATATTGATCAAGCCACAGAGAGTGCTCTCCCATACCCCCCGCATTGTGAAGGTTGCAAACTGGCCAGTAAAACGTCTACTTTAGCTAGTTCACCATTATGTACTGGTGTTCCTAACAGAGTCGGCAAGGAAGACCCCCTCCACTGTACTATTTTCTTCAGACAGGCCATAGAGAACACCCTGGCAAGGACTGTACATAGTAGCTGAAAGCACCCTTGGTAGAGTTTTGTTTGGAAAGTACTTGAAACTGGCTAAATATTTAATATTAAGGATTGTGAAGCCACAGAGGCTAAAGCCTCCCTCCCCCCCTAGTTACTGGCCATATCAACCCACAGTAGCTGGGCACTACAGAATACTAGGGCAGGAGTCCTGCTTTCCTTGGCTTTCAGAAGTTGTTCTGCTTAGTCTCTCTGATTTTCTGCTAAGTCATTTTTAGATGAGGTGAAATTCCAGCAGTTACACATGGAAGAGGCCTATCAAATCATTGGGGGTGAGGAGAAAGACAGTGCAATTTGCTTAGTTTCTTTAAACTACAAGGCAGTGGGGCTTTTCTGTCAGGGGTTGCTCCTTTAGCCTTACACCGTCCCGGGCTACCCACAAGGCAGTGGGTTTGATGAGCCACAGTTAGTACCATCTACTCTCATTACGGTAGCAGGCTCAACATCCGCATGGGAAAAGCCGCCACAACAATGTCTGGACTGAACAAGAGGGTATGGCAAACAACAAACTGACAGAACACACAAAGATCTGTGTGTATCGTGCATGTATCGTTATGAGCACACTTTTGTATGGGAGCAAGACATGGACCTTATCGTCTCATCAGGAAAAGAGGCTTAACTGCTTTCATCTGTGTTGCCTTCATCAAATCATTTGAGTCTCCTGGAGGGACAGTCACCAACACTGAGGTGCTCAACCAGGCCAGTGTAACCCGCATGCAAACACTCCTCAAACAGAGACGCCTCCACTGGCTTGGACATGTGGCTTGGACATGTGTGCTGAATGAATGATGGGCGCATGCCAAAGGACATTCCCTACAGTGAATTGGCATCTGGAAAAAGACCCAAAGGATGCCGAAAATTGCGTTTCAAGGATGTGTGCAAGCGAGACCTCAAAGAAATGGACATGGATGTGGACAACTGGGAAGATCACACTCAGGACTGCAGCCTTTGGAAATGAGCTTAACAAAGGCCTCCGGGGTCATGAGAGGAAGCCGTCCAGCTTAGCAGAGGAGAAAAGAGCTCGCAGAAGGCAGAGCCCAAAGGGTCGAAACATCACCTTTAAATGGGACAGATATGGCAGAGATTGTCTCTCTCGAGTGGGTCTCTTCAGCCACGTTTGCGGCTGCCATAAAACCAACTGAGTAAATTCTTTACCTCTCGGGGCGCATCCCCATGGTCTCTCGAGACTGAAGGATGCCTACTACTTTCAACTAACTGGGCTGCTTTTATCTCACAGCTGACCTCTAGAAGAGAGAGGGATCTTAATAAAAAATAATTGAATCTCCTGTGTAAGGATAATACATTCAAAGTGCCATTCTAAATGGCCAGAGAAAGAGTGGAACTTTGTCAAGAAAGGTTCACAGTGTCAATAATTCTCAAGCTCTGTTCTAGCCACAGTGTACTGTCCAAATTACAGTGGATCAACAAATATATTTTAAATGAGAAACAGTTTTCAAAAGAAAAGTGAAGCAGAAATTGAGTCCTCTTGGCTCCAATGCTGCTGGATCCAAGGTTTCACCTGTTGGGATTTCAAATGAAAATCCAGATCCATCTGCTCCTTAATATCAACTTTCAAAGAAATATAGGCTCACTGTTAAAGAGGTAGAAAACATTCACAGTCTAGTTTCTCTTGATTGCTGTCCCAATTAAAAGATCCACTGTCAATTGATTAGGGTATAAAGTCAGAGTAATTAGTCATTGGTCTTGAGCGAGGCCATCATATGTTCTTGGGAGATCTGTTGGGACCACAAGCACTGAAAGTAGGATCTGGCCAAGTCAGTCACGAACAGGAGATCTCAAAGATCCACATGGGTGCTGCAGGAAGTGGTGTGGGTGATTCAGAGAGTGGCACTCTTCAGAGAGTCAGTGATGAACCAATGCAACAACCTGAGGTTAGACAATGTAGGCAAGATTTTCCAAAAAATTTAGCACTCCCAATTGGGGCCAGATTTCCCCAAAGTGCTGAGCCCTCATTTAGACACCTGAATAAATGGCCAGATTTGAAAATTGCTTAGCCTTTTGGGTGCCGAGCTCTTTAGATCATGTGACATTATGTGTTGCAGTGGGAACAGCTGGATGCCAAGCACGTTTAGAAATTTGGCCCTTATTCAGGTGCTTAAATGGAAGCAGAGCTTATTTGAAAAATCTAATTCCAGTTGAGTGCTTGAAAACCTGGTCCTATCCTACTGAAGTTTTCATTCATCTGAGTCTCAAGTCCAGGATCTTGACCATTTAACACACTCAATAAAACTCCTCTGGCACTCCTTTAAGAGTAGGCATGTTAATTCATGGTATTGGGACCAAATTGCAGTTCTAGAATTACACTATGTCCCTAATTTCCCTTCTCAGTTTGAGCTGGATGCAGTATTCTTCACTTCCTGTCCTCAGCTGTTGTGTAGCATTGTTGAACATTATTAAACACCTGCCACTTTCTACCCCAAAGGTGGCAGCATTTCAGTGGTGAGTGATTCCTCTCTAATCCTTACCACTCAGGGCTATTGTGAGGCCTGTAAATGCTTAAGCATTGAGATGTTAACTGCTGGCAGCCAGTGCAGATCCCATTGATAACAAATGGAAATCCAGGGAAGGTCTTATTCTGTTTACGCAGCACCTAGCACAATGGGGTCCTGGTCGATGAATAGGGCTCCTATAAGTAATAATGAACATTGACAGAAAACTGCACCCGATTTGCTCCAACAGTGATCTCATTTGTGACACTGACCATATAGGAGCCCAATGGAAGAGAGGGCAAATCAGTTTCCAGCTTTCCTTAACATTTGGCTTAAAAATCAGAAGAAAATGTAAAGGAGGTGCCGAGGCTTAGGCACTAGAGATTTGTGTTATTATAAAGCAGCTAGGAAATTAGCTTTGTTCCTTCCTCTGAGCTCCCACATTGCCAGTGTCCCACATAGTGTTGCTTTTCCACCACTTGCCCACTCATAATTCACAACTGGAAAAAACAGCAGCAGCCTTGTATCCTTGGTGAAATTTACCCTCATGGCCCATGCCAGGCTCCAGTTAACCTCTGTGTTTGACCTGTGCATTTGGAGGTAGTTGGGCATGAAGAGCAGCCAGGCAGGTGAGCCTCTGCATACCTTGCATGACAATCTGCAGCACCACAAAGCTGCCCACAAGTTGTGGGTGTTGGGGTAGTTTCAGCACAACACAACTTCCACAGGCTTTCCACAACAAAAGCCATTTCCTCAGGCTTTGTGCTGTTTGAATAGCAACCGGTGAGAATTTTTTGCCTTGTGAAGGCTCATTTGGCTGACGGAGGGAACTGAAAGTAGTAGGGCTTTAAAATAGCTTCAGGAAAAAGCATAGGGCTGCCTTTTCTTTTTACCAGTAGAATTTAAAAGTCGGGCTGTCTCTGTCTTATTCACGCACACAGTGATGGGTGACTATGAAGACATGGACGTTAATTTGCCTCAAACTCTCCTAACAAACCTGGTCTTCTAAAATAGAAGCGGTGCACTTTTAGGCCCACAGGTGTATTTCTGGATAAAAGCCCATTCTGCATTGACAACTAGACAGACATATTAATTCAGGTCAAAATTTCATGCATTTTTCTCCCCACCCATTTCCTTTACCGGCTTATGACACACAGGAACTACACCCATTGCTTGACTATCCTCTTCTGACCTTTTGTAACTTGGCTCCGAACTGACTTTGGGTCTTTTGCAACACAGTCAGAAGGGAAAAAATCCTTTGTTAAAATTCAGCCAACTCCTTCCTTAACATGGAACAGTTTGTTCAATTGAAAGAATGAGCCAGTTCAGTGAGCAGAAAACACATTGCCACAAACTAGCATATTAAAAAAAAAAAAAAAAAAGCTGCAAAGGAGATCAACCATGTTGAAGCTGCAGAAGAGTATTCGTTAAGCAGGGCTCTGGGGGAGAAAAATCCATAGCTTGAGCTTAAATGTTTGCACTTGGCTTTTCAGCTACAGTAACAGTAAATTGGGAAATGCTAGTGGATGCTAAGGTAGTGCCAGCATATTGCAAGAGTGCAAGATAAATAAAGTAATCCTGAAACACTTTTGGGAAGGGGATACAGAGCTGTATTAGGGAATAATCTGCACTGCAGAAAGTAAACTCATCGGTATCTGTGTAGCATGCTTAAGTACTAAAATGTAACAAGCTGGTATTTCCCCTTTAAAAAACTGGACCTTATAATTCTTTGTTCCGCACAATGACTTTCTTGGAATTACCTCTCCTCCGTGCCTTATGCAGCCACTTGGCAGCTTGTGATCAACATATGTCTGAAGCAGAGTTGGGGCCTCAGTGGGAGGGCTCTGCGAGTCCTAACATGGTTTCATTGGCATGTTTCTTGAATGCAGTCATTGCTGGTGTAAAAGTTGATCCCAGTATTGTTTGACACTAATATTACAGTAGTGCCTGGAGACTTTGACCATGCTGAGTCCCTATTGTACAGAGGGATAGCATAGTCATAAAGCAAAATTGATGCCCTTCATATGCTCAGCGGCCGTATAGTGCTTACATCTGTGAATGGTCAGCCAGCCTTTGGCAGCATCTGCTGCCCATCCTTTCTCTGCCTCTTAAAAGATCCAAGTGATGTTACCATAAATCCAAAAATTGACTAAGATCAATCTGATCTCGATATCCTTCTTTGAGAGCTGAAAAAATCCTTTCTGAGCTCTTTGCCAGCCGACAAGGAATCAGATGCCCTCCTCTTGGCTTGGTGACTGGTAGTTCTAATGTTGAGTATGGTGTACAACAGTCAGTGAGTGAAAACGTGTAGGGGAACATTGGGTTTAATGTGTCTTTTTTCACAGATAGGACTGTGCAGTAATATTAAACTACCAGGATATTATAGAGAGAGCTGACTCTGCTAAGCTGAAATTGCACTACATACCAAATTATTTGTGAGCCATTAAGCTCTGATACCTGATTATGAGCTCTAAGCAACCTGGGCTAGAAATTGCTGTACATTAAGCGAGCCGTGAGCACAGCGTTAAACAGTATTATCCTAGATTAAAATACAACTCTGTGGTATACAAACAAAAGTAAGCAATGTGCAGTAAGTTCAAGTGACAGAAATCAGAACCTCGGTGGATTTATAAGCATTCACATACTGTTTTGTATAGCACTGGCCCACTTAATAGAATTCATAGCGATAATGCTGCCACAGGTGATGGCCTGGATGTAGATGAAATGATGCATTTCTTGAACCTGTATGAGAAACGCCATCTGGTGTCTCTCACTGGTGGCAGTGGTTCTCAGACTATAGTCCTTAGCGACTAGTAAGCTCTAGAAGCCTTCCTGGTGTTCCCCAGAATGAAATGTTCTGCAAACCGAACAGTGTGGGGATTGGAGTTGAGCATGGAGGTGAGTCTTTGGGACTATATTTCTCATGTGGAGTGGTTTGTAGAATGAAAAGGTTGGGGAACCAATGGTATTAAAGTCAAATTTTGTCTTCTTGAGTTCTGGATACTTAATGATTCCAGTACAAGGATTATTGAGAACAGTTCCCATTTCCATCACCTTAGGAGTCAACCTGGTTTTTGACAAACAGGTCTAGGTGTGTTCATCAATTTCTGGGGCACTGATGAGTGTGCCAACATACACTTGTTGGAGTGCTGGTGCCACTTTTAATAGACTGTGTTGCTGCCTTGTCAAACTTCTGCATGTCTTACAAAGATAGAACAATTACGAGCTAATCTGTAATGAAGCCCATGTGCAATAGACCTTCTCTGAAGAGGTCCAATGGTATGACGTGTGTGTAGCATTTAGCTTCGTCTGTACTTAGCTCATACAAATGAGGAAAAAATAAAAGGAGTGAATGAATTAATGTTCAAACAGAAGCATGCAAACGTGTGGAGGATGCTTGTTTTGTTTTGTTTTCTTAATACTGACATTCTATGGAAATATGGCAGGCAGGCAGGCTCAAACAGTGGCATATTGCCAGTAGTCTAAAGGTTATATTATTCCAGTGACCTATTTTTATACTATAATTGTGTTCTAGCCTGTAGTCTCTCTTGGTTGCATGTTCCTCTGAAAAACAGAAGATAATCCGCAGTGTTAATACAGAGTATAAGTTTCTTCACAACTAACAAAGCCACTAACAAGTTGTTGATGTTTTTGGAGGGACCTGATCACAGTCACACACTGCAGTTCATAAGCTGATGGTGGCGTAAGAATAAAAGCGGCTTGAAATGGGTAAACAAAAATGATTGCAAAGTAACAGAGAGGATTCCTCCTAAACACTTGTTTTACCTAAATACGGTTGCGCTTAAACGGACCAAAATGTAAATGAATGGCTTTGTTCAACCTGTCCAAATGAGAATAGCTCTATTCTACTCTATTCTGCCAACTAACAGAGAATGAATACGATGATTCAGTCAACCATTTCCCACTGCCTGTAAACTGGACATGCATTTTCAAAGCCGGGCTTAAACTACAAAGCGCTCTGAACACTGGGCATAAAGAAAAATTTTTGTTTATTCCTTAGCACAAATGTTGACTTGTGTGATGTTGAGAACCTAGTGTGCATTTATAATGCAAGATAAGAAGATACAAACAAGCTGTTATTGCCCTGATGGTTAGGCTTGGGGGGATGATTTATTTTGCAGGTATCCTGATTTTAAATTGATGTGATGTTAGCACAATGAAGTAGGCGTGCTTTGTCAGAGGAAATGTTGCTGATCAGACATTCATGTAATTAGCTGTCCCTCAGAGGGTTAAACAGATCTTGAATTAAATGTTCTCTGACCTTTTTATGTTACAGGACTCTGTTCTCAGGGTATAGATTCTGGGTTGCAGAACAACGTCAGCCTTGACATGGTTCTCCCCCACATCTCTTTACTTCCCTCTTAATAGTGGATGCCAAAGATGTACAGGCCCCACATCTGGCCCACAGGCCCATCCTACCTGGCCCTTGAGCTCCTGGCTGGGGAGGTTAGCCCCCGGCCCCTCCCCTGCTGTCCCCCCTCCCCTGCAGCCTCAGCTTGCCACACTGCCAGCGCTCTGGACGGCAGGGCTGCGAGCTCCTGTCGGGCAGCACGGCGGTGTGGTTGGCTCCAGCTGGTAAGGGGGTGGGAGCAGGGGGGGGGTTGGATAAGGGACAGAGGGTCCCGGGGGGCCTTTCAGGTGGTGGGTGTGTGGATAGGGGTTGGGGTAGTCAGAGGACAGGGAGCAGGGAGGGTTGGATAGGGGGTGGGGTCCCAGGGGGGCGGTTAGGGGTGTAGGGTCCCGGGAGGGGGCAGTCAGGGGACAAGGAACAAGGGGAGTTGGATGGGTTGGGGGTTCTGAAGGGAGTAGTCAGGGGAAGGGAAGTGGGAGGGGTCGGATAGGGGGTGGGGGCCAGGCTGTTTGGAGAGGCACAGCCTTCCCTACTCGGCCCTCCATACAGTTTTGCAACCCCGATGTGGCCCTCAGGCCAAAAAGTTTGCCCACCCCTGCCCTAGATAAAGATAATCCAGAATTCCAAACAAGGCTTGACACAGAATGTCCAGGGTTTGTGCTGAGTTGGAACGTACCTCAGTGCATGGGGTCTTGCCTACCAGTTTCTGCAGAACTTTCAGCTCTAAAATAGCAATATGTCTAGTGCTTGTGGTTGTGAAGATAACCTTCCAAGTGTGATCCCATTCAGAGTCGTCTTCCCCCGGGCACTGCCGGAGCCCAGATTCTTGGTTTCCTCTCTGGGCCTTTGGAGGGAAGGAAGAATTCTGTCACCTGCTACTCAGGCTTCACAGCCCAATGTGCAGGAGCAGGTATTTCCACTCCAGTCTCAGGGTCTGAAAATCCTTGCTGTGCAGGAAGCTGAGCTCTGAAAAATTCAAGAGGGGTACATATTTGCTCGCCATCTGCACTACAGAACCATGCGGGTAACCGAGAGCCCTCACCTGTGGCTACAGACAACAGGAAGTCTCGGGACTCACCTCTGAGGTGTGAAATACCTCCACTCATCTCACTGGGTGTTAACTCAGATGTTTCTCTGTATCTATTTTAGGCCTGCTGTACACAGAGTTTAAAAACTGATGAGTTAAACTAGAGCAGCTTGTTGTGTTTAGATCAGGCCTTAACTTTATCCTTCCATCGCTTATCTGTCTGGAAATTCAATAGTCTTCACCAGCCCCCACTCCCACTCAGCTGAATGGTGTGTGCACTGGCAGTGAGGAGGATAATTAATCTGACTAGTGACCTCCTACATGATTTGTCATGGGCTGATTGCAAATGCAAAACAAATGTTAATGACTAACTGTAGAGAATAGATCCTGGAACCTGCTCAGCTGGTAGGCATGTAGGATGCCAGCTCTGTGGTCCCTCTCTCACCCTACGGAGTGCCTAAGTAAACGAGGTCAATCTCTATCTGATGGAATGCAATAGTTAGCTGTAACACACAGCGGTTATGCCAGGTTATCTGCACGCCTCCGGAGCGTGTTGTGAGACCAAAGGCCAGTGTTTAACAGATGTCGGTATGCCTGGATAAACTTGCTTCTTAAAGTGGTAGTATTTCCATAAAACATTTCATTTTAGTAACACCTGGGTAACCTGTCTATTAGGTCTGGATACACACCGCGGCTGGAATGTTTGCTGGCTGATCCCAGCAGTCCTTTATTCATGCTATTTTATATTGCTGATTACTGATGGACATCTGGGTACATATTGGGGAGACGCACCTGGGGACTGTTTCAAAGTAATATATGGATCTATGAATAAAATACTGTAGCTTGTTGAAGGAGCACAGTAAACACTTCTTAAATGTAAACTTCTTCCTGCTTTAAAGATAGCCTTCCTCCTTTAAAACATATCCATAATACTATGTGAACCAGGGACCTACACATTTTTAGTTTTAAAATAAACTATTATGATTATTAAAGAACCAATCCTGTGTTTGGTTTTGAACAAGACAGAAAGAGTAAGCCTGGCCTTGAGAAAGTAGCTGACAGGCCCATAAAGCATCAGGAAAACCATTAATTCTTTTTTCTTTTTCTTTTTTTTAATAGAACATTTGTGCTCAGACTGAGCTATGTCAAATTTCAGAGCAAGTTTGTGTCCAAATCAGAGTACTCTAAAAAGAAGATACTTGTGTGTATTACATTGTCACACCCTTAACTCCACAGCTCCCAACATTTCAAGTGTCTAAAGCAGGACACAACCCCACACAGGCTTGTCCCATCTGCCTCTCTGTAGATGAAGACAGAGGGGCAGCCGGGCCAACCCTGAGTGACAATGCAACCCTTGCACCAGGTCACCATGCCACTCAGTTTGGAGGGCTCTTTCAAATGGGGGCCCCGGGGAAACTGCACCCCACCAGTGGCCTTGATTGTGGGAAATGTTCCCTTCAACTGGGACAAGAGGTTTTGAGGTCGAAGTGGGACAGTCCTGTGAAACCCAGGACTGTTGGGAGGTCTGTAACTCTAGTGGTGGGAATGGGATGGTTGTCTTACCACCTTCTGGATTCCAGCAGTAAGATGATAACTCTGGCATTTAGTTATGGTGTGCATTAATTTTTCGTTTCTGGGCAAGGTTTGCAAAAGGTCACAAATTAATCTTCTAATTGAGGACCTTGGCATTGTGTGGGATGAATGTTTTGCATTAACAGCCTAACTCATAAATTCACTGAAACATTTAAAACCAAACCAGTTAAATCCAGCTGAGCCGGGAAAAGCGGAAAGTTCAGACCCACCAGTGCACAGTTTGAAACCTTTGAAACCTTCTTTTGTTAATATATATAAAAGTAAGCTCTGAAATTGTAAAACACAGTTTATAATTGGTCTTTAGACATTGTTTTCCTTGTAAACAAAGACACAAACATGCAAAAAGCCAGCAAAATAATAAGACGACAATGTAGTGGGTTGTTTGTGTGTGACAGAGAGAATGGAAGAAAGCGGTTATGCTTAAAGCAGCAGTATTGTTTTTTCCGAACGATCGTTAAAATTAATACAGATATTTACATAATTGCTATTGTTTAGATCCTAGGGTTTGAGCATTTTAAAATACAGTCTTCTTACCACACCAGCCTGCTGAACCAGACATGAGCATCAGTTAGTTGCCACAATACCAGTCTACTGAACAGCTTATTTTGTGAAGTCTGCCTCTGCCTGAGCTGACGATACACTGCTGGTGTAAACCACTGCCAGCAGAAGGTGGGGCTGAAAAGGCCTGGCCAAAAATTATGCAAAATCAAGAATAACTTGCTGAGTAGATTTTAATCTATTCGTAATCTACACACAGTGTGGATAGCAATTTCACTATGTGCATTTAGAAACCAGTACAGTGAAAAGTCTGCAACTCCCTAGTGTGGACGGGGTTATACCAATATAAAAGTGCTTATACAGAGGTAGCAAATTTTAACAATAGAAGCACCTTTATGCTGCAGGGGTCATACCAATTTTTAACTGTCAGTTTTGAAATTGATATACAGTAGAACCTCAGAATTACGAACCCCAGAGTTACAAAGTGACTGGTCAACCACACACCTCATTTGGAACTGGAAGTATGCAATCAGGCAGCAGCAGAGATAACCCCCCCCAAACCCCACAAATACAGTACAGTACTGTGTTAAACATAAACTATTAAAAAAATAAACGGAAAGCAGCATTTTTCTTCTGCATAGTAAAGTTCCAAGGCTGTATGAAATCAATGTTCAGTTGTAAACTTTTGAAAGAATCCCCATCATGTTTTGTTCAGAGTTACGAACACTTTAGAGTTATGAACAACCCCCATTCCCGAGGTGTTCATAACTCTGAGGTTCTACTGTAACTGAATTGGTACAAACACTGTATGCAGACAAGCAGCGATTACTCTACTGTATCAGCAGCTCTGGTGCAAGCATAATTGATGTGGTGTGAATTTGACTGTGTTGGGCCAGTTTCACCCTGGATAATTGTGTTTAAAGGAAAACTAATTAAAACTATTCAAAGGAAAAGTGTTTAAGTACTTGGGAGGTAAAACAGTGGCTTGTGCGCCCTTACTTACATATGTATTACATAGGAGTATATTAAACATCAATTGCCTACCTTTATGGAAGTAGAAGTCATTGTTTCATTACCTTCATAACTCTGGTGCTGGTATTTCATTCAGCTAACTTTTCATTGCTACTTTCCATCAACAGGCCAGTCTGCTGCAGGGTAGTATATGTGAAACAAAGATCCCATTTGAATGCATGACTCAGTCTGAAACATCCAAAGTGGTAGTAAGGTAAGTTCTGTTTTTGTACTGATTTTTTTTTTTTAAACAGTGGTTGATTCACTATTATGTTAACCAACACAGTTGAAAAATAAAGCTTGCCTAGTTTAATGATAGAATCTGTAGGATATCCCATTTACCTATCACACTGGAAATGCACACAAGATTATTAGCAGATTCTATAAAATGCACAGGAACCACAACCATGCTCTTAACATTTTGATGTAGTCAATACACGACTCAGTTACAGCTGAGAATCTGAATTAAGTCTGGTGTGGTTATCATAGAAATGTAGGGCTGGAAGGGACCTTCAGAGGTCAACTAGTCCAGCCCCTTGTGCTGAGTCAGGCCCAAGTAAAACTGAGACTATCCCTAACAGGTTTGTCTAACCCGTTCTTAAAAACCTCCAGTGATGGGATTCCACAACCATCCTCGGAAGCCTGTTCAGAGTTTAACAATCAGAGTTAGCAAGTTTTTCTAAATATCTGATCTAAATCATCTTTGCTACAGATTAAGCTGATTACTTCTTGCTCATCCTCAGTGGACATGGGAGAAAGATTGATCACCATCCTCTTTCCAACAGCCCTTAAACATATGTTAAGACTTATCAGGTCCCCCCTCCCCTCACTCTTCTTTTCTCAAGACTACACATGTCCAGTTTTTAAAAATGTTTCCTCATAAATCAGGTTTTCTAAACCCTTTATTGCCCTCTCCTGGACTATTTTATCCACGTCTTTCCTAAAGTGTGGCACCCAGAACTCGACACAGTGCTCCAGCTGAGGCCTCACCAGTGCTGAGCAGAGTGGGACAATTACCTCCCATGTCTTCCAGACAACACTCCTGTTAATACAGCCCAGAATGATATTAGCCTTTTTTGAAACCGTATCACATGTTGACTCGTATTCAAATTATGAGCCACTATAACCCCCTGATCCTTTTCAGCAGCGCTACCACCTAGCCAGTTATTGTGCATTTGATTTTTCCATCCTAAGTGTAGTGCTTTGCACTTGTCTTTATTGAATTTTATGTAATTGCTCTAAGGAAATCGACTTACAGTACACTTGATTACATTTGTCTAGTAAAATACCACCATCCTTAATTTCAAGCTAAATTTACATTCTGTCGTCTTATATTAAGTTAATATTTGTCTGAACCAAAACATGACTTTTATGACACCCAAAGTCTAGATGTGTCCTCAGCTGTGATCCTAGCAAAGTTTACTTGGGTAAAATGCTGAAGTACGTACAGACACTTTATAAGCATCAAGCAGCGTTATTGATTCCTCTGCAGGTGGGTCAAGCAATTCAGTTTTAGCAAAACAGTGCTGATTATCTGCTCTAAAAGGTGACTGTAAAATGGCACAATGAGATTGATTCTTTGTATGTTTCAATCACTCCGTATCAAATTTACTCAGCTGATAGATAAAAATCACCTTTTTAATTATCTGCCAACTCTGCAAACACGACCTGGGATCTTTCTGGCTCTTGCATAATCTCCAATAATAGAGATTCTGTAACTAGAACTGTTAATAATTCTGCAGAAGATGCACAAACTTGAAGAGACTCCAGATCTGTCTCCCACAACTGAGTTGGCCCCGCAGAGCCAAACAGGAGTAAGAAATAATGAAAACTTGATGCAGCAAAGTGAGTAGGTAGACAAAGAGCAGAGCTGGGCAGAAAGAAGGCTAATTTTCACAGTTGCCTTTAACGTTATCTTTTTATAGTTTTGTGGCTGTTTTTGTTGTCATTCCTAATTGACTTGACTTAGAAAAGTCATCCCAACCTCACACGTGTCAAATAACGAGGCATCAGAAATTAGGATTGGGAGTAGGTGGTGATTGGATTCAGGCCTTTGCTGAATTAGCAAAACTCTTGGTTACCTAAATATTCTGCTCTCTAGTGCTAATAAATCACGTGCTGCTCCTTTGCACAGGGAAGAGGCATCCCCAAAAGGTGGGATAGAAACCTCACAAAAACAGGTATTGATAATAGTGATAATATGGAATTCACACTACAGAAAAATCAAGCTCATAGCATCCATCATGCCTTTTGGACTTCCAGCTTTTCCTACAGCTTTTGCAGAGCACACGGTCAGTTCTGGGGCCAAGTTCAATGCTCACTAACGGTATTTCAGGATTATTTTGTAATCTCAAACCAGCGCACAAGTTAGAGTTTCTTATCAGAGTGTTTTAAATTGTGCATGAGTGTTGCTCAGGATAGGACTGGACATCCAGACTCTGTTATATAGCTAGCTTATTTTTCCAAAGGTGTGGAGATTTACTTATTTTTGATGAACTTGCAGAAGTTAAATGCTAGTTCATCAGCTGAACTTTAAATTAGGATCTTTCCTCATCCATATCTGACACAATTAATTAAAAAAGAAAAAGAAAAATAAAAGCAGGTTTTGCATAAGCACTAAGAAAATTATTCACCTGATACCCATGTTTCTGTGCATGACATCAGCACAGAAAATCTGATAAGAAAGCTGGTAGACTGCCAGTTCACATTGCTTATAACTGACAGTAATTACTTACCTGGATCTTCTAATAGGATGATAAGTCAGTTTTCAAGATCCACTTTAATTAGTGTTTTTATAAATATCTCTGTGTTACTGTAAGTCTTGGTAAAGTCTGGCACAAAATCTCTGTGTAGTAGGTACTATGGGTCAGGCGCCAACTCCGTGGGTCATCCGGGGCTGGAGCACCCTTGGGGAATAAATGGTGGGTGCTGAGCACCCACTGTCAGCCCCCCCCCCCCCCCCCCGACTTCCCCAGTGCCTCCTGCCTGCCGGTGGGCCCCACTTCCCTGCACTTCCCATCCACCACAATCAACTGTTTCATGGTGTGCAGGAGGCTGGGGGAGAGCGGGGAGGAGCGAGGACGCGGCGCGCTCGGGGGAGGGGGCAGAACTGAGCAGGAAGAAGTGAGGCGGGGTGGAGCAGGGCGGGGAGGGATGGGACCTTGGGGGAAGGGGAGAGTGAGGGCAGAGCCTGTGGCAGAGCCAGGAGTCGAGCACCACCGGCACTTTGAAAAGCCAGCGCCTATGGGTGGTCATATACTTCCAAGTATATACTACTGTGCAATCTGGAAAATACTATTTTATTCTTGTATGCAAAAATCTATATTTTCCCTTGAAAATAATGGATATTATAATCCATGTAGAAGGTTTTGAAATGCAAGTAAGCGACTTAAGTGTTGATGAGAGAAGTGCTGTAGGTAATAGATTGGAGAGGGGTTAGAGGAGAAATGGGCTGCTTCAGATTTGCTATCCCCCTTCTGATCTGGATCAGTTTTGGCAAATTATTCATGATGCCAGCTACTGTAGACCATTTTACTGCCTTTGGCAGGTGAGCTCAGGCATGGAGCATCCAGTGTGCATATTGCAGACTGCACCAGGTAAGAGACAAGATTGCGCCTAAAGACCTGTCCAGCCCTAGCCTTCAGCAGAATATTATCTTGATCTAGAATTACTATAACTTGTGAAGAAAAGACAACGCACAGTAAGATTTAAAAAAATAAAATGCTGTGGTGACATCTCTTCTCCTTGATCCCCCGCACCCAGGAAAACGGCCATGTGTCGTGGAGGCCTTGCACTTCCCCAAAGAACACCTAAACGCCATTAAATAGAGTTGTCTGAACCTTTAAAGCTACAACAGTGCAGCATTCATGGGTGCCATGGGAGAGGGAATCTAAGAGATAAGCGTGTACACTTCAGTTGCTGTCTTGATGAACTATCTTCCCTTGCAACTCTAGCTGAAGACTAAACAGACCCTGTTAAAACCATACCAGAGAAAAAAAGCAACACAAGACACTAACAGATTCGGTGTAGATTGGGTGAACTACTGCAAGGACGGCCAAAGTGCAACACTCTGACTGTAGCCCTGCCCCTCTGCTCAGCACTGCATCTGACATTTCCACGTGCAAGGCCCCCTCTGGACTTAGTGCACAGTGTAGTCCTCTGCGTTCAATTGCCTGCTTTTATAGGCTCCTCTTCTTGCTAGAGACTGATAGGCAGAGGCAGGAGAAGAGCCTGTATGAAGAAATAGGGTGATTTGGACCATAAGCAGCCAGACACAGCCCCATGTCAAAGCACAAGTTACCCAACTGCGGCCCGGAATCTCAATATTATGACTGTGTATGGCTCACATATCTAGTTCTCCCTTCTACACAATCATTTGGACAAAAAGCAAAACAATCAAATTCATTATCACCAGCTTTCAAACTTTTTCTGTTAAATATTGAAATGATTTATCTTGTGAAGCAATTAAAATACCATAACAATTACAATCAGAATGTAAAGTGTATGTGTTCTGTCTAGTGCAAAGCTTAATAACTCTTCTCTCTTCTCTTCCTCAGGTTCAATGGCAAATGTAAACATTTGTCAACACTTGAAAAATATTCCTTTGGACAGCATGGATTTGCTGGAATCTAGAGTTCAGAACACTTGCAAAGAACAGTGCTTTATTTTTTAAAGCATTAATTACCTGGATTGGTTGCAGCGATGGCTAGCAAAAGAAAATCCACAACTCCTTGCATGATACCGGTAAAAACAATGGTGCTGCAGGAGATGGAATCAGATGCTGTGGAAGATAATCATGAAGGAACTCAACAGCACATGCCTCCTGAACCACCGGCAGCTGGTGATGCTGTTATTAACAGTAGCAGCAATAATGCAACCTTGTCTAATGGGCATCGCAGTATTATGGATGGTGATACTTACTTGTGTAAGTATTGCGATTTTGGATCTCAAGATGTTAATCATTTCTTTGGACACATGGATTCTGAGCACTTAGACTTCAGCAAAGACCCCTCGTTTGTATGTGTTGAGTGCAGTTTTCTGGCACAAAGCCACAAAGGGCTTTTGCATCACAATGCTGAGTGCCATGGTGGTGAAACTAGCTTCCTCTGGAATGTGGCTAAGCAGGATAATCATACGACAGTGGAGCAAAGTATCTCTGATGCCACCAGCAACCAAGACCTTCCAGGAGAATTCTGTGAGGAGGGGGTAGATGGTCAAGCTGAAATCATCATCACCAAAACTCCCATTATGAAGATAATGAAAGGTAAGCCTGAGGCCAAAAAAATTCACATGCTGAAGGAGAATGTATCAAATCAGCCAGGCAGTGACTTGGCGATGAAAGATGGTGACCATTCATTCACCAATGGGTCTTTGCCAGCCAGCCAGTCAACAGCCAGCTCAGCAAAATCATCTCACATAGTCAATGGCTCCATATTGGGAAACGTGCCTGTTTTGCAGGCAGGCGTTGCACAACTTGTGTCATTGCAGCAGCAGCAGCCGCCGCAGCTGCACCAGGACCTACCCACATCCAAATCCCTTCCTAAAGTGATGATTCCTCTGAGCAGCATTCCCACGTACAATGCAGCCATGGACTCCAACAGCTTCCTGAAAAACTCCTTCCATAAGTTTCCCTACCCTACAAAAGCTGAGCTTTGCTATTTGACTGTCGTGACCAAGTACCCAGAAGAGCAGCTTAAGATTTGGTTTACTGCCCAGAGGTTGAAACAAGGCATTAGCTGGTCCCCAGAGGAGATAGAAGATGCACGGAAAAAAATGTTCAACACGGTTATTCAGTCTGTACCGCAGCCCACTATCACAGTTTTAAATACACCTCTAGTTGCAAATGCCAGCAATGTCCAGCATCTCATTCAGGCAACTCTGCCTGGTCACATGGTCGGGCAACCAGAAGGAACGGGAGGGTTACTTGTTACACAACCAATAATGACAAATGGATTAAAAGGAAGCAGTTCATCTCTCACGTTAGCAGTGACATCTATTCCCAAACTCCAACCCATTACGCAACACAACAATGCGTGTTCGAGCAGTGCATCAGCTGTGAAGGTGGTCAACACAGCTCAGTCTCTGCTGACTGCATGCCCAAGCATATCTTCGCAAGCTTTCATGGATCCCAGCATCTACAAAAATAAGAAGTCCCACGAGCAGCTGTCTGCACTGAAAGACAGCTTCTGCAGGAATCAGTTCCCTGGCCACGCTGAAGTTGAGCGTCTGACCAAAATTACAGGCCTTACTACTAGGGAGGTTCGAAAGTGGTTTAGTGATAGGAGATATCATTTCAGGAATATGAAAGGCAGTAGAGCCATGTTTGCTGGAGATAATACAATAATTATTGACTCCATGCCTGACATTACCTTCACTGTGTCACCAAAAGAGATTGACTTAACCTCTACGACAGCAGTGATGCCTGTGGCTCATCACCAAACAAGGCGACAGTCCTGGCATCAAACGCCCGACTTCACCCCAACGAAATACAAAGAGAGAGCACCGGAGCAGCTCAAGGCTTTGGAAGGCAGTTTTGCACAAAACCCTTTTCCTCCAGAGGAGGAAGTGGACCGTTTGAGGAGTGAAACAAAAATGACCAGGAGAGAAATTGATAGCTGGTTTTCAGAGAGGAGGAAAAAAAAGGTGATGGAGGAAAATAAAAAAGCAGAAGAAATGGTCCAGCAAGAGGAGGAGGATGCTGATAATAATTGTGGAGAAGAGGAAGACTCCTCAGATGAACTGAGGGTCTCAAGTGAAAATGGTTCATTAGACACCCCAAGCAGCAATCAAACTTCACTGGAGCGGAAAGTTAGTCCTATTAAAATCAATCTGAAGAAGCTTAGAGTGACTGAGTCAAATGGCAAAAATGAATTGCCAGAGGTAGGTGCAAATGATCAAGGGGACAACTGTTCTAGCAGGCCACCTACCCCCGCAAAAACCAAACTGAACTTTAAAAAAACAGCCCAACAGCGGCATTTGCTTAAACAAATGTTCGTAAAGACACAGCGACCAACAAATCAAGAATATGACGCCATAGTTGCTCAGACAGGCCTGCCCCGGGCGGAGATAATTCGCTGGTTTGGGGATAGCCGGTACGGTTTAAAAAATGGCCAGCTGAAATGGTATGAAAACTACCGGCGGGGTATCTTCCCTCCAGGCTTAGCGGCGATCAGCCCAGCTAGCAAAGAGATCCTAGAGGACTATTACAAAAAGCACAAGATGCTGTATGAAGATGACCTTCAGAGCTTGTGTGAGAGAACTCAACTGAATTCACAGCAGGTTAGGGTGTGGTTTGCTGTAAAGGCGGACGAAGAAACCCGGGCCGTGTCTGACACGGGAAGCGAAGATCGATACTCGGGCACGGGCGAACAAGCAGGAAGCCAAAAAGGGACATGCGATGCCAGTTCGGAGGTATCTGAGAATAGCGAATCTTGGGAGCCCAGTGGCCAGGAAGGCCATTTGGAACCCTTTGATACATTTAGCCAGCAACCTGCAGTTCAGCTTGGTAAGCAACTGATTGATGTTTTGGCTGCTTCGCGTAGCTTACCTGTTGTAAATAGGCTCATTCCAGCACCAAGAAGCGAAGTCAGAATGACACTGACCATTGACTGACTAGCAGTTGACACTTGTGGGGTTTAATACCCAAGATTTATTGTTACAGATTTACTTGGTGGCAGAGCTGATCTGGAGGGGGTGAAAAAAGCCAGGGCATGGTTATGATTAAACTGATTCAGAAAACAAAGTCAGGGGTGGTAGGGCAAAGAGTGCAACCCTTGGTACCCCTCTAGTCATGCTTGTGTTTTATTTAGCTCCCAGAGTTCGGACACCAGCGCTGCTGGGACATAGAACCCTATCACAGAAGTTAAGCAGGGATAAAACCAAGCAGAGAATCTAGTCCATCCTCCTGCCAGGAGAGGATTGCTTTACATAGGGCGACTGACTGGGAGGCAGGCAGCCTGGCTTCTGTTTGTTTCCCAGCTGTGTGACCTTGGGCCCGTCCCATCCCACCTCCACACACACACTTTGTACAGTGTCTTAAGATCTATGCATGGAAAACGCTGTAAGCACAAAGTACATAGAGCACTGCGAGATGCGCCGTGTGAAAGTCAGACACTGCCCTGAGGGAAGAGCACTGAGGGGCGGGGTTTCCAGTGGAGCTGTGCTGAAATGGCATTGGCTGCCAGCTGCCCTAACACCCATTCCAGGACTCCTCCTGGAGACAGGGTTGCTTCTGAGCCCAACATGGATTCTTTGGACAAGGTAATATGGGGGAGGGGGGCACTTTTTTGGCAGAGTGCTGCCGGGTGGGTGAGGATGCACTCTCCCTCCTCACCCAGCAGAGCCCCAGCCATCTCCTTGAGGCTCCTCAGCAGCTGGACAGTTTTCTGAACTAAACCTCGCTAAAGCACAGAGGCCCAGCAGATCAGGTTGAAGCCAGGCTCCTGCCTGCCACACAACTGTGCTAAGTTTAGAGGCCTTTAAAGAATTAAGTTCCAATCTTTAGAGGCTTCCCCCCTTCAAAGTTTTTTTTAAACACAATTTCTAGAGGAGGGTTGGGTTTTAAAGGGACTCTGCTCTTGGGCTGATTGAGAGGCTGATGAGGGCTTGTCTACACTTACCAGAGGATCGATGGTTGATTTAGTGGGTCTAGTGAAGACCCGCTAAATCAACCGCAGATCACTCTCCTGTTGACTCCTGTGCTCCACTGGATTGAGATGAGTCAGGGGAGTTGACGGGAGAGCGTCTCCCATCAATATCTCGTAGTGTGGACCCCATGGTAAATAGATCTAAGTTATGTCGACTTGAGTTACGCTGTTCACGTAACTCAAATTGCATAGCTTAGATCGACTTTTCCCTGTAATGTAGACACATTACCTTCACGTTGGTGCACATAACAAAATTCATGTGGCAGGGTGGAGCGGAGGCGTTTGGAGTGTGGGAAGGGGCTCGGGCAGGGGGTGAGTGGGGTGCAGGCTCTGGGGTGGGGCTGGGAACTTCAGGGGGCTCAGGATTGGGGCAAAGGGTTGGGGTGGGGGGGTTGCTGGCTCTGGGGTGGGGCCCGGGATGAGGGGTTTGGGGTGCAGGCTGCCCAGGAGCTGTGGTGGGGAGAGAGGACTCACCCCCCAGCTCTCTCGCCACAGCAGCTCTGGCTGGGGGAGAGGTGCCTCTCCCCAGCTGCGGCAGTTCCGGCTGGGCTGGGCTGAGGGAGGAGCTCCTTTCCCCGGCAGCTCCAGTGAGCCTGGGCCGGGGCGAGGGAGGGGCACCTCTCCCTTGTCTCGGCACACCTGGGGCAGGTCCATGCTGGGGCTGGCAGGGAGAAGCACCTCTCCCCGCTGCAGCCCTGAACTCCTATGCAGAGCTTAATAGGCAGTTGCGTGGGCACACAGCTGCTTAGAGAGAACTTAGGTGCTGAGAGCCATTGAACCAAACTGTAAACCCTGTATATAATGGAAACCACTTCCAGCCAGGGGGTGCTGCAGCACCCCCAGTACCCCTAGTTCCAGCACCTATGGGGCCATCCTCCATCTTGTTAGATCCCTGGAACAGGGTGGTACAGAGGAGGACTCACTTAACTACAACAAACTTCTGCCATAGGAGGTGGCATCCTGCCAACAGCCACAGCTGCCTGGGTGTAGCTACTGCTTCCTTCCTGCCCCCATGCAATTTCTAGCCTTCACGCCAGCCCTGTTCCTTCCTCCTCACAGCAGGATCCTGTTCTGTAGCTTCATTTTACGATGCAACCAGCTGTTGCTCAAAGAAAGCTCTTCCAGCAGAAGAGGCCCCAGCGTTAGGTGCTGATTTTGTAAGCATGTGACGTGTATTCTGACACTTGTGTATGTTGTCTCTTTCAGAAACAGATTGACCTTAAACTGCCAGCTCTGAAGGATCTGCGATTACATTTGAGAAGAGTGTAAATCCATGGGCCTGATACAAATCTCAGTAGCAGGGAGTGGTGGTGTAAAAGCACTGCTGTAATGAGACCTTTCAGTACAGCACATCAGAGAGGGAGAGCAAGAGAATCGGGCTCTTCATGCAGTGCCATCTGCAGCCTAATCTAGAATTTTACTCACCAGCTGGCCGGAGTAGGGCATCAGTAAGATCTTCTCACTCTTGTGACATAGGATGCTGTTGTTTCCTTTCCAGTGGATAAACTTTCAGATTTCATATTCATATAATGGAACCAACTTTTGACATGCAGACAGCCGCCTCGACAAGCATAATTAATTTTGGACATTGATTGTGTAAACGTATTTTTTGCATAGAAATGGACTATCATGGCACAATACATTTTTATCTTCAGCTGTTTGTAATGTGTTTGTTCTCTAACGGTTGGCAGTGTTGCATATGTCCCCAACTCTTGGGTCCCTAGATCAGGGAATGGTGGATACCATCATGAGTGTCAGTATGTGTGTCAGAGCAAGAGAGGAGCAGATCTGAGACACAACATGCCAGTCTTCGTATCAAGAACAGGATGAATTCAGTGGGGTGGATGTAGATTTCTTTCCCTTGAGATGGGGGTGGAATAAGTTATTTTACACCCTCCAATATCCAGTGGTGGTCGGGATCCTGCAAAGGTCAGGAGATAGAGTTGGATATAATCTGTCCCCCTACTGCCTGGAGTAATTTTATTTCTTTTACGCCAGGCAGTGGAATGTAGCACAGCCCATTACTCTCCAAGCCTCACGTTAATTACAGAGAACTAGCACTTAATGTTTCCATCCTGCCCTGGAATCCCTTTCATTGTTTATATAGAGAACAAACTGTTCTTCAGAGAACAAATACAGACAAAAATTTGGCTTTTTGCTAACGTTTCAAGTCATCGTTGTCTAGTAGGACTCTTTTAGGCAGGCAACCAGTTTTATAGACAGGAGGCTTGCTTGTTACAACACTAGTTGAATTAGATTCCTTCTCTTGTCCCACTGTGCTAATGCTGTTAACCTACACTTATTGGTCCAGGTCACCTTACCTAGTTCTCCAACTGTAGCCCTGTCTGTCTGTGAACTAGACAATAAATACGTTGCAAACTAGTTTTTAGTTATCTGGTATATTAAGTGCTCACTTAATCATATACCTTTTTAATATGTATATGTCTACAGTGTCTTGGGCTATTACTGCCTTAAAGCAGCTTCTTTATTATTTTTGATTCTAGTGTAATTGTTCTTAATGTGGAAGGCTTTATTCTCAGTGGTAGGAGATATTTATTAAATGGGTGAGTTTCAAGCTCTAAGTGACCTGATCTAGTGTAAGTTTATAAAGAGAGGTTGGTATTTTTAAATCTCTCCCGGCGTCTCTTCCAAAGGTAGCATTTGATTTCTGCCTTAAGTCATCTTCTTGACTAGCGTTCTCCTTTCCTCGTGCCCTTATTTAGAAGGCCTCACTATTCAGTAATTAAGACGAGTAGCTCTCTTTAGTCATAGCATCGGTTGGGAACGCAAGGACTCTAGCGGGACACCTACGCCTGTTAGTTCAGTCTGTGGCAGTTCAGAGAACCATGCTGATAGAAGAGCATTTCTCTTTACGCAGAGACAACATTGCAACTGTACAGGTCACACTAAACCTTTGTTAGAGGCATACCAGCAACAATAACCAGCCTCTCAATGGTGTGAGCTCAACATTTGCATGGCTGAGCCCCTACGTTCTGATGAGCCGAGCTGTCTGTTCCACAGTGGCTGCTGGCGCCTCCGTTTACATAGTCCCTGCAACTGTCGTCTTGTATACCCTGAAACAGCAAGGGACGGGAGGGAGAAGAACTAGGAACGTCTAGCACTGACCATTACTCTTGATGCTACTGCTGGGAATCTGGTGACCCAAGAGTATGGCTGCATGTACAGTGTTAACTAAAGAGAACAAATACAGGTAAGTCATTTACTCTCTAGTGTCTATATACGTGCAGGAGTATTTAATTATGCACATGTACTGTTCAAATGCGCAATTTTTACTGCATAAGATGTACATTCAAAATGTACACTTTACTGAGTGCTATATAAAGATGTTGGAAACACAGTTTGCCCCTTCAAGGTGACTTTGTTGGCATACGCTTAGAAAGAGCCATCTCCAGGCCACTGAAGGAAATGTTCAATCATCACCCTGTGAATGGGTTTCTAAACTCTCTCTTTCCAGGCATTGGCTGAATTTTTTTGCAGCTGGATTTTAGTCCGCCAGTAGCTCAGAAAATAAAAGGAAAAGTCTAGTCAGCTGAAGGGAATTTGGCTGTGGTGTACCCAGAAAACCCAGCCTTGAAAGGTTAAAGCTGCTAAATGCTCATTTGTGGATGTGTAAAGACATCAGGCTATTTAGTCCCTTTTTGTTAGAGGAATTTTCAAATATGCTTCCGTGCAGCCTGGCTTCCCTAAAGTGAATGGAATTGCACCTCTCTGGGCATGGTGAAGGTGGGAGTGATAAAATGGGTCTGGGATAAAGCTTCTGAACCAGACACCAGAAGAAACCTGGTTCCTTTTTAATCTCCCACGTGTGTATTACCAACACATTTTTAGTTGGTATTTCCAAAAGGGTTTGTTATAAAGAAGGGAGAGCTACTGTCATCCATGGTTCATCTAACGCAGTGGTTCTCAAACTTTTGTGCTGGTGACCCCTTTCACATAGCAAGCCTCTGACTGTGACCCCCCCTTATAAAATTAAAAACATTTTTTTATATATTTAACACCATTATAAATGCTGGATGCAAAGCGCGGTTTGGGGTGGAGGCTGACAGCTCGCAACCCCCATGTAATAACCTCACAACCCCCTTAGGGGTCCCGACCCCCAGTTTGAGAACCCCTGATCTAACTCCTCTGTTAAATAGGTTGAAATGAAGTAGGCACTAATACCAAAATACATAGGGTTTGGTGCAGGATATTAGAAGTGTGCTTGTGCCTGAAACTGAAACAATTGTGGACCAACTCTTGGTCACTGTGAAGTGGTTTGACAGTCCCATCAGCAGCACTTCTGCACCTGGTGTTGCAGGAAACACCACCACAGTTTTGCACCTAGACAGTATTAACTTTTGTCATCCTCTAATCAACCATCGTTGTCACTTGGACTAGATAAAAGGAGAGAATGGGCTAGATGGAGTGGTGAGTTAGCATTTACTTATTAGGAGAGGAAATTTTTAAAAACTAATTTCTCCAACTCCCTCAGCTAAAAGTGAGCCTATGTTCACTCAGATTTGATGGTTGCACAGCTGTAAAAATCCTTTTATCTTCAGTCTTATGTTGTTGCTTCCATCTTACTAACATTAGACTTCTGTATAGGAGGTGGGCTGGCTTAAAACCAGAAACTCAAGTGCTTAGTAACCTGCTATCCAGATCAATATCCAGTCATGTCTCATCTTAAAAAGAATCGTAGGTTTTCCTGGTTCTAGGAATAGAATTGGCTTGCTAGTTATTAAGAGCATGATCTGCTAGACAAGGCTCTGATTTTTTTGGCTAGCATCCTGGATGTTTTTTTTAAAAACATTATAAAATTTAATTATACCTGGTTCCTCAACTTAGTTGCTAGTTCTAGTTTCACAAGGGAGTCATTGGGATAGTGGCTTGGTTAGTTAGTGGTTCATGTACAGAGGGCATTTGTAGCTGCCTGCATTTGAGTTACCTGCAGGTGTCCAGCCTAACAGGTGATTGTGTTAACAACTTTGGTATTTGATCGTGAATTGGAAGTATACTCCCCAAGCTGCACCCCTGTAACTCTTAGAAGTGTAGTGTTTGAATCAGACTTATCAGTACTGGTAGGTGGTGGTGCAGAATCATAGAATCTCAGGGTTGGAAGGGACCTCAGGAGGTCATCTAGTCCAACCCCCTGCTCACAGCAGGACCAATCCCCAACTACATCATCCCAGCCAGGGCTTTGTCAAGCCTGACCTTAAAAACCTCTAAGGAAGGAGATTCCAGCACCTCCCTAGGGAACCCATTCCCGTGCTTCACCGGTTGCTCTCCCTCCCCCGCTGACCACTTGCTGCACAGCATGACAAGGTCTGGAACAGGAGAGAATATGCCCTATCGGATTGCTTTTGGGGGGCTAATACAGGCTGGAAATAGCCAAATTGTGGAAAACGGAGAACAAAGGGTAAAATTAGGGGATATCATAGTGATGCCCATGGTATAAAATAGCTGGAGAGGGACGGCTGTACAGCTGCTGTCCGATTTTCAAAGATATTGAGGATTGACAGTTCTCATTGACTTCAGCTAGAGCTGTGGACACTCAGCAATTCTGCAAATCAGGCCCGTAAATGAAGCCGAGTTCCAAACGTGGCACAGTGGGATGGACACAGCCCTATGACACTCCATGCTTGCTTAGCCTTGCTATAATGCAGCGATCTGCAGAGAGCTTGCACCTGATGTTTCAGTTATTTAAAGCAGAATGGTCTATCCCTTCTACAGCGGCCTTTGTGTGTCATTTGCCAAGACAAATGTTTCACAGCATGAGAATCAATCAGCAAAGGCAGGGCACAATGGCAGCTGTGGTATGAAACTAAATAGGTTGGGTATCTAGTTTAACAACCCTTATGTGATGGCATGACTTGTCACTGTGCCTCTCACTGCAAGACACCAAATTCTCTTGTATTTGCTGTTGGGGCCAGCTCTTGGCCTATACATTCAGGAGGAGGAGGAGGAGGATCTGGAAGGCTGAATAGCAGTTTCGTTTTTCCACACAGAGCAGCAATTCTTGATGATGGGAAACTTTAAAAAGCTTTTCCCCAAATAAAGCTGGAGCCATTGATCATAGAGCCTGAATAGAAGATGAAATGTTGCGGCTAGGGGTAGTTCAGATGGTAAGATGTTTTTCAGAGCTTGGCACAGGTCAGCATGTGTGAGATGGGAATACTGTATCTTCACATGGCTGTATTCGTAGTTACAGTGATAGTGGTAAACTCATCTCTCCCTACTTCCCAGGGAAACTGTTTTAAATTTGTGAAACCAGTTCCTAAGACAGGGAACCCTATTGACCTAACCTCAGCGATTACAAAACAAACATGTAAGCATCAGTTGAAGCTGCCAGCATGAAAAGGGGATTCAGTCACTCTCTTTGCCAGGGTAGTTCCTGCTGTGTCCATTACTGGCAATGGGATCTGCCAGGAATTTCAGACTAGCGCCACAAAAGCTTGAAAACAAACAGGAAAACAAATTAACTGAACTCTTCCAGATGCAGCAGAGCTCTATTACACTTGTCCTCATTTCAGCAAAGAGCATACGGCGCCACTTGGTCACTGATTTGAAGGCTGGCCTTAAGCATATCTCTCCTGTCCTGGTAGATGGATAGTAGTACCCATATGATGTTCGCTGGTGCCAGTGAAGAGAGCAGGGTAGAAATCTTCTTGATAAAGTTGCACTTTTGCTCAGCCCCCACCTGATTATTTTTGTTAGGAATTTTGTCAGGAATTTTTCACCCCACATAGGTAGCGCGGCACTAAAAGTCAGGCTTTGGGAACACGCTGCTTCTCATCAGACCACGCAATCAACATATGGTGTCTTGTTTAAAATCATCCTGGTGCTGAGTGACCTGGGATTCTGTGTGGATTTATCCAAAGGAAACTAGAATTGGAGCTGCAATGGGACCTTTTATAAGGGTAGCCTTGTGGCTAGGGACAGCGAAAAGGCTTGGCTGTCATCTTTGTACCTTTGTACGGGGGGTAGGGGAGGATGGCAGGAGGGGGAGTTATTTTGGATTTTTTTTAAGACCATAATTAGAAGATTTAACATGGCACCGGCGTGAGAAGGTAGTTTTTACTTTTGGTGAAGGTTTTAAAGAGGAAAAACAAAGCTGCCTGTGACTGTGAGCTATAGTTATTATTAGTACTAGGGTCGCTTGTCCCTGCGATGGACTTTACATGCTCTTATTCTGTGGGTGAGAGCTCCCTGTAGCAACAGTGCCACTTCTGAGAAGTGAACCACAAGTTTCCCTTACTTTTGTATATGTGGAGGGGGGCGGGGGGAGCTTGCTTGTACAGTTTGGTGAAATGAAATGAGACCTTTTCAGTTGTTCCTAAATAAAGAGCATAAAACATGAACAGGAGCGGCGTGGTGGTGTCTGTATCAGTTGGAACGGTGGGATTAAAGGGCCAGGCATGTTACCTTGTGCTTTGCCAAGAGCTGCTGCATAGCGGCTCTTCGTTACAACTCTCTCTTCAAAGCCAGTGGTTTGGGCGCGGTGAGGCGTCCTGCCCAGCTTTCAGCACGTGGAGTCCAGCAGAGAGTGCGTGCCTGGTGGAACGGCAGCTGGGTCCTGAAGGGGGAAGCACACTTCTCAGACGTAAGCCTCTAGGACAGACAACCCTCTGGAGTCCACAGGGATTTGGCTGTGCCAGACCATCCGGGGGCAAGGTCACCGAAGTCCTCTGCATCGGACACACACACTTCCAGATTTACATCAGTAAAAATCGCCACTTAAATATAAAAGCAGCCATGACTTTTGATCTGCTGCCCCATTGTGTCACCAAAGCCAGAGATCTGATGGCTGACTGTAAATCAGCTTCCAGAGAGCACATGGGCAGGGACAGCCTTGAAAGCAGGAGAGGGGTGTCTGGGTTTTAGTTCACACTGATGTACCAGTTAGGATCACCCCAGCTAACAGCATTCAGTCTGCCTGCCTTCCAATCGCTAGTCTGTTCCCACAAGCAACGGGTCCTGAAACACAGGGTATTAAGGTAGCCAGCATCTGATTTGCCAGACTTTGTACCTCACAATCTCCTAACTCTTCTCTCCTTTTTAAAAACAAGAATCCATTGAGACACCAAGGTCTGCTTTGCCTTCAGTTCTGATGTCAGCGAGCCTGGCTACTCCTGGGAGTGCAGTTTGCCCAACAGAGCATGAAGACACACATTGGCAGTGCCCAACGCCCAGCAGCAATGCTGGTAAAGTCCCCCACATAGACTTAAAAGAAAGCGATAGCTCCTGGGGCGCATGGGAGGGTCTCAAACGCTCAAGGACTGCATTGGTCCATGGAATCGAATAACTTACGCATTGTGCACTCTGCCATCCCTCTGGAAAACAGCATGACAGAATTTCCTCAAGCAGCCTGGTCCAGGCTTTGCAGGATCCATATTCCTCTGCAGCCTTCCTAGGTGTCTCGCTCTACGTTCTACCTGAATGTTTATCGCTGTTTCAGCTATTTGTCTGCACATGTGCTCCTTGTTACAAGAACATACCAGGGCATATTAGGGTTTGCTTTGCCGTTTCTCTCTACCCAGCCCCCTCTTCACAAAACACAATGAGGAAAAAGTAAGTTGAGGATTTTATTGGACATTCTGGTCTTTAAAAGAGTGACCTGAACACAAGCCTCAGGCTGAGTGGGGAGTAAGGCTCTTAAGTAACACCAGTCAAGAGCCAAACACAATATAGTGCACTGCAGTGGAGCATACAGCCTGCCTCAGGAGCTGTAGCATGGTCTGTTATCGTGCCTTGTCTTTCCACCCCCATGATAAATGTAGTCCCTTTGGAAGGTTGGAATAACCTAAATTCAGGCCCCAGCCTAGACAGCAGGTACAAGTTACTGTTATGCAGTTGAGTAGCCATTTATCACTAGCCCTGGAGCAGCTCTGTTTGGAAAAGGACACATTCCCTCTGCAGATCATCCCAACGCTCGGCCAGAGTTCTTCTTCCTCTCACTCTAAAAGAAAAGGTAAAGCTTTGCCACCTCCAAAATAAGGGTGGCAACAACTTGTCTAAATCTCAGCTGGAGAAGCCACCAGTCAAAGCAGAATTTGCAACTGCCAGCTCCTAACCTAAACCAGAGCTACTCAGTCACATGAGTTTCAGCAGCCTGGAGTGTTCCTTTAGAGGCAGCACTGCCAGAAACCACCAGGCTGGTGGCTGCACGCCAAGTAGGAAGAAACTTCTGTGGAGCTGCACCTGCTGCCAGCAGGGCTGAATTTGGCTCAGTATCTCGTGTCGCTTCTCTGGTGAGCCTCAGCTTTCTGCACTCCATTTTCTTGCTACACCGTCAGTTGGGAGTGCTCCTGCAGGCCTCCGCGGCACTCGTTCCCTACCTGATGTGCAGTTTGGGAGACAGAGAGCGACAACCCACAGTCCTTCAGACCCGCTGCCTGAACTGTTCACAAGGCAACATGAAGGCAGGGAGAGCGAGCGAGCTCCAGGTCCGCCTGAAGGTGTAAAAGAGGCTGCACGCAAAAACCACAGCTAGCTGCTGGCTTGAAAGGCACTGAAGAGTGGCCACTAGCCCACAAGGTGCTCTTCTGCAGTGGAGCATGAACTCGGCAGCTAGGGCAAACCTCGAGAAAGCGGAGACGTTACACACTTAACACTGACTTTTTTTTTATTGTAACTTAAAGCTAGAGGGGCCTTGTAAACTTTGAGTTTCACTACTGGGCCCAGAGGCAGAGGCTATACAGGTACTTTGATACAACAACAATAGGGCTGAGGTGCGTCCTGCCTGGTTCTTAGGAAAGCACCTCCCTATGGGGGCATGTAAAAGGAGGGAGAAGAGGCAGGTCACTCAAGGGAGTGGGAAACATTTACATCGAGTTAATGCTGTAAAAAGCTTCCCTACCAGCTTCTGAGCAGGGCCGGGATCTAGATTTCTCAGGATATAGGCTCAAAGGGAGTTTGTTTGATTATAGACACAGTTTTGTCTCCAGCTTTAATAGCTGACAGGCTATGCACATTAATACACTTCATTATGGGCTTGGTAGTAGAAGGTGGTTGGGTGGTGAGTTTTTTTTAATTTCTCCACTCACACACCAGCAGAGAAACTGGAAAAGCTGCCTGAAAGTAGGCCAAAGCAGTGACGTTTCCATAGAAACCAGTTCACAGCGTTCCGTGATAATCACAAGCACTAGAGGTGCTTTTCAGCAGGCGAAGGTGGGCTAGACCCGGTTGTCCCCGTTCACCCTGGTCCTTCGCAGTACCCTGCAGGGGAAGAGAGGAAAGGGGAGGGGCTTGAGATGAATTCTGCTGCAGAGACCTTAACAAGCAATTGTGCACTACTTATAATCCCAGTCATTGCAAGGTCCCCCGGCTCCAGCGCTGGGCCGCTAAGCCCTATCCATGTCCGTCTCAGAACTGCTAGATAGCGCTGGCTGAAACTTGTGGTTTGGGGTTTGAGACACATTTCAGGTTTGAAATGTGGGCTGTGCGACTGAATGAAACCCATTCTGCTGATGTTTCTTAGCAAACAGAAAATGTTGTTTCGGAAACACCAAAACCTTCTGGTTCCCAAATGAAACATGAAACTGATGTTCTTGTCAGTTTCATGGCTGCTAGTCACTCAATGTCCCTTTCATGGAGCTGCTGCTGGGGCTGCCAGGGTCCGTTGCTCTGGTGCAGCCCCATAATGTGGACTGGCCAAGAACCTTGGCTTCCAAACTCCTGGCCCAGGAGGCTCCATGGGCTGTGTGACTCCTGAGCGGGGCAGGCCGAGCCAGGAGTCTGGAAGCTCTGATGTCCTCAGCCCCAGGGCAGTCTGCATGGCTGGGCTTCCCCAAACCCTGTATGTATGCCAGTCCCAGGAATTCCAGGCTCCCAGCTTTACGGAAAGGAGTCCTCAGAGACTCAGGTTAAGCCAGGGCTCTCAGAGCTTTCAGGTTCTCAGCTCCCAGTCAGGAGCCTGGCAGCTGGAGCATAGCCTGCCCTGAGAGCCCCAGTTCCTCCTCGCTTAGTGTTAAATAGGGTGAGGACTTCCTTCCTGCCCCACAGCGTGAATGGTAACCTGTGAGATACACACCTGTCTTGCAGGCCAGGACTCTGCAGATAAACCTCGCTCATCTGCCCTTCAATATGAAATACAGGCTCTTTGCAGGTACCTGACGCACCAGGAGAAGTTGCATTGCACACTGGGCAGGTGGGGAGTGTGCTGCAACAGCCCTGACACAGGGCCTACATTATGACAACATGTTCGAGTGCCTCTCCATGAATGGTAGGATGTCCCCTGCCTTAGCTCTGCCACTAAACCAAACCCCTCACTGCATCACACTGGACTCCTGGTAACTGTCTCCATGGTTTGTCGAGATCAGAGAGCTTACACTCAGACAGCATCACAGGGAGACGATAAGGAAAACTGATGACTAGGCAATAGAAGCTGCACTGATTAAAATCAAGGGTAGCTTGGATCCAAGGCCATGCTTGGTTTGCGTTATAGGAGCTCAAGGTAGAGAGAACAAGTCCCTTTCCAAAACTCCACCGCGTTACCTTCGCTCTCGGCTGTCAAAATGGTCTGCTAGCTGCTCCCGGAAATCCTCAAATGGCTGTTGGTAGCGGGCGTCAAAAGACCCTTCCCGGGCTCGGTTTGTCAGGAGCTGACTTGAAGGGTCTCCTGTCCGTTCTCGGAGGGCTGAGGCACCGAAGAGGCTAATTTCTCCATTTTCCTGCTTGAATCAGAAACAAGGGGAAGTGATTTTTAAAGCACTGCACTGGGACTGCATGCACATTCTCTACCAGGGTAACAGTGCTGCAAGGAACCAGAACTGTCTGTGTAGTTGTGCAAACACAAAGATGGTGTGAACAAGTCAGATGTCAATGAGCATGCAATTGTGTGCTGATGCTCTTTAGACATCTGCCCCAATTTTAACAGACAAACATTGGCTTTAGGGCAAGATTTTGTTTTTTAAAAGACCTTCTGCTAGAAAGGGAATTACCAACCCTTCAGGCAAAACTTGTTCATGACAGAACTACATGAACCAGCCCGACTGAGATCAGATATCAGCCTCTCTCCCTCTCCTCTCCCCCAGAGGGAGTAAGTTTAGAAACCAACATCTCCTGGGCCTGGAAGCTAGAACTATACCTGCTCAGACGGGAGGTTTAGAGTGAGGATCCAATGAAAACCAAGTGCAGCACAGGCAGGTGTGTTCGAGCTCAGGAGCGGTGCCAGAGTTTCTGGCGCCCTAGGCAGAATTCGGGGGTCGGCATTTTGTGCGCTCCCCACGGGAGCTTCCAGTTCCACTCCCATCGTGCCGCCAAAGGACGACCCTCTGCCGAAATGCCCCAGGCGACAGCGGCAGTCACTGAGCTGCTCAATTGCCTGCCGCTGTTTTCTGCGGCACGTTGGCAGAAGGTCCTTCTTCGGCGGCGTGACAGGAGCGGAACCGGAAGCTCCTGTGCGCCCCGTGGGGGAGCGCACAAAATGCCAGCCCCCAAATCCTGGAGCCCATGGTGACCGCCTAGGGTCGCCTAATGGAAGCGCCGGCCCTGTTCAAGCTTCATCCCCAGAGCTCTGCTCATCCCTGCCTCACCCCACTGGGATAAACCCAGCTCAGGCAATGCCCCAGAGGGGCCCACAATGTGCCATGCTTGTCTCCTGAGCAGGGGCTGCCAGTTATTCCCAGCTGTGTGGTGGGTTTCTCACAGGGACCAGCTTGGAAGAACCAAGCTGCTTTGTTGTGAGAGACTAGGGGGATGTTCTGGGCTAACGAATGACACCTCTGGAGTCTTTAGAATGGAGGAGGCCATTCAAAATCCCACTTGTGCCGCTGTGCAGCAGGCGTGGCAGAGAAAACAGTGGGCTCTTTAACAATCGCCAAGAGGTTGGGACCTCATCTTTAAGAGCCACCCAGGAGATAGCATCTCCAGCACGGAGGGCGGGTCAGTGCTGCCTCACAGCGGGCAGTGCCACCCCGCTTCCTGGAGTGCCAAGCTGTTCAACAGAGATCTCTCCTCCAAGCACAGACTAGACTTACCCTGGCTTAGATGGGCGATCTGATGAGATGGGAAGCTCAGGTTGTGAAGTAAAATTAGTAAGGTGGTGAGGAAACAATGAATTACAGTCTCACTTAGAGTGTGTGTACACTGCAGTCAGAGGTGTGAGTGCAGCATGGGCAGACAAACCTGCTGAGCTAGCTTTGATCTAGCTAGCCCAAGTGACAAGAGCAGTGACGAGGTGGCTAGCTGCTTGAGTACATAACAAGGGTGCAGGGTGGCCTTGTACATCTGTGCTGCTGCGGTTTTGCTGCTGCTATCGGAGCTAGCTAGATCAAAGCCAGCTCAGGTACATCTCCTCGTGCTGCAGTCACATCTCTCACTGCACTGCAGATTTACCCTTAGTCATCAGGGCAGCTCAAAGCCCTCTGGACCAGCCAGCCCTTGGTTTCTAAGCCCATCAGTGTATCTGCTCTCCTGTGTTGCAGAGAAGGACGACATTCAAGTGGACCAGCCTTACCTTGCCAGGGAAGATCTCTATTTTAACAAGCAGGGAGGCCAACTCCAGGTTCTCGCTGTAGTTGTTCTTCAACGGCACAGCTCTGTACCCTGATACAAAGAGAGCACAACCGTTACTGAGAGAAACCCGGGGGAGGGCTGGCTAGCGGGGGCCATGCACAGCACAAGCGGAGCTTCATGCACATGGCCACCCCCTACCGTGCGCACTCCTGCTTGCTCTAATCAGCACAAAGCAGATGGGGCATTTCTAATGCACCCCTGTGCAGAGGAGCCGGCCCTACGTCTGTGCCCACTTAATCCTTAGGTTGAGACTGTCAATGAAGCTTGAGTGGTGTAGAGGCTTCATGCTGGCCCCTCGGCATAGGAGGTGAAATTCATCAATTTTAGGGCCAGAAGGGACTGTCTGACCTTCTAGTGGGACCTGCACAGCACAGACCAGAGGCCCTCACCCACTATTTCCTGCATCAAGCCCATAATTGTTGTCTGAGTTACAGCATCCCTTGTAGAAAGGCACCCCCGTCTAGATTTAAAGATTGCAAGGGATGCAGAGTCTGCCGTGTCCCCAGTTACATGGTTCCAACGGGTAAATACCTCTGTTAAATGGCCACCTTATTTCTAGTCTGAACGTGCCTAACTTCAGCTTCCAGCCAGTGGATCTCATTAGGCATTTTCCTGCCGGATTAAAAAGCTGCCTACCACTCGAAAAGCTCTTCCCCATTTCAAGCCCTGTGAGCATGACCCAAGGCAATGATGGGTGCTTGTTGCACCCAGGCCACAGAAGTAAATTGAAGGGATGCAGGGCCTCACCCTTCCCCCAGTGCCCTCCTGAACCCAGAAACCAAATAACTGTTACATCCCTAAAGGGAGCAGGGCACCAGCAGAGCCCTCCACACAATATGCAGTTAGGAGGCTAGGAGAGCAAAGCTCCCTCTGTTGGTTGCATCCCACTTGCACAGAATCCTAGTGGTTTCCTATGTAGGAGGGTTTGGATGCAACCCAGGAAGCGGATGAGTTGATGGACCTGGAGCAAAGACTGCTGGCCTACGCCATCCCCAGATGGTGACTAGGGGACTTAGGGACAGAGGGGCAGATCAGACGGGATGTGAGCCCTGTGTTCTGCCATGCTGCCGACCCACCCCGAGACAGGTCCTCCCGCCACAAAGTCTGCGTGACAGCGGGAAGGACACACAAGCGCGTGCAGCTTTACCTGTCTTCAGCCCTTTCACTGGGAACGTGGCCTGCGCCAAGAAATTCTCATCACTGAACATGTCCTCCTCATATACCACGAAGCGCAGGAAGGCGAAGTCGGGGTTGCTGACCTGGAAATTGAAGGTCTTCTGGGACCAGAGGGGGTTCAGGCCATTGTCCGCTATTTAAAAGAACAATCAAACCATCAAACACCAGCCCCAACATTCCCTTTGCTGCAGTATGGAGCTTCCCCACAGCTTCTCCCCATTTGATTTCTCAGAAAAATTTACTTGAAGTCTGGCTCATTTAGTGTCTGGAGTGAACGCTGGAAACTGTTCCCTTCCAGAAATCTTGTTTCCTTTGGCACCTACAGATCTAACAACAATTGTCCAGGAGCTCTGGGCTTTGAGCTCTCTATTTGTACAGCACCTAGTGCAACAGAGTCCTTGCTCAGAACTGAGTCTTCTAGGTACCACGACAATACAGCTTTCCTTTCTAGCTGGCCTTGCAGTTAGCTCCTACCTGTATATTCAGGACATGAAATCAAAACATAAGAAATAACAACCAGAGTCACCTTTGCTTGTAGAGCAGCCTCAAAAGAAAGTAGCCAGCAGCAGAAGAGAGGTTCTCAAAGCTATTTATGAGTATTCATTAATCAATCTGCTCAGTCATGCAGCTCAGCGTTATAAACCTCAGAGAGGGAAACTGAGGCACAGACAGCTCAAGTGACTTGCCCCATTTCATGCCTCAAGTCCATGGCACAACAGGGAGTGAATCCAGGACAGTGGACACCCACTCCCCTGCCATAACGGTTAAACCAACATTCCTTCACACATCCTTCGATGGTATGGCAGGAAGTTCAAAACCCTGTCACTGTGCTTTGGAGTGAGACTGAGTCCAACAAACTTGCCATTCAACCCTCAGTTCTACATTAGCTACAAATGGCAAATCATTCAGAGTGTCTCCGAGCAGCCCAGCATGCTTTGAGGCGAGGAAGAATTCTCGTAACTCTTCCCTCAGGAGAACAAGCGCCTGCAATGTGGCATGGTTACACTCTTTGAAGGGACAATGTCAACTGGAATTCTTTAATGTTGGCCCCTTTAAAAAAAAAAAAATCTTCATTTTCTGACAGTGCCCTCCCCCCCCTTTAAATAGCAAGTACTAGAATTAAAAGATATCCCTTCAAAGGGAACACAGATAAGGATTTCTGCTCCTCTGATGGAGGTTTCTTCAGATCTTTTTAGCCAGAGGGGAAAGCGAGTAGCGGTGAATTTCACCCCAGCTGTCTATAGAGGGGAAAACCATGAAGATGACTGTCCCCGAGGTGCTGTCAAATACCCAGAGGAAACACACTGAAACAACAGAGAAATTGTGTGTGGGGGGGGGGGGGGGAGGGTGTTGCTAGCTTCTTTCATTTACAGTCTTGGTCTCTAGAGGAACTGTGGTGTCTGCAGGTGGAAATGTGCTTTTCACATTGACATGTCCCCCATTAGCACTGAGCTCACACCATGCAGTACCGGAACAAAGCCCCTGCTTGGCTCAGTGAAGCTTTGAGCTATTTGCAGGGTGTGCAGCGCTGCTCACCACATCAAACGGCGCCCACAGTACATTCAGGACTAATGTTTAGCATGAGCACGAGGCTTCCCAAGCCTCTCGCTGGCCCCATGCTTGCAGGCTCAAGGGTGAGAGCCGCAATAAAGTGCGTGTGGGCGGGGGGGAGGCAGAGGCAGCTAACATGAGACAAGATCCTGGTGAAGAGTGGCGGGTCTATGTACAGACTGTGGAGAAGCCTAGCCTAACTCCTGTTAAAACTACAAAGTGCTGGGTCTTCCTGAGGAATTTCCCCCATGTTCGCTAACACACTATTTTCCCCTAGTGAAGATGCATGGCCAAGTGTCAGATCACACACCAGGATCAATGGGAAGGGAAACCGTTTACAAACAGGGCAAAGCACATTCTACCAGGGGCTCCCTTTTCGCTGGCACAAACTGCACCCGAGATTTTTTTCGCCCATGGCTCCATTGGGAGAGCCAACCCCGGTACTCACCCACGATCTCCGTCTTCTGTTTGGCATTGTCGTACTCCGCTCCAGACACCTCGACCTCCACAAACGGGCAAACGATCCCCCTCCCGTTTTTGGGAAGATGTCGTGCCCCAAGGATCTAGAAAAAGGAAGAAAGCATTTGTGGTAATGATGAGAATGGAAAATTGCCTTCTGACCTGTGAATTTTCTAACACTCACCCTGTCTGACAATCTGTACTGCAGGGTGCTCCCCCTCCCACTGCAAGCTGGAAGCAGAACGAAGATTGACAGCCAGCCCAGAGGCAGGACCACCCTCTGCAGAACCCCAGAATGACAGCTTCCAAAGCTGAACATTATTAACTGCATATACCACTATGTCACCTACCATGGGAACCTGTAACAGAGCCCTAGGGAAGAGACCAATATTCCCTTATGCAAACACGCATGTTCCATGCTAATGTGGGAAAACAGAGAACAGAAGCATCAACTTGAATTCTCGAAGTGAATCCTTCTCCAGGTGGGCCAGATTGTCAAACAGGGAAGGTGTTAGAAGGAAAATTCACAAGTAAGAAGGAATGTTTCCTCTCTTCTCCCTCACCCCCCTGTTCAACACGCTGCATTGTGGGATGTGCTAAGTAGTTCTCAGCCCTAGGCTGGGAGGATTAAAACAATGTGCTGAGCCTGGATTACTACTGGGGATGCACATTCAGAAGTACCCTGCTCCCGAAGCCGCATCTGAAGAAGAAAGGACATCACCCTTGTAGCGTTTTGTGAACGCTGATGGCCATGTAGCTGCCTGCCAGATTTCTTTATGTGAAAAACCAGACCTTTCTGCCCAAGAGGTCGCTGAACCCCTCGGGGAGTGGACTCTAATGCTGTCTGGTGGACTCACTCCAGAGGCTCTATCAGCTTCGACAATATATGCCTTAATCCTTGTTTGTCGTGGAGGAGTTAGAGCCTCCTTCCCTTTGACAATGATACAAGATGAAAAGTGCGGTGGACCGCCGATATGGCTCCATGTGCTTGGAGAAGATTTTGAGTGCTCTCCTGACCTCCAATATAGGCCATTCAGTCTCCTAGGGATGCTTGGTATTGGGGCAGAAAGACAGCAATCTGCGGGACACTTGGGGGTTCTCCAGTGGAGCGGCCTTGGCTCCAGGCTGGCTGTCCAGTGCTGCCCTGCCTCCAACCCGCAGGGAGAGGGGCACAGTAGGACTGTCTGACGTGGAGGGGGTAGGAATAAATGGATTGACGTGGAGCGGGGCGAGAACAACTCTGTTCCCTTGCACATCTCGCTCAGGATCACAGCGAACTTTACTGAATACAACATCCCTGAACAGCAGGATCAGCCCTATTGCCAGTCCAGAAGACATATCCCCGTTACACACACTGGGGAGAATATGGCACATGGGCTAAAGTCACGCAGAGAGCCAAGGACACAACCCAAGTGTCCCGCCTCCCAGCCCCATTCACTGAACCCACACGTCCTTCCTTTTTCATTCGACTGCTTGGTTTTATCCCGTATTAGCCAATTCAGAACCACCAGCTTGGAGTGGATGACCAAGGCCCCCTTACTGGGGAGGCCATCCTGCCTTACCGGTACAGCAGATTGAAGGCAACCTTTCCCCAGTGCCCGTACAGCAGTAACTGTCCCCCCAGGAAGGGGAACTCCTTTTAGACCCCACATGGCATCAGGGAGTCTTTGCTAGGGAATGATGTAATATTATTATAGCTAAATCCTTAAGGACAAAGGACACGGTGTCAGATGCCTTCACCCTGTAATAGACCATCATCAGCTCAGGCAGCACGCAGGGAGGGATACCATCGTGGAAGCCATGCCTGAGGTGAGCCCACCTTCCCTGTGAATAGATCTCTCACTGGCTCTGAGGGACAGTAGACCTGGTAAACTCCTGTGGTCATCAAACCCTCCGGGACCCAGCTTCTCTTCAGCCCCAAGGGGAATCCTCTCACTACCATGAAACGCCTGAGAAAGTGGAATTGGTACCACCTCTTACCCTCAACATGTCTGATCCCTGCTGGGTCTCAGACTTGCCCCAGGGAGTAGCTGGGCCAGTGAGTTAACAGTCGCCGCTCTGTGCTTCAGTTTCCCCATCTACAATGAGGATAACGGTACCGATCTCCTTCATAAAATGCGTTGAGAGCTACAGAAGGATAGCACTACAGTATGTGGGAATGGGGGGTATTGCTGCAGACAGGTCACTGCACTTCCAGCAGGGCTGCCTATGCTAGTAAAATCCTGGCCCCAATGGAGTCAATAGCAAAATCTCACTGACTGATTTCAGTGGGGCTAGGATTACACCCCAGATGTTAAAACCACTAGGGCGTGTTACTGCAACACTTCGCTGGAAGGCAGCTGGGATTTAGCCCTAAATTCTTTGAGTCCCTGCTCTCTGAGAAGCTGCCTCTCCCACCCCGTGCAGTACCCTGGCAGTAGAGATCAGCTGAGCCCTGCGTGCCTCCCTTGATCTTTGTTAACCTTCAGGTCACACTGCGAAGCTAGTCTACTTCCCCAGGCTCCCGGGGGGCTTCAACTGAGGGGAAGGGAAAAGCTTGCTTCGGGTCTTTATATCAGGGGGAATCGGTTCATTTTCGCAGGCCTGGAGCAAGGGTTCATTGTGTGTTAAATCAACCTTAATGAACCACCTGAGAGAGCACCACTTTGGCTGCAAGTCGTGTGTGCGTGCATGCGTTTTCCCTCCCTCACATACACTTATAATTGAAGCCGGAATCACACTGGTGATTGGACAGCAGCTGTCCTAGGAGTATGTGGTCCTGCAGGGGCAGAGCACCACCTGCTGGTGGCAGAAGATGGTCATTGTTCTCCTCTCCTCCTCCCTGGCAGTTCCAGGGGGTGTTTCATCCTCTCCTATCTTATGCTTCCAAGCAGATTCCTGGCACTAGACTCAAGGCAGCATACCGCATCTGGGCTTGGTTCTGGCTCAAGAGTCGTTGCCCAAATGCGGGTATTAACGGGGCCAGGACAAAGCCTCCCCAATAAAGAGCACGTGATATTCTGAGTGAGAAGATGCCAGAGGGTGACAGGCCTAGGGGAGGAACATAATTCTCTACCAGTGTCCCCAGGTAGGATTAAAAGGGCTGATTCCACATGCCTCTCCCACACAGTTAGCCAGGCCCCTCACCTCCCAGCAAGGGCTCAGACAAACCAGGAACAGAGCTGTTGGCAGATGTCCTCTGCTCCCCCCACACAACAGGGGTGGGGCACTCAGGGGGATCGCAGCAGGGACAGCCATTCCCTTCGGAAGGGGAAAGGTAACCAGGTAATGGCAGGGCCGCAGGCCAGTACAAACCTCGATGGAGATCGAGAGCGGCTCCAGCCCGCGCACCGTGCTCTTGTCAAAGGGGTCGAAGAGGTCGTCCCGCATGTTGGCCGGCTGCAACACGTACCCACACTGGCCGCCGGACATGAACAGGGCCTGGTTCATCTGCATGGGCTTGTCTGAGAAAGACAGGCAGGGAGTGATCGCTTCAACACGGGCTGGCAGTCACGATCAGAGAAGTTACTGGAGTGCACAGTTCATTGTCCCGGCACCGGGACAGGCTCTGTCCCTACCGGGCAGTGGATGGCATGTCACCCAGCCTAGGGGCTCCTCCACCTCTTCCCTTCCCAGGCGTGGTACATCACACACAGTCTGCCCCGATGTCCAGTTTCCCCCGTTTAACTCCATCCCGTTCCTGCCGGGTATCCCCTCCTGTAGCACCCTAGCGCAGTGGTTCCTAACCTGGAGGCCGCAGACCCCTGGGGGTCCACAGATGATGTCTAAGGTTTCCAAAGGGCAGCACCTCCATTTGAAAATTTTTAGGGGCCTGCAAAATGAAAAAAGGTTGAGAACCACTGCCCTAGAGGATCCCCCGCCACCCCCTAAATACCTATAGGCTTCCACCTCCCATGCACCCATTGCGACGCAGGCCCTCGCTCATTCCATCTCTCCCCATCGGTCTGTCCTTGCAGCCCTCGGCATTTCTGTTGCTGTTCCCTATGCAGGGCGTCAATGTCCCCCCAGTAACGTGGGGCATGGGACCGAGGGCCAGGATCGCATGCTGTGCTAGAGAGGGAGGTTCTCTGCCCCCGGGAGGAATGAAGCCCCTCTGCCTGCAATGGAATGGGCCAGATGGGCTGCAAGCGGAGTCTCACCTACCCCACTCTTCTGCTCAGGCGTCAGCGATCGCAGGGGGTGTCGCGTGCTAGTGACGCTGTGTGTCCTGAAGCGCTTATGGGAGTGGCAAGTGGCTGGGTGGGACTGACCTTCGACACAGGGATCAGGCTGTGACTCCTCAGGGAGGGGGGTTTGGCAGGGCACCTTTAACTGGGAGCTCTGTGTGGCACCCAAGCTATGCCCCCCTCCCGGCAGGCAGCTCTCACCTGGGGTCTGGAAGTTGAGTGCCACGAGCTGGCTGCCACAGATCCACATGGGCAGGGGGTCGTAGTTGGAGGAGTCGAGGCGCTGGCCCTTGGGGTAGATGCGGGAGAGCTGCAGCCGGTTGTACTGCAGGAACTTCTTGCCTTTGATCTTGTTGACATACTTCTCCGCCTTGGTCTCGGGGAAGGACGACATGTCCCTGTAGCAGGCCCTTTCTGTGCCAATCTCTGCCAGGAGACACGGAGCAGTCATCCATCACGCAGGAGCTCCATCGCCCCTGGACAAGGCTGGGTGAGCTGCTCCCACCTCCAAGAGATCACCAGGGTTTGCATTCCCCTTTCCACCTGCAAGCTGACTCCCTGGCACAGGCCTCTTCAGCGTGTGACTAGCAAATACCCTGCAGTTGATTGGGGGCGGGGACTGTCCGAATCCAAGCCCGCCCCCTGCCTAAGCTGGACCACTGCCCCCTCCTCCAGCCCCTGCTCTAGACACTCTCCTGGCCCTCCCTTAGGCAATCTGTGGCCACAGAGCTCTTCCCTCCACTAACCCTGATCTAGATCTGAGATGCTTCTGGGCATCCTCCAGAGCCCTCCACCTGCTATCCCCCAGGGCAGGGGGTCTCAAACTGGGGGTCGGACCCCTCAGGGGGTCATGAGGTTATTACATGGAGGGTCGTGAGCTGTCAACCTCCACCCCAAACCCCGCTTGCCTCCAGCATTTATAATGGTGTTAGATATATTAAAAAGGGTGTTAATTTATTGGGGGGGGTCATACTCAGAGGCTTGCTATGTGAAAGAGGTCGTCAGTAAAAAAGTTTGAGACCCACTGCCCCAGGGCGTGTGGGCGCAGGGTGTGGGGGCAGACGGCTGAGATTGCCAGAGCCACCGTTAATTCTGAGGGGAGCTCTGTGTCCCAATATCCCCCGGGCGGCTTTGACAGCCTGGCGTGAATCCCCAGATCCGAACACACTGTTCTAGGCCAGATCCTGTTGGCCGGTGGCTGAAATCTCTCGAGAACGGCTGGCTGTGGGAGATTTCCACCACCTGGGGCTTGGAATCTTAGGAGCTTGACCTCAACTTATTTCCAATCTGGCCTTAAACCCCAAACCGCTGGTTAAATCGAATGGGGTCTGCACCCAGCATCTCAGCCCACCTCTGACAGACAGTCAGGCCAGGTTGTGCCGGGGGCATTTTGGGGGGTTATAATGCACCTGCAGCCTGTCTGCTGCGTACCGGCACCAGGGGACCTGCACTTACTCTCTTCATCGAAGGGGACGGGCCGGCAGTAGATGACAAGTTCTGATAGCTCCAGGGCGATCTTCTTCCTCCTCTCCATCATCTTCCCTTCGGAGAGCTGCCAGGAGGCAGACACAAGTCACCAAGGCTCCTACGCTAGCAGCAGCACTTGCCCAGCAGTGACCTTGGCTGCAGAGTGATCACTAGTCACTGTGACCGGAGGCTGCTGGGCTCTGCACTAGGAAACATCATGGTCCCTGAAAGACTTTGGGGGCAGAGGGGGACTTCAAAAGCCCCTGACGTGACTTAGGAGCACAAGTCCTAGTGACCTTCAGTGGGGTTTGTGTCCTTAAATCTATGAAAATTCATGACTACCAGCTGCCTCCATCCTACCTCCACCCCACACTGTAGGGCGCTCCCTGGCCTGCCTCCACCCACCAGAGAACTAGCCATCTACAGAGTGGAGGGGGAAGGTTACGGGTGCCCCTCCCCTCAAGCCCCTCTCTCTCCAAGTGAGGAGCGCTTTGGTTTATTCAGCTGCTTGTTCCAGCCTCTACCAGGGCCTGTCCCTCTTCCCAAGGGCTGGGAGCAGAACTCCCTTTACAAGGCTCGGTGGGGACAGGCGTCTGGGCTTGAGCAGCCAGCTCTGGGAGGGCCTGGCGTCCATCCCCAAGGATGCTAGGGGCCTGTAGGGCGAGCTGGCTAACCAGACTCACCCTGGCGTCGGCAGTCTGGGCTGCCTCCCGGATCTTCTTCACCCAGTCCAGCAGGTCCTCATGCGTGTCAGCCGCCACGTCCATGGATGGGCGCGACATGGAGGCCTTGCTGATGGAGAAGACGAAGGTGCGATTGTTCTTCCCCTCGGGGCGGATGGCTGTGACAGGAGAGGGAGGGAAGGGAAAGGTCACAACCGCTCATGCAGCCAAATCCTCCGTGCCCTGGACTGCCATTAGTGAGGGGAGGGGAAGGAACAGAACAAGTGCCGGGTGGATTTCCTACGGCCAGGCCCTGAGCTGCATCCAATTCGCTGGCCTCCAGGTTTATGATGACCAGAGACGAGGCAGGGTGGGAATGGAAATGGGCCAGTGATCTAGAGGCGGCTTGGGCTTGATTCCTGGCCTCACTGCCCAGAGCTGGGGGAGCAGGCTCATGGCGCCCCTGAGTCCATTGCTGAGCACTGTTCCTGGGCTCAAAGTGGGAGATTTCCCCAGCCCCCAGAGAAGCCGTGTACCCCAGATGCCCAGGGGATGCAGGACGGGAAAGGAGGGGAGGCATTGGGCTCCAGGCACTGAAGCTGCTGTGGGCGGAGAGGGAAACCAGGCCCCTTCGTGCCAGGGAGCTCCCTGCAAGACCTGCGCATGGGTGCGAATGAGAACCCCCACCCCAGTGCTTACCTATCTGGCAGGACGGCACATCCAGGGTGCCTCCAAGCAGGACTCCCAGGGGGCTGTTCTCGTCTAGCTGCTGCTGGGAACGGATCACAGGTCGGCATGTCAGAACTGACTCGTGCAGCGGCGAGCCCACCCTGCTCCCCAGAGCCACGCTAGCACCCCAACCCTGAGCATGGGGCACGTGTCCCAGCAGCTGGAGGAAGCATTCCCCCATGGCTCAGACACAGCCACTTTCTCGCAGGCACTCCCCCCACCCCACCCCCACATCCCTTCCCAGGCACTCGGAAACACGCTCACCTCCCTGTCAGGCTCCTGGCCACCGAGGCTGGCTAGTTCCTCCACGTAGTTGGAAGGAAACCACAGCTGTTTTTTGCCCCCATAATCTCCTCTCCACCTGGGAGAGACAAAGGTGCAGCCACTGTCAGAACAGTCCCCAGTGGCCCCAGGGAGCCGCCCCGGAGCTCCTGGGACCTCAGAAGGACACAACCCTAAGGAGGCTCCACATCGGGAAGGGCCCAGCTCCTGGAGCCACGGTGTGGCCACAGCAGAGTCGGCAGAACCTGTCCCCTCTCACACACTCCTGTGTGAACCCTGCTGGCATCAGGCATAGAGGGACGCCCCCGGCCCTCCAAAAGGGTCCCGGCCCCACCGGCTGCGTAACGGCTCCAGTGGACTGTATTTTGAATGGCTCGTTACAAGCTGACGGGCAGCGGTGGAGTTTACCCCACTGACAGGCGGCCATTTCACAGCGAGGCACTTGTCCAGGCTCATGGGTCCGTCCCTCCCAACCCCCTTCCACCACCACATTTATTGTGGCCCCGCAGCTCAATTTCACTCACTACTTCTCCAGCCCCACATGCCCCTCCAAAGTAGGGAGGGTTTGAGTGCTGGTGCCAGATGGACAGTCCTCAAGACCAGCATCCTTTGCTCATCTACAGAACAAGAACAGGGGGGCAGCAAGGCCCCCTCCTCCCCAATGGTCTCTGTGACGCTGGCAGACCCCTGGCTTCTCCTCTGGGGCTGCTGGCTTTTGGGACCCCCGTCTGCTAGGACGGGTCCAAGGTCACCAAGCTCATCCTCTGGCATCCAGAGGGCAGACACCGGAAATGGGCTGGGCGGGGGTCGCTCACCAGCCTCCTTCCTGCTTCTCCACGTTCTGGATGATGGCGTTCTTCATGAAGGTTAGCTCGTCTTCCCGCTGCGCCTTGTAATCGAACAGGGCCTTGACGGCACACTGCAAAAACAACAGAGGGCCGCCAGGCATGAGGCTGAGCAGCTGACACCTGGGCTAGCATGAGGCCTCCTTCCGTCAAGAGCTCCTCTTCCACTCGCCATGGCAGGTATGATCATAGGCTAACACAGAACCTATGCGCTCCACAGGCAGGGCTCGCTCGCCTAAGGACACCCCCTATTCGGGTTGTCCACCAAGAGCCAGGATCTAGCAACCATCGTAGGACAACGTGCAACCCACTGCTGAGTGTGTGTCACTGGTACCTAGCTGTGCCTGTCTATAGAGGCTACACATCTGTTAGGGAACCTGGGCTCCTTAGCTCAAGCTCTAGCAGCTTTTAGCTCTGGAGGACCCTGGTTCTACCCCTGGTGTGCTGGCCAAGATGGCAGCCATCACAAATGCAAGAGCCACTGATTTTCCCTAGCGTGTCTCTTCCTGGTTTGGTGTTGCATTTTGTTTCTCTCTCATCCCTGTGCCTGGCTGCTATAAAGATGAGTAAAGGAAATGTTGCTGTGCCGCCCAGCTTGATGGCGCTATTGGACCAAGCAATGACAGATATGGGTCACTGCCACCGTGGTTTTGTACATGGCTTGTGTGCAATTGGGCACCCAGTCTCCCTGCACAATCAGATCAGGAGACATCACGTCCAAATGGACCTTTACACGGTCAAACGGCCAGACAGGCCGTGGCCCACGACGTGCATAAAAATGCACGTCTGCACTCAGGCTTTGCAACTGTGCTTTGCAGACGAGACACAAATGATACAAACGCGCATGCAGATTTTAGGGAGGGGAAAAAACCAAAACAGGAACCCAAAGTGTGGTTTGTTTCCTTTATCTTACTGCTAGGAACCCCATGAAAAGAAATACAGGAGATTCCACTTACTAGCATCCCCCCTGGGTTTCCCGCAAAAGATTGCCATTATCCGGCAGTTGCTAATGAGCGGAAGGCAGGTGCATGAGGCAGCAGCCAGGGAAGGAAATGCTGGGAGGTGCCTTTCCTGGCTGCAGCCCTGCCTGCTGGCAGGACAGCAGCAGGAAGGGGGTTGGGAGGCACTGGGGGGTCGTTGGGCTGCACCGTACCTCTTCCTGAGCTCTCCAAAGGCTGGGGCTCTGCTAGTCCCAGCGTTTCCTTCCCTGTGTGCAGTCCCCTAGCAAGGTGCAGCCTGGAGAGCGCAGAGAGACCATACAGTCCCGGCTGCTGGGCTGCAGCCCCCTTCCAGCTACTGCCCTGCCCACAGCCCCTCACCTCCTGTGCAGTCCCTGTGTGCAGGCAGGTTTCAAGGGCTGCAGACAGGGAACGCGCATCCCAGCAATTCCGTCCCTGTCTGCAGCGGGGGCTTTTCTTAAAAACAAACAAACGAAGTTGCTAGTACGTGGCAGGCCTGTTGCCAATATTCAAACCCCATTAACAGTGAGGTTCCCAGAAAAATGTTGCCATTAACTGGAAGTTGCTAATATGAACATCCTGATTGTTATGAAGTGAAATCTACAGTACACAAAAACTCCAGAGGACTGCAAGTGGGAGATCACGCCCCTCCAGAAGCTGCCAGCAGGGGGAGTCAGAACTGATCATTTGAACCCAGGCACCCTGCTCTGATCACCAGGAGAAAAGCAGATTCTTCCTTCTGCTGGGAGCTCGACTGGTGGGGACTGAAGTGCCCTCATGGAGATCTCAGAGACAGCCCTCTGACACACAGGGGCTGCCAAAAGCACTGCAGTCCCTGGAGCCAGCACTGCCGCCGGGGGCTATTTGATCTCACTGCACTTTTGCATGAAGGCTGCAGAATAGATAAACAGAGCCCCGGGGACGCACGCTGAGGGAACCACGCTCAGGCGACTTTCTCGGCGATACAGTAACAGACCCGACCTTAGAACAGCATCAAACCCACGCACGCACACGCACTCTAGCGACGGGCTGGGACGAAGCCAGGAAACCCTCCCGCCATCCCTCTGAACTCTCTATGAGAGCAACAGAGGGGCCAGGAACCAGGCACAGCAGCATGGACTCCTGTCTAGGTAGCAGGCGTTTGGGGGGAGGCGGGGGGCAGTGGGACAGGTTCCTCCAAAGTGTCCTCACTCAGCCCAGCCCTCCAGCCACCAGAAACTCCTCTTTTCCCCTCAGCAAAGGTCCGGCCTGTGGCGGTGGAGACAGCTCCAAGGGCAAGCAGAATGGCAGTGGTGGGAGATGGGGGGCAGAACTGGGGGTGAGGGGGAGCCCAAGAGCAGAGCTGGATGCTGGGAGTAGCCCGAAAGCCCCAGGGGCAGAGCTGGGTGAGTGGGCCATTAAAATCGACCTGTAAAGACAAACAGCAGGAGAATACCTTGAAGGTTGGCATGGGATTGGCCTCCACGTAGAATCCCGGATGGCGTCCTTCATAAAGGGCTCCATAGTCTGGCTCCTACAAAACAGAAGCACGTATGCTGTCGCTTGGAACCGAGCATTTGCTGCAGGGAGAACTAGCCGCTTTTCTTGCTGCCACCGGGGGAAAGGGCCACATAAGCTACAGGTGCAGAAGGGCTCTGGCGCGTAGGAAACAGACCCTGTCTAAACTAGTGGGCTGGTCACCTCCACTGCTGGCCAGCGGGTCTGCGGTGCTGAGCACCTAGACACCTCGCTGAAGCCAACGAGAGCTCGGGCTGCACATCAGGCTGTGCATACCCAAGGTGTGTGTGTGAGGGAATCCCAGGTTCTCTTGCTAACTTGGCTGTGCAGGTACCACACACTCGCTCAACCTCTGAATGGCCGGGGCAAGCAAATGGCTTCAGACAAGGCCAGCAGAGCCGAGCCCTCGCTCCAGATGGGCTGACTCCCTTCCTCCCCCAACCCGTTAACAGGCCTGCCTCGCGCTCACCGCTGTGCCAATCTTCTCCAGCGTCTCCTCATTGATGGGGTACCTCAGCTTCATCTTGCGGTAGAGCGGGTGCTTCTCGTAGTAGCTGATCAGATCCACCAGGCTATCGAACTCGGAGTTGCCCAGGAGCACGGTCTGGCCCTCCTGCAGCACTCGGCAGTGCTTGATCTTCCCTTCCGCCCTGCCAGGCCGAGACGACCAGAAACGCTGCTTGGCAAACAGCCAGAGAAAGCCCCTCCCCAGGCAGCCACTTGGGAGAATGAGACCCCAGCCCTGACACCTTCCCTCCATGCCTGGGGCCACCCTGACTACCTAAGCAGCACTGCTGAGCAGAGAACACTAGCACCAGGCCATCAGTATTGAGGGAAGAGATGCCACCACCCCAGATCACACAGGAATCGCTGTGGAGCCAGATGCCCAACACCCTGAGCTAGGGGAGATCTGAGCGAAGCATTAGGATGGCGCATGCAGCACCAGCACAGGTCAGAAGAGGGCGACACACACTCAGGGATGTGTCTAAAGTTTGCAAGGAAGCCGAATCACAATACTTCTTTTAAAAAAAGATTAAATACTACTGCCTTTTAAAAGAAAACAAAAAAAAAAGCCCTCCTGTAGTTAAAGCACAATCCCACAGATCCTGAAGGCTGCACCCGTTAATGAGACAACACAGGGACAAGAGCTGGGGAACCCTCCCGAAGTGGCAGGCAACTGGGGTGAACACGCCAGAGCAGGGCAGCTTCGTGAGCCACCCGAGTCTAAACGCTGCGCCAGCAGGCATGCTCTAGGCCTCCCCTGCTTGGTGCTGCAGAATCCAGTGGCCCAACTGTCTGTCTGAACCAGCACAGCCATTAGGGACACAGGGGCCCCAACAGTCCTTGTCAAATACAGCGCTTCACCACAGCAATGCAGGGACACTCAGGTGCAGACCCTCAAAAGGCAGCTAGGCACCTGTCTCCCACTGAAATCAATGGGAAGTAGCCTTATTTCCAGTCTGAATTTGTCTAGCTTCAACTTCCAGATACTGGATTGTGTTAGACCTTCCTCTGCTAGACTGGAGAGCCCATCGGTAAATGCTTGCTCCCCAAGTAGGTACTTCAAGACTGTGATCAAGTCACCCCTTAACCTTCCTTGTTAAAATGAACAGATTTAGCTCCTGGAGTCGCTCACTATAAGGCATGACCGGACAAACTGCTCCCTTAATGCAAACTCGCTGGCAATTTAAAGGGGTTTATCGTGCGCTAAGCATGAGCAGGCAAGGATTTCCCCCACGCCCGGGTACACGCCGAGGGAAGGGCGCAAGGCAGGGGCTATGCAGAGGAACAGCAAAGGCACTTGAGAGCACAAATGGTGGAGATTCCCAAGCCATATTCAAAGCAACACAACCTCCTAGTCGCAGTATCAGTCCTGAGTGCTGAAGGCCAGGGCATAAACAAACCCTTCCCCATGAGACGGACGGACAGATGCATGAGCGCACAGATGCGCATGCATGCTTTCCAGCCCGGGAGCTTACCGGAACGAGATCGCATAGGAGTTGGGCTCGCTCCTCTTGCGCGCTAGGAAGGCTCCGTCCCGCGACACCCTCATCAGCATGTGCTCAGCCTGGGCCCGGGTGAGGTTGGCGTGGTACCACCTTTGGGTAAAGACACCATGACGTGAGCGAGTGCTCCTGTCCCAGACACATCCAGCCAAACCCCAGAACCAATCCAGGGCAAGGTCCCTCTCACGACGCAATGTAACCAAATCCACTGGTGGCGGTTTCTCTGCTCACGTGGGAGCACGTGACACGGAGAGGAGGCAGAGAAAGGGACAGTATCTGGAGTGATTAAGGGTCATCCCCTCAGCAGAGACAGACCGGGGATGAGAGGAGTGCAGATGTAGGTCAGATCGGGCCGGTAATCGTGGCAAGGGGGAGGCATCCTACAAAGCATTGTCCCTGCCCTCTCCTCCCAAATGCCACATGGCTCAGGGTCGGAAGGGCAGGACGGCAGGCTGCGGATACCACGCAGAGCATTGCCTCATGCTCCAGCACCGGGGGGGGGCACAGCAGGGCCAAAGTGAGGTGGAGAGGGGAGCGCGCTAGGGGATCACCGGGCAGCCACGTGGTTAGGAACTCCCTCCCCTCCCACCGCCCCGCCCACGCTTACTCTTTGCTCTCATGGGCGTTGGTCTGCGGCACAGGCTCAGTCAGCTTCATCTCAAACTCGTTGCACCTCAGAGGCACCTGCTGGTAATGGGTGATGAGGTCGTAGAGGCTGTCGAACACCAGGTTGTCGGTCAGGAAGAACTTGGGGCTGCCGGCGTCCTGCCGGGAATGGATGCGGCAATGCTGCACCTTCCCATTGCGCCTGGGTCAGAACAAGGAGAGAGAAAGACACTTGCCCTTGACTGCCTGCCCCAGGATCCAACCTGAGTGAGGACTCTGGGCAGGTGGGGAGAGAGCCATTCCCTAATGCAAATGGATTGGGCAAGATGCCATCATGTGACTGGCTCAAGCTAATCACTAGCTGGTCATTTCTGTAAGGCTATGGCCCAGCTAAACTGGACACCAGGAGTAAAGAAATCTAGGCTGCGTGGCCCCCGTCGGCCCAGGGATTACATTAAACAGGACAAAGGCGTAATCAATGTACACTCACACCAGAGAGGTCAGCAGCACATGGGAGAGGAAATCCAACATGCTTAAAGACATAAGCCAATGGCTAACTACCTGAGTTAGGAAGGATCATCTTCTGGGGCACGTTATTCATAATTGTAACTTATGTATCGCACAGGCCAGAGATCTGCCTCGCCATAATTCCCAGTGCAGATCTTTTAGAAAAACATCCAGTTTGATTTAAAAATTGACAGTGATGGAGAATCTACCACCACGCTTGGTAAATTGTTCAAGTGGTTAGTTACTCTCACTGTTAAAAACGTACGCCTTATTTCCAGTCTGAATTTGTCTTGCTTCAATTTCCAGATATTGGATCGTGTTAGACCTTCCTCTGCTAGACTGGAGAGCCCATTATTAAATGCTTGCTCCCCAAGTAGGAACTTCAAGACTGATCAAGTCACCCTCTTAACCTTCCTTGTTAAGCTAAACAGATTGAGCTCCTGGAGTCGCTCAGTATAAGGCATGTTTTCGAATCTCGGGGCTCTTCTCTGAACCCTCTCCAATTTATCAACATCCTTCTTGAATTGTGGACACCAGAATGGACACAGTATTCCAGAAGGAGTCGCACCAGTGCCAAAAACAGAGATAAAATAACCTCGAGTTCTACTCAGGATTCCCGTTTTTGTATCCAAGATAGAGAAACTGAGGCCCTGAAAAGTCAAGTAACTTGCTTCAGGTTACACTGCACATCAGTGGCAGAGGAGGAATTGAACCCAGGAATCTTGGCACAGAATTTAGAGGTCCTGATAAGGAGGAGTTCATGGATTAAGGCTACTTCAGAGCTCGTGAAAGGGGTTGCAAATCCTTACCAGAAAGAGAGGGTGTAGTCTCCTACGAAGGTTTCACTCTCTCGTACTAGGAAAGACCCGTCAGGGGCGCCCGTCTCTATGCAGTACTCCATCAGCAGCCTCTCTGCTATGTGGCGCCCATCACGCCCAGCCCCCAGCTTGCCATGAAACCACTTCTCGGTAGAATGAAGTTCAGTGCTGTTGCTCACCTGGCAGGGGGCAGAGATACATCTCCCACTTCACTGAGCACCAGCACTTCAGCTGAGCTCACTGTGGAAGGGGCCTGCTGTTCTCAGAGGCAGAGGGCCTCCAGCTATGGACTATGAGTGTTTGAATTCCCTTCCCCTTCCCACTAAAATAAAATCCCTTGGGACTCCAGTAATTTACCTCCATTACTGTTCAGCATAGAATGTTCCAGGGCCCAGACCATCCCCAGGGTAGTATAAATGTCATTAACCCCATTGTACAGATAGGGAAACTGAGGCACAGAGGTATAAAGTAATAGCCTGATTTTCAGAGGCGCTGAGCACCTGCAGCTCCTGCTGAAATCAACGCTCAGATCAGCTTCTCAGACAATCAGGCCACGTAGCATAGACCAAGTCCTGAGAAAAAAAATCAAGGACTTTTTTTTTTTTTTTTTTTAATTCATGGCAGCACCATGGGTAAAGTAGTCAATTTCACAGAACTTGCACAGCCCCTGAGTTGCCCCTGCACTGCTGAGATTTTTTAAACAGCGGGGAGGCGGAAGCAGGCATCTGCACACACCGATCTCTTGCTTGGTGCTGCTCACAGCACATGGCAGTGCCACGTCAGAGCAGCAGTTTCGGCGTGGGAGGGCTCCGTGGCTGGGTTTTAGCTGAGGCACAGTAGCCTGCACTGCTGCAGCGTGGAACACAGGCTACGAGCTGCACCAAGCAGGAGATCGGCATGTGTGGATGCCTGCCGAGGCCACGGCTGCTCGTGCACCAAGTGGCGATAGCACTGGCAACTGTGCCTCTCGTAAAACCAACCGCTGAGTCCTCCCTCGCACAGCTACTCTGACATGACGCTGCCATGTGCTACGAGCCGTGCCGAGCACGAGGCCGGTGTGTGTGGCTGCCCGCTTCCACTTCCCTGCGGTCAGAAAAGGCACGGTATTGGGCTAATTTCACGACTTCCGGGCAGTCCATGAAATGGAGGTTTTCAAGGGGCCCTGAGCATAGGCACCCCCTCTTTGAAAGCATCGCCCTCACCTCCTTTGGTTCCTCTTCATCCTCGTTTCCCTGGTGGCCGGTCGTCTCCTCAGAGTAATAGATCTTGCTGCTGGTCAGGACAAAGTAGTGCGGATTCCATTCCTGTAGGGAAAGACAGAAAGATCGGTACAGGGAATTCATCCAGCCGGCACCCAGCAGACCTTACCCACCTTTGGATGGATTTTCAGCCCTGTGATTGGTGGGGCTGGGGGGTAGCGAGGGAAGCTGATTGTCTTAAATGAGCCTTAAAATTCACCAATGATCAATGGCACTGATAAAAGGATAAAAGCCAGGCAAGTTTCCAAGACACCACCAACTCAACTACACCCTGCTAATTCAACTCAAGAGATACTCTTGAGCAGAGACTTTCAATAGCATCAAAGCGTGGGGTAGCCTGGTGATGCATACTGATGCTCATGCGGGATCAGACTGAGAACTCTCAGCACACTTTAACGGGATACTGTCAACTGGAAATCTAGTTAAAAAACAAAAGTTCAGAGTAGATTCAGGTTCCACACTAGACACGGAGTCACCCAGGCAATTTCAGTTGTTTCACCCTGGTACCTTCCTCCTTTTCAAAACATGCGTGAGAAAGATCCATGCAGAAAACAAGGGAAACTGACTGGAGAAAACACCGTCAAAAGCACACAGTAAACCTGAAACAACTGAAGTGCTCAGACCCATAAAAATTAGACTGTTTAGTCAGGTGCCTGAATATGGATTTAGATGCACCCAGGTCTGAAAACTCTGGACTTAATTTATAACTTACTGCAATAATGGAACCTGGTCTATTAAACAAGGCACATTCGGTGTCACATAATCAGAGGAGTGAGAAAACCCCTAAGTAATTTACACCATCCCCCTTCCCAGGCACGATGGCTCCCTACCATGCACATGCTAATGATTTCCCCAGCAGCATTATTGTTAGTTTACAAGATCAGATTGGCTTAATGATCCCTAGGGAATGATCTCTAGGTAACCTGAAGGAAGCGGATGAGGTGGCAGCCGCAGAAAGAAACATACGTGATTGATGGGATCTTCCAGGTAGAGGATCCCGTTCTTTATGGAGTTGCTGATATCATTCTCCGAATACATTACAGACGTCGGCAACTCTTCATAAGCACTTCCCTCCGCCAGCTTCTTGTGCTGCAGAATGAGACACTCGGATCAAATACCCTAAATATCCTAGATCATAATTATGGATAAAAGATCCCCCTCCACACTGCAGAGAAGGGTCAAGAAATTCAGTGATGCCAAAAACCCCACTGTGCACTTTGTACTGTGGTGGTACCTAGGAGGTTCAGTCATAGACCAGTACTCCATTGTGCTGGGGGCTCCACAAACAGATCGCAGAACCAGGTCTTGTCCCTAAGTACTTCTAATCTAAGTCCCTACCAGATGCACGGTGGCTCTGGGAAGAGTCCTTTAGAATTTATAATAGAGATTATGTGACAGTACCACCTTGGCCAACGTGCCAGGGATTGAACCAGGGACCCTCCAGACCTTAAAACATGAGCTGGCCACAGCTGGTTCTAAAGCTCCGTAGATTCCTCTGTGGCTTAGCGCTGCAGGAGATCCGTAACACACACTCTCCAGTGGGTTAGAATTAAACCAATGTGGTTCTAAAGAAATGACTCCAAAAAACTATTGAAGGAGATTCTGTCTGGGGGTTGCTTGAATTTCAGAGCACAGGATATTTAAAAACAACAGTCTCTATACATTCCCCAGGTGGCCTCCAGGGGGCAATAAGACAGAGGAGTTAGAGGCTCTCCCCAGTTCTGTTTAGTTTTCAGCTCCATGCCCCCTCCCCACCTTAGAGCATCCTGCATTTCCGGCAGAGTAGAAAGCTTTCTTTGCCAGTGCAAGGTGCCATGGTAACCAGATGGTGCTGGAGTAGATAGTGAAGCAGATCAAGGAGACCCACAGTACAAATACCAGATGATTGGCGACAAGGGGGGAAAAAAACTAAAGATGGATCCTGAATCCAAAGCACCTTGAACTTTGGGGAAATTAGTATCTGGATCCAGATCGGATCTTCTCTAGCGCCGCTAGGAAAAACCAACCTAATTCAACCATTTTGGGAAATGGGCCCAAATAAAAATCAACATACACTGTCCCTTTAAGGTTCAAATCACTGATGAGCCCTTCCAATGCCTAGGTGAGCATTCCATTGATCCCAGCTCCACTCCCTACTTTCCTTTGCATTAGAGACACCAGCCACAAGGGAAATTTTACCTTAATGAGAATCTTCTTCTTCAGCTGGTTCGGGGAGGGGAGCCCGTCAGCGGATATATCCACCGGCTTGGTCAAAAGCATGTCCCCAAAAACCTTCTTAAAATTCTGAGCCATGTTCCTCTGCTGGGCAATACTGCAATGATCTTCAATGGACAGGATGACAGGATAGCTGGTAGGTGAAGAAGCAGGAGGGAATAAAGGGGTTAAATAACAGAGTGGTGACTGGGGGAGGGTCAACATTTCTGTAACTGCTCGCATTAACTACTAGCACCAACTTGCAGGAATTTACCAGTTGCCGACTAGACAACTCTACCGTTACTTTCCACAGAGTCTGGTTTCAGCTTCCGTTGCATCCCCTGGACATTCTAGATTTCACTCTCATCCCCACCAAGATGAACACAAGTTTCTGCCCCAGGGCTCAGTAGAGTCCATCTGTACATTCCAATTCAGGACTGGGCTGAGAGGGGGAACAGAGACACCTATCAAAAAACTGCAGGGTGCTTCCCAGTTTAATTTAACCTAACAAAAATTTGCCTCCCTACCAACACAGAGAAGGACAATGACTTCCATGTAGGAACCAAACGGACTATGAATATGGCGTATGTATTTATAATACACAACACAAAACAGGCACTTTGGTGCCTCCTCCTGCTGATCAGAACCCTCTTGTGGAGAAACAATCCCATCTGTGCCATTGGCAGGACAGGAGCCCACTGTTGTCCCCTTGTTGCTGTACCAGTTTAGCAAGAAGAACTTCAGTATCTGATCATCGGTGTACCAGCCATGTGTGCATGAGGGTCACATAAAAACCATCATGGACCAAAGTTGTACATGAGTACGAAGAGGAAAATAAGCCCTTGGCTGCAATATCAAAGGACACTAACTGAGGCTATAAGCATCACTTGCCCTGGAAAATACCCAGGCTACCAGAGAAATTACATATAGTCCCGGCACAGTTAGACACATTCGCCAGCAGGGATCCTAGTTTTCAGTGATAAGAAAAAAAAAATCTCCAATAAAAAACCATAAAACCCTGCATTTTTCCACGATTAAAATATAACACTAAACTTTAGTTTCCTTAGCCACAATATACATAGGTATCAGTTGAACACAACATTTTATTGATATGTTTACAACTTTTAAGCAAGTCCAAAGCCTACCAGTGCCATCAATCATTATAATAAAATACAATTAATAGAATGATCCAGACACAGTGCATAGTTTCTTGACTGTTATCGGTGGCACTGCTCTTTCAGCATCTTGTTTTGGCTTCTTTTCATTCAGTTCAATCCTTGAGGGGGCGATTTGGGGATTGGTCCTGCTTTGAGCAGGGGGTTGGACTAGATGATCTCTTGAGGTCCCTTCCAACCCTAATAATCTATGATTCTATGTTTAGTGCTTTCCAGGTGTTCTACAACTGTCTGCCTTCTAATGTGATCGACAGCCTTGCTGCACACAGTGCAGACCAGCACATTACCATCAACAGGAAAGTTGTCCTTGCCAAACTCAGTGACATGGTCTTTAGGGGGAATTTTTAAAGTTTTCGGCTTCTTTTCTTAACTTTAGTTACTCATCTCTGGAGGCAAAGTGAAATTTGAGATGCATTAAAACACGAACCCTTATGCGCCATTGAGTAGCCTCTCTATGCCGGAAGCAGTTTATTGGAGTAGGTTTAGTTACGTAAATTTAAAGCACATTGAAAAATCAGCCACAACAGGGGAGGTCGTGCGCACTGAATAAGTGACACTGGTACTCTCAATAACATTTAGTGAATAGTTAATGTAGGTTTTTACTTTTTCATAAAATGTAAAAACTGAAGAGTCTCTGTAAAACCGCAATGTCTGTGCTTTTCCATGGCCAATGGATTTCTAGGAGCCCTGTTTATCAGCAAGGACACAGGTCAGATTTAGCAAGTAGAGTCACCAAGTTCAAACCTAGAGAGGAGTTCGGCCCTAGATTTTCAGAAGTGTTACTAATTGACACTCTCCAGCCCCTCCACCACCAGATTTGGAGTTTGCCAAGCACTTACAAATCCTCTGGACTTCAGCCAGAGCTGGGGGCTCACAGCTCCTCTGAGTATCTGGACCAAAAGTGTCTCCAGTTGGGCACCCAAAATTAACGGACATTTGGAAATTCAGGCATAAATACCATGCTCAGCATCACAAAGTGAGCCCATGGGAGAGCCAGGGATAGAACTCCCAAGACCTTGACCAAATGAGGACATTCTTTACTGGTGAAATCACGCCCATGCAGAGGGGGCAACAGTGCTTAATTCATGCCGTGGCTTGGCAGTTCGTAGCCCCGGCACCTTTGGGCCTGGCAGTTCATAGCCCCGGCACCTCTGGGCTTGGCACATCAGTTATGAAAATTTAAAAAATTGCTTGAGCCCCTGTACCTAACAAATTAACATGGGAGGGGGGGAGAGGGAAGGGAGAGAGAAAAGGCCTGCATGGGCCACTTCACGCCCACTTAAACCCTGCATGGAGGCTTCAGGTGTGTCCTTTGTACAAACATGAGTTTCACTCTAGCTGAATGAGAATCAGACCCATGAGGATTCTGCCTTTTGTACACCTGTTCTACTTACTCAGAGGTCATGAAGGCATGTTCCTTGATGGTCGTCAAGACGTCAGAGAATTTGATTTTGGTGGTTAAGGTGTGTCCATGGTAAATCACGGGCATCCCATCGGGGCCGTCCCAGCAATCCACTAAAACAGAACCCAGTGGGAAACTTAATCCAACCCAGTGATGCAAACAGGATGTCAGCGCAAAATGGGTCAAACCGAGCTAGCTCTGCAGGGGAATCCGTATCGGATGGGAAAAGGAGAGAGGTGAAAATCAAGGCTCTTTCTGAGAAAACAATGACTTTAACAAGTACAAGATGGTCCAACAAACAAAATCTCCTTAACCCTTTGAGTGCGAGGGCACATGCAACCATAGCATTATGCTGGGCATTGCAAGAGTGTCAAAATGCAGCATGACAGGACAATAACAGTGCTAACAGCACTTCAGTGGCACCTTCTATCTACTTCCATGGACTGAATCTCATAACAACCAAGAAAGTGAATCTCTTCATCTTACAGATGGGGAAACTGAGGCATGGAACCATGATGTGACTTTCCCCCGTTCACACAGCCAGTCAGTGTCAGAGGGAGATTAGACTTCAGGTCACCTGACAGAGCTGGTTGAAATTTTTCGACTGAAGATCTTTGAGTTAAAAAATGATTTGGTTGAAATCAAAATATATTCCAGAAAAACAGTGTAATTTTCACTAAATGTTCGATTTGCCACAAACAGGATCCTCACTGAAAACGGTTTCATTCAGAAAAAAAAATTCAATTAAAAAAAAAAATGCAGAATTTTCTGTGAAAAATTCCAAAAGAAACAGCTTCATTAACATTTGTTGTGGAAATACAATTGGATTTTTTAAAATGAACTCTGCCTCCAGGTTCCCACTCCCCTGCTCTAACCACTGCAGCAGGCTGCCTCCTGGAATGCAGCATAAGCCTGTGAAGAGAAGACAGGCCAGACTGGTAAAAGTAGGGAAGTGCCTAACTCCCACTGTTTGCCAAAGGGAGTTAGGAACCTATATGCCTTTAAAAATCTGCCCCAGAGTGCCAGGCTGTGGTGTTGTGGCATTAGGACGAGGTTCAGGTGGGTGGTAGCTCTATCCCCACTATTGCTATCTGGTCCCAGGAAAGAGGGGTGGGCTCTGACCCGCAGGCCAGGCAGGATGGAAAGATGGGGCCATGCCCGCCAAAAATGGCCCATGCGACAGCCCCCAGGGCGCACTCTTTCTAAAGGCGCTGGCTTGCTCACCGCACAGCAGACGCCACTCCACAAAAGGAACCAAGGGCCTCAGATGAGGGCAGCACAAAATTCACGGCCATTGCTGAAGAAAAAGGAGCCAGCCCCTGCTAGGTACTCACACTCAATGCAGCGGCACCCCATGCGCAGGCAACGCGCGTAGGCTTCCAAGGAGGACTCGCTGGAGAACTGATCCCCCGTCAGGTACCTTCCACGCAAAAGAAACACGCCATCAAAAAAAAGGTAATTCGCTACGGAAGGGAACACGGAGAGCTCTGCACGGGACATCACGGGAGCGAGGACTGGTGCAAGCCACAACCTTGCTTCGTGCTGCTAAAATATGACAGAGACACTGTCCTCTTCTACCCATCCTGTCTCTCGTACTACCCTCAGGAATGGTTCAGATCAACCCACCCTCAGCCCTGCTGGGTTGCAAACTCAGTCTGCAGAGCTGTGCCCTTTCCCTGTCTATTGTGAATAGACAGGGAAGCAAACCCAAGCTGCCATCCGCTCCGTGAGACGCACAAAGCGCCATCAGAATTTGCCAGCTGGAGGATGTTCCATTTCCATGGTTCTAAGAGGGTTTTCCACACAGCGGCAATTCAAGCAGTCGATCTCACCCTTCCAGGCTTTTTCTTATGACCCTCCGGAGAGGCGGGGGAGGTCGATAATGCTGATGGTAAATAAAGCAATAGGACGACAGCCCAGGCTCTCAGACTGCAGCCAGCACAGAGGTGCTCCTGACCATGCACAGAATGAAACACCGCCAGAAGCCAGCAGTGGTGAGGCCTGGAGTACTGGGGAGGTGTCTCTGATAAACAGGGCCGAAAACCTGGGGAAACCTGGACCTGGGGAATCATCGTGCCACGAGAGTTGGCACAAAAGGGAGAATTTCAGTACTGCATAATGGCGTGGGAGGCCGGTGAGGACGGACGCATGAAGGCTGGGGAGAGACACCTCTCCTCTGTCCTTACGTGTTATGCGAGGAGGAGATCCAGTAATGGGAGAGGGGATTGTTCATGTTCTCCGCGCACACCGCGTCCAGCTGCGTGTTCCAGATGCTGTTCTCTTTGGAGAAGAGGAAGGTGAATATCTGCCCAAGAAGAAATGAAAAGGCGACAAGGACAATAAGGGTTTTACTTCGTGGGTTGTAAACCAGATCATCCTCACTACACGCAGTCACAAGGGCTGGGATAGTTCCTAAGGCAGTGCAGGCTGTACCTGGCCCCAGTGAAGCCAATGGCAGTCTGACCAGTGACTCCAGTGACAGCAAACTGATAAAGGGCCTGCTCCAACCCCAGTGAAGTCAACGGGCAGACGGGGATGGGAGCTGGTTATTTCAGGGACATGAAACCTTATTTAATCTCTTTCAACTAATAGACTATATTACGTGGCATGATTATTATTAATAATCACCACATAATTCATTTAAACAAATAATTCTCTACCCCAAGGGGTCTTCCTAACTTTGCAGGATCAGCAGAACCAGACAGAGCCCCATGGAGCATTCTGGTGGGGAGCTCAAATGCCCAATGTTTGGTCCCAATCACAGGGAATTGGGACATTTAAATTCTCTCGTGCAACGTGGTGACAATCGAGTGCTAGCTATTCATCGGGATGATCACATGCAGCAATGCTATGCAGGAGAGACTTGGACCCTTCAAGCAGCATTACGCATGGCAGAGGTAAGGGCACACTCCCTATAAAGAACACTAGATCAACTGACTATTCTGAGTCCTCCCTCAACCCCATTTTTATACCAATAGCTTCCTCAGAGCCTCACCTCATCCAGAGAGAAATAAGGCTCTTCAATCTCTCTCAGTGGGTCTCTCAGAAAGTTAAACATGAACTCCTGAACCTGGAGGATGTCTGTAGCCCAGAGTTCCTGCAAACACAGGGAGGGGGAGGAAGAGTTTTGCTTTGTGTGAAATGAACATTTTCAGAAGCTTCCATTTAAAAACCACATTGAGTTCATTTAATTTGCTGATTTAAATTAAAAAAGGGTCTCAAGGGAAAAGGATCCCGGACTGGGAATTTAATTGTTAATACGAATCGAGTAAACTAATACACCTCTACCTCGATATAACGCTGTCCTCGGGAGCCGAAAAATCTTACCGCGTTATAGGTGAAACTGCGTTATAGCAAACTTGATTTCATCCGCGCCCCCCCACCCCCTTGGAGCGCTGCTTTACCGTGTTCTATCCGAATTCGTGTTATATCGGGTGGCATTGTAATGGGGTAGAGGTGTAGTAAACCAACAGTGAACTCAGCCAAAGAAACCCTCCCCATTGTTATTTAGATCTTATGATTTTTAGCATTTCAGATCTATTTCTCTCTGCTCATGCTGTCCTCTGCTACCGAAAAATGCTCCTCACCCAGATACACCTCCCTCCACAACCTGGGTCTAAGGCAACAGAAGCCAACCTGGCTCCTTTTTGTCAATTTCTCTCCTGGCACATCAGCATCTTTCATTAGGTCAGCCAGGGAGATCAGGGCTCTGCTGATTAGTTAACTGCTGGCTGCAGAGTGGCAGCCAGAGAGGCACACACGGGGTCGCTGCAAGGCAGGAGCTCCATGCTATGAAATATTAAGTATTCTCACTGTAGTTACAACCCGCATCAACCATGAGGGCACATGGTTACTGCAGTCAGCTAGGTTCTCCAGTGTGGGCTCTAACTGCCAGGGCCTCTGAGCATGAAGTTTAATTTGCACAATTGCATTAATGAGGGCAATAGTACAGTGGTGGGTGCCATTTATGAACCTAGATAGCGAGAGATTGCATAGTCTGCAAAATACACAGCATACATGTTAACTTACTGCTTTAGAAGATGCACTTTAAAAAGAAAAGTCAGCGATAAAATCAATCAATTGCCTGTCAGACTCTGCTGGCAGTCACAACCACTCTCCTGAGCAGACAGGCAGAGACAAGCAGTGCTTCTGCTACCTTAACCCTTCTGACTGATCTAACAGTCATGATCTAAGGGCCTAGACCAAACCCTCTTCTCCCCATCCCATCTCCTTCATGGAACCTCCATGCTCCCCAAGTATTTGACTAGGATCTCCCCACACTACTTTCCCCTGCTCCCAGACCAGGCTGGCCGGATGAGATGCCTTCTTAAGATGGTCAGTGCTCTTCCTTAACCAGCCCGCTGTTCCTGACAGGAAGTGTTGTGCTCCCAGGGCTGCCTCACGGGCAGAGCATGCCAAGCACTCAGCACTACCAGGCACCCTTTGGACACTGGCTCCCTACAGATGGCCCGTATCAGAGGATAGCGGAGTCCCCTTTCTCCACTCTCGCTTGCCCTTTGGGGAGCTCACCATCTGATACTCCAGTAAGAACTTCTGGAACTCCAGCAGGGACACCTTGGAGTGCTCAAGTCTCTCTGCACACCTGGGGGAAGGAGACACAGAGAATCCACAATCAGTGATCTCATCGCTTCGCTGAATGGTCTCTGGGATCCATCGGAGATGGGAAGCCATTACAGATCAGGATGGCACATGCAAGTAACACACAACATCCCTCAGAGAGCAACACAGCAACCCCCATCGCCACCCCAGCACCAAGAGAAGAGAGAGACACTTTTGGTGGTGCACACACAGAAGAATCATGTCAGGGAGCAAAGAGACAAGTGCTCCTCTCGCCAGCCTCAGCCACCTGTTCCCGGACACTGCATTTGCCTGGGGCACCATGTTACAAGCAATACAGCACCAAGAGAGAGGCAGGCCAGAGAAGAGCAGCAAAATTAATCAGGGAGCTAGCCGGCTTGACGTGTAAGAAAAGATTAAAAGAGCACAGCTAAGGGATAGCTAAGGACAAGGCGTGGTAACAGCCTACAAACAGGTGAAGGATATAAAGATCAAGGAGGGAGAGGAACTGTATGCGAGGCGGGGGGCAGAACGAGGGGTGATGTGATGAAGTCAAGAAAAAATGTTGGCTGACTATCAAGAACGTCCTCTGAGTGAAACATACTAGAGGCATCAGGACAGTGCGTAGGACTAGCAGAACTAGGCTAGACAAGACACTAGATAGAAATCCTGCATTGGCTTCTAGGGCAGTAACTAGCTGAGCTGGTGGGTTTTTCCATCTCCAGCTTCCACAATTGCATTGAACTTCTGGTTAGCCACAGCACAGATGCACACAGGCAAGTGAGGGCATGGTTTGCCAACGTACCTTGAGCACCATCTGGCTGGGATGACCTCTAGGAGTCAGAGGGGTGTTATTTACCAATGGCTAAGCCCCTTTGTTTTCAGTTTAAACCGATTTTTTCCAAAAAATTCCTGAGTTTTACAAAAAGTATTATTCATTTTTTTCTGATTTTCACCCTACTTTTGTATCATTCAAATATAAATAAAATAACATGTTTTCTGAGGAAAGTACAATACATCACATGAGCTCTTTGTATTACAATAATACATTAGTCTCTGTGTATATGCAAAGCTGCCTGTTGAAGTAAGGTTATGTATTAGTCTAGAAGATACATACAATAAACAAACAGGCAAGCACGCAAGTCTGAAGTGTGTGCACATCTGAACATAGTGCTGAATCTCATGCCCACCACATACACATTTCAAGCTGTTAGCAGATAACGGTTTAAGGATTTGACACACTAAAATGGGAAGAAAACAAAAATCTGTCTCAGACTACGTTTCAGAACACAAGGAAGTATTCAAGAGTTTAAAACAAAATAAAAACAAACAAAAAACACAGGAGAAAAGGATGAAGTTGAGTGTATGTGCTGCAAATGGTGTGGCCCAATTATTAAATGTAAATATTTATAGGCTAATAGTTCTAAGTCTACAACAGTAAACTGTTCAAAGGAAAAGTTTTATTTGGGGATTACAGATGTATTGTTTTCTTAGACTCCAAGGTGGCATTGTGTTTTGAGTTCTGTTTTAGTTCTGCAGCAAACCTCATTGAATTCCACTCATCAAAGCATTCAGCTACTAAGTACTTCCCCCCCTGTCCTTCCATCCACCAAAATAAACCCCAATATTTACCCCCAAAAAATAATCGTTTTTTGCACTGATTTTCACCTGTTTTTGTTGTTGTGGTTATAAACACTGACAAATTCCCGGAAAAAAATAAATAAAATAAAAACGGAAAACGAAGGGCCTTACCGATGGCCCTGTAGCGGGGTGGTTAGCCGCTCCTGCCCTTCGGGGCTTAAAGCAGCCCTGGAGAGGGCTGCAGCTCTAAAAGCTGGGCTGATTGGGGAAACAGCTGCAGCTGGGCCACGCCCAATCAGGCCACAGCTGACCTATATAAAAAGGCTGTGAGCCAGGCACCCAACCAGTCTCCCTCTGCCTGTAGAGGGAGAAGGGCCTGGCTGCAGGGAGCTAGACACAGGGTACCTGAGTGGAGCAGGGCTGGGGAAAGGCAGAGGAGCTGGGGAGCTCCAGCCTGGAAAGCCCCAGGCTGCGGCCTAGCACAAGGCCAACACGTACTGGGGGTTGCAGAGGGCAGCCCAGGGGTAGGCCAAGGCAGCAGGTCCAAACCGAACCTTGCCAGTGATGAGTAGGCTGATACTGCAGTCTGCCCCAGGGCGTGGGGCTAGACAATGACTGGCAGTAGCCATATACTGAGGCGAGGTGGGTGGGGGTTTCCCTGGGAAGGGGAGACCCTGAGAGAAAGGGGTTACTGCCAGGGGGCAGCACCCCAGGTAAAAGGGGCACCGGGTCCAGGGAGGGACATGGGGGGCCAACAGCAAGCGGTAAGGCAGATCACTGGCCTGCAGAGGACACTCCGGGCTGGAAATGGAGCTAATTCCCGGAAGTCACCAGCAGGAGGCACCGCAGGGGTGAGTCCGCACCCTTACAGGCCCACACAGCCCTTGGCTTCTCTGATGAGACTGTCAACATTGCAGGTGCGGTTAGCATCAACTGTGGGGACAGCTTTTGAGATGTGGGCAGTTGTCCCCTAGGAACTGGATCAAGACCAAAAACTTAGTTCACACAGACCAAACAAACAGCCATCAGATGGTGACAACTTCTGGTCGCTACTGAGCAGGGCTGGATTGTATCTGGTGAGCTCCAATACTAACCTCTTGAGCCCGGCGATTCTACAACAGCGATGCTGGTTTAGGACGTGCGTAAACACGAGCAGAATCTTCTCTGACGAGCAAGGTGCACACAGGACGGCTCATGCTCCCGCACAGCTACCAACACCCACGTGCACCGAAAGTGTAAGGAAATAGCCTTCCACCCCCCACACCCAAAGCGAGAGAGGCATTTACCTTTCCTGGAATGGGAGCTCGATCTGCAACAGAAGAAAAACACACGTCAGCCTTTCCATTTCCATGGACATAGCTTCTTTACAAGACTAGACCTCAAACGCAGCAGAGCTAATACTGTGGGTCCCGGCATGGCCCTGGAACCTGGGATCCTTTGCTGACCTTCTCCAGTTGAATTCGGGTGTACGGTGCTTCAGGCGAAAGCCTGTGCTAAGCAGAGCTACTCAAGGTGAAAAGGTCCTTCTCTCCTTCTGCACATACCAGCCCCCTCCAGTACTAGGCAGCACACTCCTGTCAATTAGGCAGACGTCCCAACTTTCCTGGGACAATCTCACCGTTAGCCCAAGAGGCACTGGCCCTGGTCACCGCTATCCTGCACCTTGTGCCATCATTTACACCAGTACAAAGTGAGTCAGTGGAGAATTTGGGTTTCGCAGCATTTTACATTCTCCTTGATCCAGGCCTGAAATACAAGGCAAGCCGGTGGGTAACCAGCCCCGCTGCATGTTGATGACTGGAGTAAGGGGCAGGGGCTCAGCCTGTCTCTGACAGGCTCCACAAGGGCAAGGAGGCCATTCAGGTTCACCTGGGACTAATTAACTCACTGCATAACTGGGAGGCCATTAATTAGGCAGGAAAGAACTTGGGCCTGATAGAAGGCAGCTTCTCCCAGTTTGTCAGGGTGAGCTAGAGACCAGGGACTCCTGGGCAGAGGAACAATTCTCCACAGCACAGAAGGAAAGCTCCCAAGGGGAGGAGGCTCACCAGGAAAGGGATCCTGATGCTAGGTGGGAGAGGCTCCAAAAGGGAAGTGCTACGAATGCTGCGTCTCGGCAGAACCTGGCCCCAGGGAAGCACTTCACCGTATGCAGCAGAAAGCCTAGATCTGAGGGATTACAGGCTGTTCCAAGGAAGGGTTGTCACAGTTTGATCTCTGTGGTGACCCCGACCCAAGAGGAGAAGCCCTTCCCCAGCTGATGACAAGAGGTCCTGGCTCCAGAAGAAGCTCCGAGACCAAGGGGACCTTGCTGGTAAGGGAGCTGGACATAAGTGGGGTTCATGGACCATGATTAACTCAGCCCCTCTCCCCTTTAGCTAGAAGTGCTGGGGCGGGGGCCTATTTGTATAACGTGCCACCTTCGAGTTAAATAAACTAGACCCCTGACGGGGCACTGTTCAACATACATGAGCCTCATTGGACTCATTGAAGCCCATTAGGGGAAACTGAGGCAGACACACAAATGCAATGCTGCACCAGGCCGCCAGGGACACTCCAGGAGTGAGGGTCCCCCATACACTGCCCCTCCATCTTAGATGTATGGCAGAACAATGGTCTTCCTTGCTCCATCCTACCTCTGGAACCAAGTGCAATGATTAAGTGCAGCCGCTGGACCTGGTCTCTCACCAGGATCTTCCCAGCTTTGTTAAACATCCTTCGGACACAGCTAAGGCCCACAGACTAGCCCACAATGCTCAGATCTCATCAGCGGGAGAGAGATCAGGAACCTATAAGCTAATCACACTAAAGTGATAAGTTATTAACCTCTAAGCTTTGGAAGGGCCAAGGATGTGTCTGATCATCCCATTCGTATTTGAATGGGAGTAAAAACATGGTTGGAGGAGGACAGAACCTCCAAAAAAGACAAAGGCCAGAGCTCTGGACACATCATTTCCGTTTCTGCCCCCCGCAGCCCCACTACAGAGAACTTGAGCCATCTCACCGTTTTCTGGTCGTCGTACATCAGGTTCCGGTAAATCTGGACGAACTGGCTATACGTTATATCCCCGTTCCTCTGCTCCACATCCTGCAGCCAAGAGGAGCAGAAATATGACAGCGGCTGTGATCACCCGAGACACCACACCGTTCATGGCATGGACAGCCCTCCTCCCACTGGGGCTTGCTGCAGAGGCACATGGTCCCTGCAGGGAGGGCAAAGCGAATGCTTCGCCCAACTGTGCCCACTGCCCTTTCGTTCATGCGCTGCAACCAGGAGGCCCACCACGGCACCACACAGGGTCTAGAAACATGTTTCAGAAACCGATCTCCCAGATCTGGGTTTCTGCCAGGAAGCATCACCAAGGCTGGGTCTCACCGATACGTCTGCCTGCAGAAGGCACAGGCTGTGAACTCTCTAATTGATGCAGAATACGCCTGCCGCTGTAGCAGCATGCCAGATGCTCTGCCTCCAAGCTCACACCCTCCCCCACAGCTTACAAGCTGGAGCAGGAGGAGACTCAGATATATTCTGCTCCCTGTGGGTGCCGGGAGATCTGCAAAGCAAAGAGTTCAGTGCAGTAAAAGCAACCTATTCCGCACTGCTGCTCCCAGCCAGGAGGCTACAGGGAAGGAAGCAGCAGTCTTCATAGGAAATTCAAACCCCGGCGAGTGAGAATCAAATGGAGTCTTCACACATCAGACATGCACTAAAGAGCAGGGTCATCTTGTGACTAGGGTAGGGGGCTGAGATCGCAGAACTCCTGGGTTCTATTCCCCATCTCCGCCACCGACTTCTTGCGGCTGCAGGTAAGTCACTTTCACCTCTCCATGCGCCAGCTCCTCTATCGACAAAATAGGGTTGATGCTGGCTTATTTCACAGTGGTCTTGTGAGATGTAACAATGTCATGTGTGCTTCGAGATCCTCAGGTGGCATCATTTAGAACTGCCTGCCAATCGCATGGGTGGCAGAGCCTGCAGGGGCTCAGTGGCCATGGGACAGGAGTGGATAAAGCTCCATCATCCCAGATGATCATTGACCTGCCCCCACTAATGCAGCATGTTTGCAAGGTGCCCACGACCCGGCCATCCCTGGTTCCACGGTGACCTGATGCAGCCAGCGGCCAGATCAGCTCAATGTTTGCACAAGGCTGCAGGGTCAGGCAGCAGCCTGCTGAGCTGAACTTCTCTTCTCGTGCAGCGCTCGGTTCAGCCAGGACAGGATGTGTGACAGGCGGCATGGGTATGTGCACCCCCACCTCTGAGCATGGGAGCATCTCGGGGAGCAGGGGACCACAAAAATGTGGGAAAGATCAGAGACCAATAAACACCAGCTGGTGAGGAGGGGCATAAAAAGGGTAGGTCAGAAAATCAAGCTGGCCACATAGGGGCCAGGGAGTGGCATGAACGGGGATTTGGCACCAATTCATTCACTGCAGGAGGGCTGGGAAGCCTGGCACTCAAACGTGCGTTATAGTCACAGGTGAGACTGGTTTAAAAATCAGACAAAAGGCTGCCGCGGGTCCAGAGATAGGTGCCTAGCAAGGCAAGAGACCCTTTATCGCTTTGCTACACACCAGTCTCTGAATCCTTGGGTTTAAAGTGGGGACGGGGAGAGGGATTGCGACCGGTCATGGTAAAGCCCGAGCACTCACCGTTAATTTCTCTCGCAGGAACCGCATGTTTGGGACTCGGTAGTTGACCTGGGACAGCATGTTTTTCAAATCCTTAGTTGAAATCCTAGCTCAACAGAGGAAGGAGGGAAACACACACAGTTAGAGACTCTGCTTTCATGGAATGAAGAGCCCAACCCCCAAACCTCAATGCTCTGCCCATAAAGCAGAACGTTTCCACAGGGGAGCAAGGAGAAGTAACCATCCAAAATACCCCAAGCTGGCACCAATCATCTAGCCCTGCCTGGCAGGAAGCCGGGGACGGTCCTCAGGGTAGGTTAAAGAGAAGATCCATAACCATATAAGCTTTCATGCCCACACAGTGCAGTGAGCCCCTAAAGCTGGAAACGGGATACAGAGTACTCAAGGGGCCATTGCAGGAGGCTGTATTGTTCCCTAGATTTGAATTACCTGGAGCTACTCTGAGAATTGAAGGCCAGAAGGGAGCATCACAATCATCTAGTCTGACCTCCTGCACATCGCAGGCCAGAGAACCTTGCCCACCCACTGCTGTAACAGACCCCTAACCTCTGGCTGAGTTACTGACGTCCTCACATCATGATTTAAAGACTTCAAGTTACAGAGAATCCATCATTTACTCAAATTCAAACCAGCAAGTGACTCTTGCCCCACACTGCAGAAGAAGGCAAATAACCCCCAGGTCTCTGTCAATCTGACCTGCAGGAAAATTCCTTCCCAACCCCAAATATGCCAGTTAATCTTAGAGCAGTGGGTGAGACCCACCAGCCAGATACCTGGTAAAGAATTCTCTATAGTAATTCAGAGCCCTCCTTGGATAGTGTCTCATGTCTGGACATTGGAGATATTTGCTAATAGCAATCAAGGATGGGCCATTCTAGACAACCTCATCATACCATCCCCTCCTAAAACTTATCAGTCTTGAAACAAGTTTACATAGAAAATGATGGGGTCTAAATTAGCTGTTACCACCCAAGAAAGAGATCTGGGAATCATTGTGGATAGTTCTCTGAAAACATCCAGTCAATGTGCAGCAGCAGTCAAAAAAGCGAACAGAATGTTGGGAATCATTAAGAAAGGGATAGATAATAAGACAGAAAATATCATATTGCCTCTATATAAATCCATGATACGCCCACATCTTGAATAATGCGTGCAGATGTGGTCGCCCCATCTCAAAAAAAGATACATTGGAATTGGAAAAGGTTCAGAAAAGGACAACAAAAATGATTATGGGTATGGAACGGCTTCAATATGAAGAGAGATTAATAAGACTTGGACTTTTCAGCTTGGAAAAGAGATGATTAAGGGGAGATAAGAGAGGTCTATAAAATCATGACTGGTGTGGCAAAAGTAAATAAGGAATAGTTATTTACTCCTTCTCATAACACAAGAACTAGGGGTCACCAAATGAAATTAATAGGTAGCAGGTTTAAAACAAACAAAAGGAAATATTTCTTCACGCAATGCACAATCAACCTGTGGAACTCCTTGGCAGAGTATGTTGTGAAGGCCAAGACTATAACAGGGTTCAAAAAAGAACTAGATAAGTTCATGGAGGATAGGTTCATCAATGGCTATTAGCCAAGATGTGCAGGGATGGTGTCCCTCGCCTCTATTTGCCAGAAGGTGGGAATGGGCGACAGAGGATGGATCACTTATAGAATCATAGAATATCAGCGTTGGAAGGGACCTCAGGAGGTCATCTAGTCCAACCCCCTGCTCAAAGCAGGACCACTCCCCAGACAAGTTCTTATTTCCATACCTAATTATATAATTTTTTTTCCCAGAGAGTAATTATACTAATATAAACAAGTTAGAGGTTGTAGTTATATATTTTAACTAACATGATAAATAAGTATCATCTGTACATGCAAGTTTATCAACCATCCCCATTTAAGTCTACATTTTGATTTTATAACTGGATAATTCATTTCCCTGTTCTTCCTATTAGGGAAAAATCATTTTACCATTGAGATTACTTTATTAGCCAAGAAATCCAACAACACAACATAATTATTCAATGCAGATTAATGGTACATTTCATGTTAGGAGCTGCTCCTTCCCTTTACATACACAATACTAAATGGTATGAGATTTATCTTTCCTGATGCTAACTTCTTTGTTCAGAAAAATCTGTATTCTATGCAATTTGAGAACACTAGATTTTTTGAATGAGCAACCACAGACTGTGAATGTATCACATACAAATGCCTTAGCACCCTGAATTGTATAGCGAAAACCAAAATTTATCAGTCGCTGCACATTAACTGCACGTTGAGGAAATAGTTCAAGAAACTCTCCTTATGAAAGCAGCACTAAAAGTGACTCATTGCCCTTTGAAGTCAGAGCCGATATGTTATAGTCGTCATTTTAAGACTACTGTATTTAAAGTCTTAAATGTGCAAGGTATTACATACAGTGTTCTTTAGGTCTTTATGAATGATCTACATACATTTTATTATATTAATAAATAGGATAAAATATTCAAATCACTTGATGATTACCTGTTCTGTTCATTCCCTCTGAAGCACCTGGCATTGGCCACTGTTGGAAGATATGATATTGGGATAGACGGACCTTTGGTCTGACCCAATATGGCTGTTCTTACATTAGGTTTTTTTGCCCCCACTGCTCCCCTTGGTAGGCTGTTCCAGAACGTCACTCCTCTGACGGTTAGAAACCTTCATCTAATTTCAAGCCTAAACTTATTGATGACCAATTTATACTCATTTGTTTTTGTGCCAACATTGGCCCTTATTTTAAACAACTCCTCTCCCTCCCTGGTGTTTATCTCTCTGATGTGTTTATAGAGAGCAATCATATCTTCCCCCAGCCTTCATTTTGTTAGGCTAAACAAGTCAAGCTATTTAAGTCTCCTCTCATAGGGTAGGTTCTCCAGATCATCCTAGTAGCCCTTCTCTGTACCTGTCCAGTATGAATTCATCTTTCTTAAACATGGGAGACCAGAACTGCACACAGCATTCCAAATGAGGTCGCACCAGTGCCTTGTACAATCGTATTAATGCTTCCCTGTCTCCAGTGGAATACCTCACCTGATGCACCCCAGGATTGCATTA